>NW_027202727.1:0-480000 GCF_024711535.1 Dipodomys merriami | reverse complement strand
TAAAACACCCCTCACTTCCCATGTAGTGGTTTCTTTTTCTATCCAAAAAGGTTTCTGGAGCTTCATCTTATGCTGCCTCCTAGTATGCCAACATCAGGGGACTCAAAGCAAGCAAGGGAGATGTGGCAGAGGCATTTTTCTTGGTCGGTTGTGGGGCCTGAATTCTGGGACTGGGCATTGTCCCTCACCTCTTCACCTCAAGTCTAAAACTGCTGATCTAAACAGCTGCATATATCAACTAGATTTAACAGACATCTATTGAATATTTCACCCAGCAGCATCAGAATACACGTTTTTCTTTGCAGCAATAGAACATTTTCCAAAATAGACCACAAAGCAATCTTGTCCAAATTCAGAAACATTTAAGTTATACCTTGCATTCGCTCACACCACAAGGGAATAAAATTAGAACTCAACACCAAAAACCACCAAAGAAAGTCCTGTAACACATGGAGGCTGAACAACACACTGTTGAATCACCAGTGGGTCAGGGAAGAGATTAGAAAGGAAATTCAAATGTTCATGATATTCAACAAAAATGAGCACACAAATTACCAGCTCTTCTGGGACAGAGCAAAGACAGTACTCAGAGGCGAGTTTATAGCTTTGAGATTCTACATCAACTAATTGGAGAGATCTAAAACCAACAATTTAATGAGACATCTGAACCTCCTTGAAAAAGAGCAGCAAGATAAACCCTAATCCAGGAGATGGAAAGAAATAATTAAAATTAAATCAGAATTAAACTAATTACGATCCAAGAAAACCATAGAACGAATCAACAAAACAAAGAGTTGGTTCTTCAACAAAATTAACAAAATTGACAGACCCTTAGCAAATTTTATCAGGAAAAGAAGCAGACTCACCCAAATAAATAAACTCAGAGATGAGAATGGAAACATCACCAGAGATACAACCAAGATTCAGAACATTAAAAGGGAATACTTATCAGAACTATGCTAATAAGTTTGAGAACTTGACAGAAATGGACCTTTTCCTAGCAAATATTGACATGCTGAAACTAAACCAAGATGAGTTAAAATATTTTAACAGGCCCATATCAAACATTGAGATAGAAACAGCAATAAGAGAAGTCCCATCTAAGAAAAGCCCAGGACCAGAAAGATTTGCAGCAGAATTCTACAAGGCCTTTAAAGCAGAGCTGACACCAATAGCCCTTCAATGAAATTGAAAGAGAAAGTGCACTACTACATAGAACTCATTCTATGAAGACATCATAACCCTTATCCCAAAACCAGTCAGGGACTCGTCAAAAAAGAGAACTGTTGACCCATTTTTTTTTGTCGGTTGTGGGGCTTGAACTCTGGGCCTGGGAACTGTACTTCAGCTCTTCAGCTCAAGTCGAGCACTCTACCACTTGAGCTACAGCGTCACTTCCGGTTTTCTGGTGGTTTATTGGAGATAGGAGTCTCACAGTCTTTCCTGCCCGGGCTGGCTTTGAACCGTGATCCTCAGATCTCAGCCTCCTGAGTAGCTAGGATTACAGGCATGAGCCACCAGCCCCGGCTGACCCATTTCTTTCATGAACATTAATGCAAAATTTCTGACAAAATTTTGGCCAATCGACTTCAACAATTCATGCAAAAAATCAAACACCACGATCAAACAGGATTGATTTCAGGGATGCAAAGCTGGTTCAATATATCCAAATCAATTAATAAAATTTATCACATCAACAAGACCAAGGATAATAAAACACATGGTTATCTCAATAGAAGCAGAAAAGTCATTTGGCAAGATTCAACACCCATTGATAATGAAGACTCTGGAAAAACTAGGAATTCAGGGATCATTCCTCAATACACTAAAGGCTGTATATGACAAACCTACAACAAGCATTATATTTAATGGTGAAAAACTAAAGCCATTTTCTCTTAAATCAGGAACGAGACAAGGATGTCCGTTCTCGCCACTCGTCTTTAATCTAGTATTAGAATGCTTAGATACAACAAAAAGACAAGATGCAAACATAAAATGGATCCAAATATGGAAAGATGATGTAAAACTCTCCCTCTTTGCAGATGGAATGATCTTGTATTTAAAGAATCCCACTGACTCCACTCCCAAATTATTCAACCTTATTCAAAACTTGGGCAAAGTAACAGTGTATAAATTTAACCCTCAAAAATCAATGGTTTTTCTGTATGCCAAGAATGAGAAAAGTGTGGCTGAAATCAGGAAAGCAACTCCATTCATAATAGCTCCACAAAAAATAAAATACCTAGGAATTAACTTAACCAAAGAATTGAAGGACCTCTATGATGAAAACTTTAAAAATCTGAAAAAGGAAATCAAAACAGAACACAGAAAGTGGCGAAAACTCCCATGCTCCTGGATTGGAAGGATCAACATCATGGAAATGGCACTACTTCTCAAGGCTATCTACAAATTCAATGCAATACCTATCAATATCCCAAATTGATTCTTCAAGGAATAGAAGAGACAATCCTAAAATTCATATGTAACAATAAAAGACCCTGGGTAGCATAAAAGATCCTTTACAGAAAGAAAAGTGCTGGAGGAATACCAATTCCAAATTTCAAACTCTAATACAACACCATAGTAATCAAAACAACTTGTTAATGGCACAAGAACAGACCTCAGGACCAATTGAATAGAATTTAACCTACAGATATATAGTCATCTAATTTTCGATAAGGAAGCTAAATAATTAGAATGGAAGAAAGATAGACTCTTTAGTAAATGGTGCTGACAAAATTGGTTAATCACGTGGTAGAAAACTGAACCTAGATTCTTATATATCACCCTGCACAAGAATCTACTCCAAATGGATCAAAGACCTCAGAGTCAAAGCAGACACTCTGAAAACGTTACAGGATGCAATAGGAGAAACACCAGGTCTCCTTGGCACAGGCCAAAATTATCTTAATAGAGACCCAGAAATACAACAATTCAAAGAAAATTTGGACAAATGTGATTGCATGAAATTGCAGAGCTTCTGCAAGGCAAAGAACATAGCTACCAAGATCGATAGAAAGCCCATGGATTGGGAGATGATCTTCACTAGCCATACAATGGACAAGGGTCTCATATCTAAAATATAACTGGAACTCAAAAAATTAAATCCTCCAACAACAAATCCTCAGAGAAACAACTGCCCAATAAATAAGTGGGCTAAAGACTTAAAGGGAAACTTCTCTGAAGTGGAAAGAAGGCTGGCTGATAGACATATGAAGAAATGCTCAACCTCTCTAGCTATAAAGAAATGCAAATCAACCCAACATTGAGATACCACCTCAGCCCAGTTAGAAGAGCTATAATAAAGAACTCTAATAACAACTGATACTGGAGGAGTTGGGGAAAGAAGGGAATCTTACTGCATTGTTCGTGGGAGTGTAAACTTGTTCAACCACTTTGGGAAGTAGTATGGAGGTTCCTCAAAACACTCCACATAGAGCTCCCCTATTTCCCAGCAATTCCACTTTTGGGCATTTACCCAAATGATCACAAACAAGACCATACTAAAGCTGCCAGCACAACTATGTTTATTGCAACATTATTTACCATAGATAAGATATGGAACCAACCCAGATGCCCCTCATTAGATGCATGGATATAGAAAATGTGGTAGATATACACAATGCAATTCTATGCCTCTATCAGAAAGAATGACATTGTCCCATTTGTTAGGAAATGGAAATACTTGGAAAAAATTAAGTGAAGTAAGCCAGGCATAAAAATATAGATCCCATGGTTTCCCTTATTTGCAATAACTAGTATATTTTTGAGACAAGCAGAAAAGTTAAGATAAGCTAATGTTAGGTGAAATGAACCCCAAGATAAGTATTGAAATGTTTTTTTTTTCTTTGTTGCAATTGTTTCTAGCATATTTATAAGATTATTTCTTTGTTGCTTTGTATGTCCCTCCCCCATGTTATAACCCCTGCTTCCATTTTATTTGATATTGGTATAATTTGTGGAGGGAATGGGCAAAAACTAACCTTTAAATAGGGATACATTGTACCCACTGCAACAATGAGCTATACAAGTCATTATGTCCAATAAGGAACTTTACAACTTTTGCCAGGGGTGGGGTGTTGGGGGGTTGGAGAGGGGAGATCGGAAGGGATGAGAAGTGGAAACAGGAGGAGGCAAAAATGCTTGATAAGAAATGTACTCATTACCTTACCCATGTAATTGTAACCCCTCTGTATGGCATTTTACAAAAAAAAAATTAAAAAACGTTTGTCAGAATAATGTCAAAAAGTTTTTGACAGAATAATCATTAGTGTATCACCTAGAATCTGGATATGGTTAGTAACTCTAGAGGATTTTCTCATACTTTCAGAATTTTCGTAAACATACATAATAAGTCAAATGAGGTGTTTTATACCTATAATCCCAACTACTCTGAAAATGGAAATGTCAATAGTTGCAGTTCAAGGTCAAGCTGGAAAACATACAAGAGACTTCCAGCTCAATCAATAAAAGCTGGGTGTGCCAATGTGTGGCTGTCATCCTACCTATGTTGAACATAAAACTAGGAAGTTCACTATCCAGGTAGCCTAGGAATAAACAAATACAAGATTCTATCTCAAACACCAACAAAGCAAAAATTTCTGTATGTGACATGGTTCACGTGGTCAGATGCCTGCCTGGTAAATGCAAGGCTCTGAATTTGAATCCAAGTACTTACCTCAAAAAATTAAAAATAAACGATATGAATTAATTCTCTAAATTACTTCTCAGTGCAATTATCTTATGTATTCTTCAAATAATCTGGTAGTGAAAGCAGAGAATTGATTAAACCAGATCAATATAATAGGTGAAATGAACCCAAGGATAAGTATTGAAATGTTTTTTTCTTGCTTGAAATTGTTTCTAACATATTTATAAGATTATTTCTTTCTACTGGGAATGCCTAGCTTCTTCATGGCTCATAAGCTGGTGTGCTTGTGTGGACCCATTCACCAATTAGGCCTGCTAGGCCCCGAGTTCAGATCCCAGCCCTGCCAAAAGATTCATCTTTACGTCAGAAGCAAATCGTTGCCCTGTTTTCCTTTCCTGTGCAACCCTTGGGTTTCAGCTAGGATGGAGAATGCATGGGCCACCCTGTGGTCATAGGAATAACTTATTATACATGTCAGCCAAGTTGTACCTCTCATATACTCAAGAAAATACACAATACATCCATGAATAGCATACAAAATAAAGACAATAACTACACTTAATATACGATGCAGTCCACACACGGATGTGAATATACATCCCATGTTTCAATGATGCATTGAGGACTATTTTGGCCTCCCTGGGGCTCAATCTCAGTTCCTGGGAAGAGCCCAGCTCCTTACTGGCTCACAGTCTGGTGTGATCATGTGGACCCAATGGGCACTTGGGCTTCCTAGGCCTCGAGTTCGAATCCCAGCACTGCCCAAAATTCACCCTGATGTGAGAAGCCAGTCATTGCACCCGTTTTCATGTGCTGTGCAAATTCTGGGTCTCAGCTAGGATAGAGAAGGTATAGGCAACTCTATATTCATGGGAATAGGTTGTCATCCAGTTCACCAGTTATATCTGTCAACCTATACACAAGAAAATACTCAAAAGCCAGAAGTGGCCCTGTGGCTCAAGTGGTAGAGTGCTAGCCTTGAGCTGAAGAGCTGAGGGACAGCGCCCAGGCACAGAGTTCAGGCCCCATGACCGGACCCAAAAAAAAAAAAAAAAGAAAGAAAATACACAAGGGCTGGGAAGGTGGCTCAGTGGTAGAGCGTTTGCCTTGCATGCTCAAGGCTCTGGGTTTGATTCCTCAGTACCACATAAGCAAAAAGAAAAAAGCCGGAAGTGGATGCTGTGGCTCAAGTGGTAGAGCGCTATCCTTGAGCTGAAGAGCTGAGGGACAGCGTCCATGCCCAGAGTTCAGGACCCACGACCGGACCCCCCCCCACCAAAAAAAGTAAATACACAATACATCAATGACTAAGACACAAAATAAAGAGAATGACTACACCAAATGAAAGATGTCGCCCACTCATGTTTGGAAATATAGATCCTTTGTTTAATTATGAATTTATGACTATATTCGACCCCACCAGGACTCCATCTCAGGTCCCAGGAATGGCCAACTTCCTTAGTGGTTCACAGGCTGGTGTGCTCACTATGACCCATTCACCAATTGGGCCTGCTAGGCCTTGAGTTCAAATTCCAGCACTGCCAAAAGATTCATTCTAATGTGAAAAACCTAGGGTTGCTCATGTTTTCCTGTTCTGTGAATGTCCTGAGTCTCATTGAGGATGGAAAATGCTATATAAGCAACTCAATAGCCATGGGAATAGGTTGTCATCCATGTAAGCACAGTTATATCTGTCACCATTTTCAATAAAATTCACAATACATCCATGAATAAGATAAATAGAAAATTAATAAAAAGTGTAACTACACTGAATGCAAGAAGCGTACCACACCTGTAGGTAAATAGAGATCCTATGTTTAAAAAAGGTGGGCTTGCTATTTTGTCCAGTGCTGGGGCTTCAAATCAGGCCCTAAACCAGACCTGACATTCTAGTCTTCAAGGATGGTGAGCTTCCCCTTCTCCCTCAGTGCAACAGAGCTATCCAAACCTGAATTCAAATCCCAGTGCTCACAAAAGTTTCATCCTGATGTCAGAAGCCAGTTGTTTCACACATTTTCCTCTCCTGTGAAAGTCCTGAGTCTCAACCAACAAGAGAAATTCATAAGCAACCCTATAAACATAGGAACAGGTTGTCATCCATGTCATCAAAGTTATACCTGTCATCATATTTAGTAAAATACACAATACTTCCATGAAATAGAGACAAAATAAGGAGTTCACCGAACACAAGATGCTGTACAAACATGTACAACATATAGATCGTATGTTTAAATTATGAATTCATGACTATAGTGGACCACCCTGGCAATCAATGTCAGATCCTGGGAATGGCCTAGCTCGTAAGTTGCTCACAGGTTAGTGTGTTCACCTTGACTTATTGGCCAATTGGTCCTACTAGGACCTGAGTTAAGATCCCAGCACTACCAACAAGTGGATCGTGGAGTAAGAAGCTAAGTGTGAAACTTATACTTACCATGTGTGCAATGCTGTACTAGTAATTCTAACTCTGAAAACTTCAATATCATCATGTGAGAATTAAAAATGTAAGGAGTTCCACTTTATGCAATTATTGTGAGGATTAAAGTATATACCATAGGTAAAGCACTTGGAAAAACAATCAATTAGCATTTGGCAAATTCTACCTGTTATTTTATCATGTGATGAATTCTAACATTTTTACTGTGATTTTATATGTGCAATGTGATGTATTGATATTCATTGCATTGATCACTTTTCTGTCACTATGAGGAAAATACCTGCAAAGAAAATTTCTGAGGAGGAAACTATTATATTGACTCATGGTTTAAGAGAACACAGTTTAAGATCAAATATCTCCATTGTTTTTAATCATATTTTTATTATCTTAACTAGGTGTATACGGGAATTTCCATTCAATAAATGAGTTTTTAAGTATAATGGATCTTTATATAACTTTCCCCTACCCTTCCAAACCTCACCCCACTTTGATTTTTTCTAGTTTCATATTATATGCATTGAATATTATGTCTTCACTTTTTTCCTCCATAACTCTCTTTATTCCTTCCCTTTGACTTCCCCTCACATCTTCCAAGTGATAGTTTCCTGGTATTCATTTTGTTAGATTAAAGTTCAATTTTATAAGAAATTACACCTTTTAAATACTGCTCTGAAAAATGAAAACTTTGGTTAATACTGTTGTTTAACTTGCATAAAAGTCTGGCTTCCAGATATGCGCCAGAGCATGGGTCCTTTGTGTGTCTGGCTCTCAGTTTACTTAACATATTTTTAGATCTATCCCTTTCTTTGTAAATAATGTAACAGTGCTCATAATGGATAGGTGCAATCCAATTGTGTATATATGACACAATTTCTCCAACCATCCCTCTGCCAAAAGGCATCTTGACTGTTTCCATAACTTGGCTGTTGTGAATAGTGCAGTAATGAACAAGGTTGTGAAAGTGATTGTATTGTAAACTTTTGGAAGAATTCATCACTATCTTTCTGAGAGCAATCCTCTAGCCAGTTTTCTAGAATAAGCACACCTTCCTTTCATCTACATGACAACGTATTGCAAGTCCTCAAAAACACCCTCTCCCATACATGTCTCAATAAGCTAAAACCACACTATGCCCATATTCTTTCAATATATTTTTAATTCTTACATAAATTTAGTGAGAACGTTCTATGTACTTTCCTAATGTGGGAATGAGAGACATAACAATAGAGTAAAAGTAAGAAATACATATTTTAATTAGCGATTATCATATTTAAAATCTTTTTCAGCTCTAACTTATAGCCTCATTTACTATTATTTTAATCTTTATTTGATTACATCATCTATCCCTTAAATTATAACAGGTGAGTTAAATACAGACAAAAAATTGTGGTTTGATTTTGACACTCATGTGTGAGGATGCACAATATGGGCAAATAGATGGATTGGAATTAATAGCAATTATCCATTTTGTTAAATTAGAGATGTTTTTTTTCCAAACTGATACATATTTCATTCAACAAAAAGAAACTTATAAAAATTCCCTTTGTTTTGCTCCTCATTAACTTTTGTTTCCATTTTATTTTATAATGAAGGATGATTTCATATATGCACTGTAGATACAAAAAAACGTTAAACTATTTCTACCCATATGTATTGATATATACATACATACATATATTACACAGGTTACAATGATAATTTATAACTTCTGTAACTATACAGTTTACTAAATTATTAAAAACATCGATGGTTCATGCCTTGAATCCTGGTTACTCGGGAGGCTGAGATCTGATAAACATGGTTTAAAGCCATCCTGGGCAGGAAAGTCCATGAGCCTCTTATCTCCAAACAACCAACAGAAAATAAGAATAGGAAATGTGGCTCAAAGTAATAGAGTGGTAGCTTTGAAAGAAAAAGCTCAGGGACATCACCCAGGCTCTTAGTTCAAGAAATACAATCTACCCAAAAAATCTATTTAATTTACATCTGTGTAAGTAGAGTATTTCCATCACCCAAATGCACATCCATGCTCATCTGCAAGGTAACTCTTTTTTTTCTGAAGTACTACTAAACATTTTCACTAAAGTAGCATTGCAACGTGGGTTCATTCTATCTCTCTAATGGATTTTTCTCCACTAAAATACTCAAGTGTTATAATTATTCCAATTATTTAAAATCATAGTTTTTTTCTTTAATACCCCTAATATTACAGTTTGAATTCATTGTCTTGTGCCCCCTAAATGGGTGTGCTTACCACTTTGTCATGTGCCAGCCCTAAATTATCCTGATAATTTTTCAGATAGAAACTGGCTTCCTACTTGTGTATGATCTTGGCCTCAGTCCACTTTATGTTATTCATCCTGGAATTTAGAATAACAAGTGCATGGTATTCTGTACAGTTTTTTCTGTCTAATCTAGGCTTTAGCGACTGTTCTCACATCAGTGCACTCCCATGTAGTCAGGATTTTCATAAGCTTGTCATAGCTGATTTTTAAAAAATCTTTGCATTTCCTGCAGGTTCTTGAGTACTGAATTAATTTGTGTTTTCTTGTCTTGTTTTGTTTCATTTGAATGTATGTGTTGAGTTGTTCCTCACTTTTCATTTTGTTTCTTTCTCTGATGTTCTTACCTAAAGTGTTGAGAAACCAATTCTTTTTTCTCAAGATAGTCATGGTGAACATTATTATTCCAAAGCAATTTCAGTAACATTTAAACACCTTCATATCTATGAATGGTATAAAAATGCTAAACGCTGAGAAGGGTGTTTTTACTTTCACGGTAGTCTTTGTTGTACACAGATCATGAAATATATGAAGATAATGTAACTACAGATGCATGCCAGGAGGAGAAAAACCTATTATTAATTGTTTGACAGAGGCTTCACTTCTAGTGAAAGAAATATATTGCTTGATGAAGGATTTCACAAAATCATATTGCTAGGAAGAACCTAAGCAATAATCTAATACTATAGAATTGAGTGTGAAGAATTGACTTCCTTAATAATTTACTTTTGGGTCAAATAAAAGCAGGCTTCCAAAAAGAGTGTAGATTTTAGGGAAACATGATGAATTTTATGTAAATATGTCCTTAGCTGATTTTGTTAATTTGTGAGCCAGTACAGGGAAATAAAGTACAGCAAAGGTAAAAAATAAAGAACTTCACATTGAAATACTCATTTGTGTGTGTGTGTGTGTGTGTGTGTGTGTGTGTGTGTGTGTGTTCATGCGCATGCGAGTATGCAAACGCACACGTGCATGTGCTCATGCATGCATTCATCATTCTTGAGGCTTGATAGTGCCTGGGAATTATTCCTCATTTTCTGTGCCCAAGGATAGTGGTCTACCACTTCAGCCACTTCTTTTTTTTTATTCTTTTTTTAGATAATCGCTTGTATTTTCATGATTGGACTGGCTTTGAACAGTGGTCATGAGATTTCAGACTCCCGAGTAGCTAGTTAAGCTTATTCATCCTCTGAGTACCTAGTTAAAATTCTGGCTGTCCTCTATGTCACTGCTCTTTTATTCATTTCCTGAGATAATCACAAACCTACGTCATATATATGTCTAATAGCTTTATACTGTTACTGCTTGGCACCAGGGGCTCCTATCTGTACTCTTAACTACTTAGGAGGTTTGAGATCAGAACCCAGGCCAAAAGTTTAGTGGAATTCCTTGTCAATCTATAGCTTGGTGCATTGGATCATTTCCACCATCCTTCACTATCTAGTTACTATGATTGGATGGATTGTGGATCCAGGCCAGTCAAGGTAGCAGTCTGGACAAGTTGGTGATCATCTCGGATGCCATTGATGATGAGATGGCTAAAAGGACAGATCAGGTGCATTTTTTTTGTGGAAAGGAAACCCCTATTCTAAAATTAACCACTGATATGACACCTGCCTAGCAAGAAAAATATACCCCAAGTTGAAATACCCACAATTTCCCATAACCAAAATAAGTATATACATGAACATTCAAAAACTTAATACAATCTCTTCTTTACTCTAATATCAGCTACATCTGATTATCATATGATGTGACAGAACAGTTCCTTCATTAATCTTATGATAATTTAAAAAGACCTAAAAAATTCTGTCTCACTTATTAAGTGCAAATTAATGGCAAATTGCCTCATTTCTTACATATTTGACTACCACTATAAATTCATCTTATGATTATTATTAATAGTAATATATTCTGATTTATTACTTTACTTTGTAACAGTTTTTAAACTTTTGGCTTTTCTGTTGAAGTTGAAGTATTTAAATAGTATCATCAAAGTATATTCCTTGGGTATTTAGGGCAGTTTTTTACAAAGTTTTTAAACAATGGAGTCTAAGAATTCTTAATTGGTATATCACTTGGTTTATTTTTCATTTCAATTTAATTTTATTTTAATGGTAATGTACACAGGGGTTACAGTTACATAAATAAGGTAAAGTAATGAGTACACTTCATAGGGAAGGAACATTATCTCTTCCATCAATTTTTTAGTACACTCAAAAGAAGGACTACTGATGCTTTTGCTATTGCTATTGATCCATGGGTACTTTTGCTTTCTTTGTTAATGCATTTTTATTATAAAATCGATATACAGAGGGTTTACATTTAATTAAGTCAACTAAAGAGTACACTTCATTTTATTTTCTAAATTTCAAATTTTGGGCTTAAATAATTTCTTTTGTTTCTTTAGGGTAATTCATTTTTTTCAGAGTTGTAGGATTAGTTAATTTATTTTTGCATGATTTTACACATGTAAATTATTCAGGCACATGTATTTTGCATTTATAATATTTAACATGTGACTATTTAAAAATTATTTTCTTAATTTTTATGTGGCTATGATTTTAAATAAATTTATTTTCTTATAGTTATAAACATATTTGTCCAGGTAACAAATCTTTACTGTATTTTCAAGAAGCACATACTTTATTAAGAAAGGCTTCATTACTTGGCCACATTTTGGAAATATTTTTACTTGAATTAAAAAAAAAAAGTTTGAGCTCGGCATTGTGATTTGTGGCATCCATTTTCTAGCTATGGTGGGAACTGTAAATAGGGTTTGTAATTCGAGAGATACTGAGAAACTCTGTGACCTTATTATAAAACTATTCAAAACGGAATGATTGGAGATATAGCCATCGCTAATGTTATATAGGGCATCTCGCTATCATATTCTAAATCTTGAGTTAAAACACCAGTAACATCACTCTTTTGTGAAAATAAAAGGACAAATGTTTCAAAATGTTTATTATTTAAAATTATTTGCAAAGATTCTCATGTCTTCTATTAATTTTCAATTTACTTAATCAATTAAAATCCAAGTATATTGTGATTATTTTATTTCTAGTAAAGTTTTAAATTGTACAAGCAATATTAAGATATCATATATTAACATACTTTTACTATTTGTGATAATTTCCTCCGTTGAGTATGATAATATCAATATTCCAAATGTGGGTATGTGGTGTGTGTATGTGTGTGTTTATGTGGTTTTTCTGTGTGTGTTTGCTTTGTGTGTACTTTGTAATGTTTGGGAGATCACACCATTGCTTCACACATGCTACGCCAATGCTTTACCACTGGGCTATACTACCTAGTTATAATCCAAATAGTGTTTTAAATCGCTAGCAATTTTTATTGTTATTTAGAATATTTCTACTGCCTTTCCACTTCCAAACTCTTGTGTTTATTATTGATAAAGGTTTTACTTTGCTTCTTGTCTCTCTTCATTCTTTCTCCCTTTAGAGTTTAGCTATTCTTTCTCTGATTTCTTTGGGAATTTATTATCATATTCCTATTAAATTTCCTTACATTGTAACAAGTATATATAATGCTTTATTTTCTATTTTATTTTTTTCCCATTTTTCACTGACTTTTGGTCCAAACTATTAGATGGATTAAAAAGAAACTTGACTCAGGACACTTTACTTTTCTCCTTCTCTTCTCTGAAGTCTTTCTGTTTTTTGAAACACAATAGAAATGGCATATAGCTCCTATGTGGTCCATCATTCTTTCCCCTCTCACTCTCCTCTGTTGTACAGCTCAAGTTGTTATCATTCAGATACAGCATTATCTAAATCTTAACTCATTCCTAAATTAATTTTAGTTGTTTCCAGTATTCTCTAAAGACATTTCTCTATGTATAATATCTGGGGTCTTGTGTTTTTCCAAGGTACAAATATGAGTGACTATCAAATATCTAGATATCTCTGTAGAATATTGGTCCACCTGATCAATAAACTCGTATGTAAATTCAAACAATACAGGTCAGTCAGAACAATCTTGTAAAATGGTGTAGCTTCAGCCTTCAAACTAGTTCTACTATAAGAACAGATACATAGAAGAATTTAACAGATTTGTCAAAATAAATTCTCAGTTTTATGATCAATAGATTTTGAAAACTATCCTATGACTTTATGAAATAAAAATAAAATCTTAAATAGTTGTATTGACACTATTGTCTCTCGAGATTTAAAGAATGATCTTAAACTATTACCTCAATCCTTTTTTGTTTTGCTTTGTATTTTTGTCATTCATGGGGCTTAAACTCTGGGCTTAGGCGCTGTCTGTGTGCTCTTCTGCTCAATGAAAAGTGCCCTCCCGCTTGAGTCACAGCACCAGATCTGGTTTTCTAGAGGTCTATTGGATATAAGATTCTCATGGACTTTTCGGCCCAGTATGGCTTTAAACTGTGATCCTCAGATCTCAGACTCCTCAGTAGCTCGCTTTACAGATATGAGCCTCAGGCACCCGTCCTACCTCCATCCTTATACAAAAAATTAAAATAAAAATGATTATCAAACTAAATGTGAGATGTAAAAACTTATAAAACATAAATGTAAAATTTCATGACATTGCATCACTTAGGGTTTCTAATAATTTGACATGGAAAGCATTAGTGGCTAAAGAAAAGCAACAATAAATTGGATTATATCAAGTGATAGCTTTTCATAATTCAAAGGATACTATAACCGAAGTGAAAACATATCCAACAGATACAGGGAACATATTTGCTAATGCTACAATTTTAATGCTACAATATTTCTGAATCTATAGTATTTTTATATCTTCTAATTCTATATAAATTTTTACCTGAATAGGATATTTCTTTGAAGAACATATATAAATTAATAGTCAATAAGAAGAGCATATGAAATAAGTTCCTCTTTAGTTTCTAAGAAAAAAGACAAAGAAAACTCACTAGTATGACCCTAATATAAAAGATGACACAAAATATAGTAATGCATTTGTAGAGAAAATGATAAACTCTACATAGGAGAATGATTTGTATAATACTGTGATCATTTTAGCAAGTAAGATTGCAAGTCTTCAAAAGGTCAAAGAGAATTGTATATGATCCAGCCATTACACTTCTTTGTATGTATTAAAGAGAAGTAAAAAACTTGTTTGGACAGGGAATGTAGTTCATTGACAGTGCACTTGAATAATATGTGTGAGACCCTGGAAATAATACCTAAAAACAAATTTGAAATGACACACTATAGAGGATGTATGCTGGACAAATTCCTGTAAGTGAATTTTATATCTATTTTAATGTCTGTTCTAAAATTTACAGAATATCTATTTGAGGAAATGCAAGTTTCTGTAAATTAGGCTTGGAAAACCTATTATTGTACAATTTACTTCCAAAGCACTAAAATGTATACAATAAAAGGAGATTATATATTGATGTGAATTCATGGCAGGAAAAAAAGAAAACTATTGTTAAAAACACTTCACACAAATTGAAGAATACCTAAAAAGATGTTTTCTGTGTTGGCTAAAAATTCGTTGTAAACTACAGCGTTTAAAACAAAGATGTGATTTCTGTGTATTTTGAGGGGTTTTTTTTTGGTCCGTTTTTTTTTAGTTTATACAGAGACAACTCAATCAAAAATTGTATATGATAACTGTAATATCTAGGAATTATGCATCACTTATAATTAATTGATAACCTTTTCTGGAAGAAACTTTTAGCAAATGACAGAAGACCCAAATTTATGCATTTGCGTTCTATGAAAGTCATATGTTACTTCCTCAATCCAATTTTATTCTCTACTTTGGTAAGAAAAAAATTATTCTTAAGGTAAGAGCCAATAGCAGTGAAAAGAAACAAAATACATAATCATCGTAAATTATTTGTGAAAATAACAAATGAAATAAAACAATTCCACTTAAGAGACTTAAATATTAGTACCTATGAAGATGTTCCTGAATACCAATATCCATTGAATTTTTGGAATTTTAATTTCTACAAACATATAAAAACTAGAACAAGAAAACAAATATAGTCTTAGAGCAAACCAGCCTTGGAGTAATTCTTTTAATTGTTTTGACATTACAAAAGAATTGATACCCTGGGAAGGGTTGTGAAGGGTAAACAAAGGAGGAAGCTGCAATGCTTGATAAGAAATGTACTCATTATCTTGCCAATGTCATTGTAACCCCTCTGTATAGTATGTTCACAATTAAATGTAAAATTTTAAAAAAGTGAGGAAAAGGAAAAAAAGGAAAAAAAGAAAAGAAAAGAAAAAATATCAAAAGAATTGATACCATTAAGAAAATGATTTATTCCTATGGAAAACAATTTAAAATGTTTATTACTTATTATGGCTCAACTACCAAACAAGAGTATTTTTATAAAATCATTACAAATATCATTTTATTACTATAGTAAAATAGAATAAAAGACCAGTCCCAATATATTATCATTATTCTTAATTCCAAATCATTACCTAAATATCTTAAATTAAATAGACATGTCTTTAACATAAATGTAAATATTCTATCATTTTTACTTAACATTTTCCAGGAGCATGTATTCATGTTTCTAAGAAATGTTCACAGCAGTTAAAAGGTGCTTTTTTTGAAATTAATGTGATAAATATTATTGTTGTTATTTGCAAGGCCTGGGCATTATCCCTCAGGCTTTTTATGCTCAAATCCAGTATTCTACAACTTGAGGCACAGAGGTAACTCCTGTTTTTAGTGGTTAAATGGAGATAAGAATCTAATAAGTACTTTTTTTGCTGGGGTGGGGTAGCGAGTGTCCAGTCGTGGGGCCTGAACTCTGGCCTGGGCGCTATCCCTTAGCTCTTCAGCTCAAGGTTAGAGCTCGACCACTAGAGCCACAGCGCCACTTCCAGCTTTTTTCTTTTTGCTTATGTGGTGCTGAGAAATCGAACTCAGGGCCTCATGCATGCAAGGCAAGCACTCTACCACTAAGCCACCTTCCCAGCCCCCTAAAAAGTACCTTCCTGTCTGGGCTAGTTTTGAACAGAATTATAAGATCTCATTACCCAGAATAACTCAAATTACAGGCTTGAGTCACTGGCACTTGGTTTGATGTATTTTTTAATTTTAATTATGTTTTAAGATTGTTGTTTCACTATAATGTACATCGTTCTACACATAAATTCATATATATCTATATAATTCTGATGACAAATAATCTCTAAAATGTATGTCTTTCTTCATATTATATATATATATATATATATATATATATATATATATATACATTGTGAAGACAGACTTCCACTAAAACATTTATGCTACTATTTTTTTTACCTTTTTCATTTCAAAGATATACAGTCTATTGTCCCAAAAGTTTCCTAGAATAAAATAACTAATATTTCAATAGAATGTAGAATCTATTATTTTCCAGGGAATTTTAGATATACACATGATATTGCAGTAACATTTACAGTATGTTATTTGAAATAATTCTGTTCACACTCCTAAATATTTGTGTGTAGTGGTGGGGAGAGAGGAACTTAATTCACACTGGTTAGGAATTTGTAATATTTCCAAAGTCTATTCCATAATTTGTTATAAGCACATAGTCAATCTACCTGTTATGGTTTAGTTTTTTTGTTTCTGTATTTTTGCAAATTTTTAATATGGACGCATGCACAGTGGTAATATTAAAAAATATTAATCCAGATTTTGTGGATATTTATATTTCTCTTGGGAAAACTAATGAGCTCCCAGAAAATGTCCATAAGGAGCCTCTCAATTCTAATATCACGGTTTGTCTTAAAATGCTTTAAATTCAACACACTCTAATGTGAACCCAGGGTCATATTATGAAACTTTTCTCCTCAGAGAGTGAGCACTACCCTATTGCTTAACATGGACAATATACCTTCATACAGAGACTGGCATGTCAAATAAGAAGTAGTTGTTGAACAATTTTCCTAGCAGTTTTTACAGATGAAATGGAAATAGAGCAACTATGAACTCAAAAGGAATGTGCAAAGAAGACAAGGGCACAAAGTAGAATGTGCCAAGAAATGCTGAAGTATATTTTCAAATAATGTGCTCAGGTGTGAGGGTGTGTTCAAAGTACAGATTCAGACAATGTACTTGGATAACTTGGGGAGGAACTACTTTAACCTCTTCCTGGATAAATGTACAAGAACAAGCCCATAACTCTGACTCTAATAAGCCACATCATCATCAACTAGGAATATTTTCCAAATGTAAAGTGAGAAAAAAAAGGGCTCATCACAGTATTCAGGTTGAAGCAATGGCAATCACATAACTTTTCTTATAAGTCTTCAATTGTTTTGGTGCATTAAAGTAGGAAAAATCCAAGTAATTATTTTGCATGTACCTAAATTAAATGGGTTGTATTCTACTGGTCTCTCTTTAACTTGAAATTTATAGATTATGTCTTTTTTACTCTATATTAGGACAATGATCTGCTGTCAGTTATTTTCTTCTTGTCCCCTTCTTTTGCCCTTCCACTTACATAATTATTATTTAAAGATACATACTTAAGCTTGCATTTCTAAATTCTTCAACGTTATCTGAACTACTTTATACTTCTGGCAGCCTCTTATATCTTTCTCAAGGGAAACATTTTTGACACTACCATTTTTATCCTCTATGATATTTGATATCTTCTTGCCAAATTAGTGCAAGATATACATGAGACTCAGAACTCATACCACCATAAAATCCTATGTTACTAGAAATCATGCTTTTAGAATGTCTGGGGAAGTGGCATCTCTCATTTTTGAATGACCCTAAGTGATATTTACAAGCAGTCATATTTTAAACCAATAAGCCACTCAGCAGATGAACGAACTGACAAAATGTGTTTTATGTATGCACGGTGTAATTCTATACTTCAAATTCATACGGAACTGGAAGTCTTGGAAAAATCCCACGAAGTAAAATAAACAAGACACAAATAGACAGATTGTGTGGTTTCCTCATTTGTAATAAGTAGGAAATGTCTAGGATAGTCTAGCAGTTGAGAAGAATTGCTCAATAACTATGTATGTATGACCATATAAGATGATGATGAGCAAAATGGACTTCTGGATATGGGAACAGACTTTTTTGTTTGTGGTTGTTGTTTTTAATGTAGTATGAGATTTCTTTTTTCTTTTGTGTTTTCCCTTTGGTTCATCCCTGTTATATTTGATTTCAATATCCTGTGTATTGTATATACATTTACATTAATTTAGCAAGGGAAGAGGAACAAGGAAATGGCAAGACAAAGAACAAAGGGCAAACCAATGCAATAGCAATACTCACAAAACAACAAGTTGAAAATTTACATTACAACTTATGAGGGGTATTGGGCTGAAGGAAAACTGTGAGAAAAATGAGGGAGTGGGTAAAAAGTTACACATGCTATGTATTCACTACCTTATAATTACTGCAACCCCTTCTAAATATCAACTTGACAATAAAATTAAATTAAAAATGAGCTGTATAAAATATAATTTCACTGTATTGGTATAGTAAATATTATTATATGTGTATTACCTTTTTAAGAAATGAACATTTTTGGCTGCTAATTTGAATTAATTACCCCTTTATCAGAGGGTCATCAACTTCAATATTATCAAACAATACAATATTTTTAGAATATACTTGTCATTATTTTGGAAAAAAATTGTTTTAGTATTGTCTCATACTAAAACAGAAAAAGTTCAATTCTATGGAAACTCCTAACTTTTCAAACTGAATAATTGTTAGGAGGACAGAATATATGTGTTCTTCAACATTCCTATTATTACTAGCTACTCATTTTCAAATTCTGAACATGCCACACTAGCGACATTCAAAACAGTATCTGTTTGCATTTTATTTAATTCTGCAATAAGTGCAGTTTTCAATGAGGCATTACATATTTAAATTCAACAGAAAAAATAACCACAGTCTGGTAGAAGGTAAAACGATGAATTATCTATATTAATTCCTCTAGAGTAAACATTTGTTCATCAAAGTAAGCCATTATTTCTATAACCATCGATCCCAAGTTTTTATGCCATAAAGTCATCCTAGCATCCTAGCTCAACAATTTCCAACTTGTAATGTGCACCTTAAAATTCCTTAAATTCACAACATGACAAGCATATAACTATTGTGGAAAAATACTACACTTCTGCTAATGTGATGCCCTTCGTATTGTGGAAAGAATACTACACTAAACTTTTCTGCATCATTTTCCACCCAGGGATATCCTTGAGATCAGAACACTTGCAAATATTATTTATAGTTATATATTTTATCTATCATAGATATTCAGGAGATCTGAATGTCTGACTATTAAGGTCTGAAGACTCTGGTTCAAATCCCACCCAGGAAGGATGGTTCCTTAGATTCTTACCTGCAATAACTGCTCACGAAAAGCCTGACACAAGTGGCACTGAGTTTCAAGAGGTAGAGCAGTAGCCTTGAGCAAAAACAGGCTCAGGGATAGTGCACAGGCCTAGAAGTTAAGATGTCACACAATTACTCTCTTCATACCATGTTACACCAGAGTCTCAAAAAGTTGCTCTTTTGATAAATTTATAAATTAATAGCATCAATTTGTTGTCAACTTTATCTAGATTATTCACATTATCATGTTACTTATGAACTGTTGGAATTAACTGTTAACTAAGTTCTAATTATGCCTTACTTGAAAGAATATTTTAGGCAAATAGAAAGCTAGAATCATTTGTGAATTTGTAAATTAAATCTTCTACTTAAAAACAATTTATAGTAACCTATAGAATATTAAATTACAAACAAATATATTTATTTTAAATCTAAATTCTTATTTAGCCAGGTCTACAAAGTCCCACATTAAATGAACTTTCCTATTTCTCTAGGCTTAAGCTTTTGTAATCTTTCATCATTTCTTTGGAATCTAACAGAATGATGGTTGCTTTTTCAAATTCTTGGGTGGGAATCATGAGCTCTTTTGCATCTAGTAATGTTCTGTAATGAAGACGACATTTAAACACAACTGAGGATTATATATGAGTTGCATTTCAATAGGAAACTTGACTTCTCAAAATATATTGACAAAATTAGCCCAAACTTCCAACTGTGTATTCCTTTCTGGCTTATTTTTTATTCCTTTCTTGGTTTGTTTATTGAGACTAAATTATACTACCTATTCCACTGAAAGTATCACTATGTCATTCCACTTTCTAATCACCTGTCTTAGTCTGAGTGCTAGAATTACTGGCTTGTATCACATTGTCCTACCATAGTTTTTTATTTATTTAATCTAGATACAGACTAGCAATTCTGAACTTCCCCAATAATATTTTCCACTAGAGTGTTGGCTCAGACTGTTTATGAACTATTTTCAAAGATGTTCTATCATTTGACACAAGATATGAACATTTTCAGATGCACCTGAAGGGGTCTCGGATTCATTCCGCCCTGGATCTGATCCCTTTATTAATGATGACTTGACTTTCTTACTATCTCTGTTCCCACCTATGTAATATTCTCAAGCTTTTTGGGGAAATTTCACTTGAGGACTTTCTAATATTAAAAATTATCACTTGATTTTATTTTTACTCAATACATATTTTCTATCTTTTCTACATAATCTGACAGTTGTTCCATATGTGTGTTTGAACATATAAGTGCCTCTGTGTGTATGTGAGTATTTGTATGTATACATGTATGCAAAAACCTCAAGCTCTTCTTCAGCAATCTTGCTCATTACTAGTATTCCATCACTTGAGACATTATTCTAATGCATCTTTTGGCTGGTTAATTATAGTGTCTCAAAGACTGTTTTGCTCAAGCTAGATGCAAACTGAACTTCCCAGATCCCTTTATATTCTTAAGTTTTATTTCTCCAGGGGCATCAACTTTTGAACTACAAACATTTTTGTGAGT
Organism: Dipodomys merriami; assembly: GCF_024711535.1. NCBI lineage: Eukaryota > Metazoa > Chordata > Mammalia > Rodentia > Heteromyidae > Dipodomys > Dipodomys merriami. The sequence goes on along the minus strand of NW_027202727.1, from coordinate 458,762 downwards.
GTAAAATCTAAGCTGTTTCCCAGATTTTTACTCGAGTTCATATAAAGATAGATGAACATACACATTACATATGCTGAGTATACACTGTTAGAAATGTGATCTTAAGCAGGGTTCAAGTGGTTCACACCTATAATACTAGCTAATTAGGAGGCTGAGATCTGAGCATTGCAGTTCAAATCCTGCATGAGTAGAAAGTTTCTGAGGCATTTATCTCTAATTAACCACCAGAAAACTGGAAGTGGTGTGGGGCTCAAAGGTAGAGAAAAAATTTTTGAGCTGAAGAATAGAGGGACAGTTCCCAGGCCCGGAGTCCAGTCCCCACTACCATCAAAAAAAAAAAAAACACAAAGAAAGAAAAGAAAAAGAAAAAGAAACGTAATCTTTGCCACTAGTTCATTGCTAGTATAATTCCTGCTCTCTCGACATGGCCTTTTTTCCAGTTAAATCCATGGTCTTATATATGAATTGCTTGGAACCAGAATTATTCTTCCATTCTACTTTTTACAAATTTGAATGATTAGCTGTCATGATTTAGAGGTAGTAGAAGAAAGAGACTGGTCTCATCCTTCATGTTCCACTTAGTAGAAATGCTTTCTCTATGTCACTCCCATAGATCTACATGCTGGCCTTGACTTTATTTTTTCAAAGTTGTCTTATTTGCAGAGTCTTCTATAGAGTATTGAACCATTATACTTAAATACAGAACTTCTCTTTGTCCTATTCCTATTGTTTTTCCTTCTGTTAACTTATGTACACTTGGGTAATAATGCACAACACAAACACTGACAAAAATGTTTCTGAGAACCTTCTTCCCACTTAAAATAGGTCTTAATTTACAGAGCACTTAGGAAATTTGAACTTAATGTACTCCAGTATAATGTTTTCCTTTTTCATGATTTTTATTGTGAAATTGGTGGACAGAAGGGTTAAAGTTCCATAAGTAAGTTAATGACTACATTATCTAACGAGCATTGTTACATTTTCTTTTGTCTTTCCCCTGCCATGCCTTTTCTCCCCATCACCCCAACTCTCCCCTCCTATCCCCAAGTTGTAAAGTTCATTTTCAACATAGTGTTTTGTTCATCTCATTGTTAAAACAGGTCATACTGTATCCTTGTTTCACCATTTTATTTCCCTTCCCCTCCCCACGTTAGAAAAACGTATGTGCAAGGTTCCCGATATCAAACAGTGGAAACGGGTTATACCATGGAAAAAGAAAATAGAAGAGAAACAAAAAACACAGAATATATGTTAGATACAATAAAAACAATAGAAAGAAAGAAAAAAAGCAACTGGTGTCCCTATTTTTGGGCTCATTTCACTTAATATAGTCTTATATGGCCATATGTACATCGATAATGTTTTATAAGCGATGTAAATTCTATATTTTCTCGTTGCTAAGTTGTCTCTGAAACACGTGTTACCTCATGCCCAAAGATGTCTTTGTGCTATTTGAATGAAGTCAGAAAACATTCACTTTGCCTGGAGCAGCACCGTAGATTGTTACGGAAGTAATTGGAAGGAACTTTTACAGGAAGTAGAAACTCAATCAAGGAGAGAAATTGAACATAGAGAAATGACAAAGTCCAAGTTAATTTGTGCTGTCTTTTTACTGTACAAGAAAATAATCCAAGGCTTGAAGGAAACTCTGTCCCTGACTTTTTCGAGTGTGCTCTTTACTCATAAAACTTTCTGTAGACTTCTAGTTGAGAGTATTACAAAAGGAAACAACATGCCATTTGAAGGCCAGCATAGAAAAAAATGGAAATAACATTGTTTTACAATGTTCTACTGCAAAGAAACAAAGACACGGAGGTTTTAAAATGTCTTATGCATGGATATTTAAGTCTTGAGATGTTTCTCTTGTTGTAAAAGTCAGATATCCATTCCTTTATTCTGGTCCTGAGTTTGCTATATCAATAAGGATTCCGAAAACAGGATCCAGTGAGTATGATCAGCAAAAGGAGCCTCTTTTCAAACCAGTGCTTTAAGGATGGTCCCAAAGAAATAGGTGGGTTTTTTTTTTTGTTTGCTTGTTTGTTTCTTTAGTTTGTGCTGCTTCTGGGGCTTGAACTCAGACGCTGCACCCTGTCCCTGAACAATTGTCTTTCCTGCCCACCTGCCCCCAAAAATCCACTTCCGGATTTTTTGGTGTTTAATTAGAGATAAGAATTTGACAGATTCTCCTGCCTTGGTTGGCTTTGAACTGAGATAGTAAGAAAGCTAAGTGACATCAACTTTATGGACTTCTCTTTTGAAAGAAGAATTATTACATGTATGTTATTATAATGATAATATTGGACAATTTTTAAAAGAAGAGAATACATCCAGCAAAGAAGCCATAACTTAAATAATTCAGCAAAAGTAGGTGCACTAAATCTTATTGGAAAATTTTTTCTGCTCGGGACGATTACTATTCACTTCGTAGTTCCTTTTAGGGAAACTAAAAGTTTATTTGACTTTTTTTGTTGGTCGTAGGGCTTGAACTCTGATCCTGGGCACTGTTCCTCAGCTCTTGAGTTCAAATTGAGTGCTCTACCAGTTTAGATACAGCACCACTTCCTGGTTTCTGATGGCTTATTGAAGATAAGTGTCTCATGTACTTTCCTGACCAGGCTAGCTTTGAACCACAATCCTCTGGTCTCAAACTCTTGAGTAGCTAGGATGACAGATGTGAGCCACCAGCACCCGGCTCATATTTGTATTTATGTGCACTTAATGACTTGTAGACAAATAATGGAAATTTGAATCAAATGATGACATTTCAGCTTTTCAGAAAATTTGAGGTAACAATAAATATATCCTCCTTTTCCATGTTGTTACATTAATGACTCATGAGCTATTGGACTCTTACTTTAGCATCTTCTGATGTCTGCGACTGTGGACTTAGTATAAATAATTGTCAGTAGAGAAATATAGAAAGACTGAGATTTTTAGAAAGCGATGGAGATCAGATAGGAAAGAACAACATAGAATGGCATTCAATTTTCACACAGAGATTAAAAACTAGCCTAAGTGATATAGAATGCTAAAGGTAATGAGGAATAAGCTTGGTTCATAACTAGTTCTTCAATAATCAAATATGGTTCCCTAGAAGAGTTTCTGGTATAATTTAGTTATTATTAATGTAAGGTCTGCTCCTGGATGGTTAGCAAACTCCACCCTCCTCTCAGCAAAGTCTTCACCCAGTACCTGTGTTACCTAGGCAACTAGGACACCTGGAAGAGGTCACATCTGCATCCGCTGAGGTCAATCTGAATTTGATGTGGCCACACCTTTCGGCCCCCATACCCTAGATAAGGCCTAGCCCAGGCCCAGACGCCCTGTCTCTGCTCTTTTCTAGCTCTTTCTCAGCTCTTTCCTTCTCTTCTCTTTCCCAGCTCTCTTCTCTTTACTAGCTCTCCCTTTCCCACCTCTTTCTCAGACGCTCACTTTTCTAGCTCTTTTCTCTCTTTTCTAGCTCTTTTCTATTTCCCAGCTCTCTCTTTCCCAGATCTCCCAGCAATCTTTCCCAGGCCTTTCCCCACCACGTGGAGGACCAAGATGACCTGGTGCCAGCCGGAACGAAGAGTTAACCTGCTCCTTACCTGAATTCCACGTGCATGGTTCTGTTCTTACTCGGCTACCTCTTTTTAAAAAAAAAAATAACAATTCTCATTTATTTCTTCCATCTGGATTTATTCCTTCACTTCTATGACAACTATTAATTAGCTGGTGCCTTTTTGGTGCCATACTGACCAAAAAGATTTCCAATTCTCACTTAGACGACCCTTCTCATTGTGATTAGCAGTGACCAGTCAAAAGCCTGGAATCTTTGAATTTCCAGGATTAATCTTCACCTGATACCTAAGCACATTCCTGACATTAATTGCCGTGACTTACTAACAAAATGTTTTTTTTTTCTCAACACAGCCTTCTAATATAGTTAAAGTACATAAGAACTATTATTACATCCTTATTGGAAGGAGCAATTATATATTCAAATATAGGTTCTTTATTTGGCATTTACTAGCTAAAGAATTTTTTGCCAGTCCTGGGGCTTGAACTCAGGGCCAGGGAACTCTTCCTGAGATTTTTCTTTTTCTTTTACTTTTTTTCTTTTTTTTTTTTTGCTTAAGGCTTGCACTCTACCACTTGAGGCACATCACCACTTCCTTTTCTGTTTATGTGGTACTGAGGAATTGAACCCAGGATTTCTTGCATTCTAAGCAATCACTGTACCATGAAGCCACATTCACAGAGCCCTAGATAACTTTCTTAATATGGCATTAGTTTTTCATTCTATTACTATGTATTATAATTTAGGCTAGGTGGTAGAAAAGGAAGTGGAAAACAATACTAAGTCCAGTATGGCTAACATTCCTATCACATCCCTAAAGAAGTACAGTGTTAAGACGTGCAGGTCTCATAGGGATGTTGCATGTTACATTATTATATAAAAAAAACATAAAAAGTAATCCCTGACAACCATAACATTCTACTTCCACTTTCAAGTTCAAGAGCCAAAAATCTAAGCCTTTTTATTGATTGAGTGTATTTCCTAGGAAGGAAGAAGGAGATGTAGAAGGTGATGTTGGAAAAATATGTATATTGGCTCCCAGTCTACATTTTTGCACTTTTAAAAAGTGCTACTGACGACTCCACATCTACTTTAATATGCTGTCTGCACAAAATGCAGATAAATGAAGACATTTATTCCGGTGGATAATCACATATATTAACAAAATACACTTCTGGAAAAAAAAAGTTACCAGTATAAAGTATTGTCTATAAAATGGTTTCATGTCCTAGCAGAACAAAATGTAGTATTGAAATGATTAGTCCAGCTTTCTTTGAGATTTTATGCTGTCTCAGTATTAAGATGTTCTCTAATTCCAGTAACATGGAAGCATAAAAGACATGATTTGAAGATCTCAGTTGTTTTAGAAACAAAGGTACATAATAGTTTCCTTCCTGCAGAGACATGTGATGGCATGTATGACTGATTGTATTATAGTTCTCTTCTTTTTCCTCTTTATCTCAAGTATTGCATATCTTGGCATATTAGTCTGCCCTGCATCAGCTAACTGTAGGTGAGATTTACCTATACTCTGCAATGTCAAGATGGGTCATGTGACTTACTTCGGCTTACAAAAATGAACCAGAAGTGGTCAAAGGCTATTTCTAGGGGAAGATTTCTATCCCATTGTCTGTGTATAAGAGCTAACTTCTTTACACTTACCGATAAAAATAGCATATTTCCAGAGGGAATCTTTTTTCAACTTATATACTGGAAGAATATAGCATGTAAAATTGAAGCAAAACTCAAACACAGCAAGAATTAAGCGAATATTAGAATGTGGTATTAATATGTTAATTTCTTTTTTTAATTTTATTTTATTTTATTTGAGAACATACTGTACAGAGGGGCTACAATTACATGGGCAGGATAATGCATACATTTCTTACCAAGCATTGCAGCCTCCTCTTTGTTTACCCTTCACCTCCCTTCCCTGCCTCCCCCTAATATGTTAATTTCTTACCATTCTTGTATGACTACAGCACATCGGAATTTAAAAAATACTAAACAAGTACTAAATAAATAGATAACACTTCCTGTTTGATGCTATTACATTTTTTAAATAAATAAGCATTCTCTATGTGATCACTTGAGGGGTTAACTTTCTCTATAAATGTGTTTAATCACTCTGGAACACTGTATCTAACATCCACAATCATTATCAAGAACTTGTGATTGAGATGAGAAAGAAATATCTAGATTTCTCACTTCTCTTTTCCTCTCCTCCTTTTTCTAGTGAGAATTCTCATCTATTCTCCAAATTCTCCTATTAATAAAGAAAGAATGACACATTGTGGATATCAAGCAAAAGGCTTCAAAGCCAGAATTTTATTCTGTCAGAAATATATGAAATAAATAAGAGTGGCTCAAGGAAGAAGAAAAGCATGATTTTTCCCTATCTGGCTTCAACAATAGAGTCTGAGCATGACTCTAAACATCTAATAAACAATTTTCCTTGGCTAATTTCTAAAAAACATTGTTTTTTAATAAATAATAATTTTACCAATTAAAAAAATTAAAATATATACTAATTTGTTGTTTGCTTTTTGTAGGCATGAAATAAGACTGCATTAACATTGTGTGAGTTGAGAGGCTAAATTTTATCAGAATCAAAAAAAAATGAAAAAACATATGATGTTAAGAAAATAGCTTTTAGGTAAATTTTCAACATGACATACACACAGGGGCATCTTTTTTCTTCTTTTCCTCTCCACATTTCAATAAGCAGTTCATGTAATTCAAATAGCTATGTTTCTTTCAGAAATAGATTACACATAAACAAGTTAAAAGATGATAACGAGTATTTGTGGTGCATTCTTTAAAAATAGCAGTCAAATAACTATTAACCATAATTCCAAAATAATAACAATCAAATGCTCTTGAAAAGAGAAGATTGTAAGCAGAATATACAAAAAGTGACAGTGCCAGAACTGCTTCAGGAGCTGCTGTCTGATATTTAAGATTTCTAGTAAATGACAATTTTTAATCAGGATTAAATGCTTTCAGGAGCCAAATTTTTTCTAGTTATATTTTATTGAAGAAATATTTTGTTCAAAATTAACGAAAGAGTAACAGGTTATAACCTGTAGAAAGAATGCTTATACACTCATTGTGGTAGGCAGTTATATACCTTCCCAAAATATCTATAGTCCCGAAATATCTAATCAATCAAATGTAGATTTACATTTCATATATAAGTTTGTAAAATAATCACCTTTCATTACCCAAGGAACACAAATTTGAATAATTATCAGATTGGCAAAGTATACTCAAAAGTCCCAGCTGTAGTTCGAAAGGGACATCATTAGGTAAGAATCAACAGAAAGATGTAAAGATGCTACATTAGAAGATTAAGGAAAAGACAAGAACAAACATACTGAAGTTTCTGGAAAGCGGAACAGGAAGTAAATGCTTTTTCCACTAGAATCACCTGAAAAATATTTTAGCTCTGTAGGAGGCTCTATTTTAATCTAGTGAGACTTATTTTGATTTCTGTCCTTTAGAAATGTAAATGATAAGTACAGATCATTCAAGACAATTATCTTGTAAAAATATTTTACAGCAGAGTTGGTATAGTAAGCTAAATCAAATACAGCCTTTTCCTGATGCAACTACAAGGATACCACGTATCCTAGTTTCTGAGAATAAGAAAAACTTGCCACCAGTTTTATACACATTTATGATGTACATACTACTAAGGGCCTTGCATTAATGTAGTCTTGAATTCCTAAATAATATTTAAACAAGAAGCTCCCTATCTTCATTTTCATATTTGGGGATCACTAAGTACCAAAGTTATGTAGAAGGCTAGGGTAAGAATATAGAAATGAAATCTGGCTCCTGTTATTATAAAGATAATTTATGTTATTTTGATTTACAGTTTCTAAGGTAATAAAAAAATAAGGTAAAACTGAAACAGTAACTCAATCTTCTCTCCTTCCTAACTTTCCAACATAAATTAGAGAATCCAGTAAAGATAAGCAATCCCAGGATGGTATAGGATGTTATAGGATCACCAGATGGTGAAAAAGAAGTTAACAAAAATGGGTCCTATGGAACAATGGGAAAAAAATCTACACCTACAGATTGTGATATAGCTAGAAAATAGTTTGCACTATGCTAAGTCTTTGACATTTTAGCTACTTTCATCACTGAGGAGATGACTTTATTAATACTCAAGGGTTTGCAGCTTATAACCCAGCAACAAATAATGCTTCTAAATGTAAACAAGCATGATACTAAGAGTAACCAAGGCTACTTGCATTGCTATATCTGATAAAGTAGAATGATCTTGGGGAATAGTCAAACAATCTTGAACTTTTTCATACCTTTCCTCTTCTCCAACACAAGATGTCCTAGTCTAGATATGTAAAATTTCAATAAAGAATTTTTATATTTTTATCGTTCACACTAAAGCAAATAAACTTTTCCTCTTTGCAAGCCTGACTTTGAACGAGTCAGTCCCTCACCATAATTTTATAGACAAACGTTTACTGCTTTGGCTTAGGTGTTTTCTTGCCTTTGGGTGTTGCTCTCTATTATTTTGACAACTACATAGAAAAAAGATAACTCCATTTTACTTATGTTGGATTGTTCAAAGTCAAGCTGTCTTCAGTTTTCTGTTCCCTTCTTCACTGTTAATTGGAGTTTAATTATTGCTCTTTAAATGATAACAAAAACGTGATACTTTAACGTATATTCTCATTGAAACCAGTGAATACAGGAGTGTCGGTGATTGTTTTATAATTGTTTCAAATATTTTCCTTGGCTATTTTCATTATTGCCTTTGTTCCTTTCTTCTAATCAGGAACACAAGGTTACACAAATGATCTTCCTAAGGAATAGGATGTTAGGCAGAAAAAAAATAAGTGTATAATTAAAGGTTTTCCTCTCTTAAGAGACTGAAAAGCTCAGAAGACATTTTGTTTTTACTTGTACAGTTAAGATGACTTGAATGTTTTGGTTCTTAAACTAAGTGAAATGCATGTAAAATGTTACAGTTGTTCCAAAAAAAGATTATGGTTTATATTTTTCTGCTTCAATGAGATGAAACCTCTTACAAGGTTGGAGAGACTATTTATTTTAGGGTAGAAGGGTTAATGTTAGAAAGCCAAGGGAGATTCCTAAAAGAACACTCCCTATCACATATCAGTTAATTATACTTATGGCCTATAAGTATATAAACATACAAATATGAATTGAGTGAGAAATGTGTGATTTACACAATTGATTCAATGACATTTGAAACCAGAGTTCACTTCTCTACGTTTATATAAACTAGTATATCTAGTGAGGATTTAAAGGTTTTTATAATACATATTTTAACATTTATACCAAAATATTCATTTATTTGAAACTGTTTATTTTTAATTTTTGTCAGTCATGGAGCTTGAAATCATCACCTTGACGATGTCAGTCAGGTCTTCAGCTCAAGACTAGTGATCTACACTTGAGCCACAGCCAGTTTTCTGGTGGGTCATTGGAGATAAGAGTCTCATGGTCTTTCGTGCCTAGGCTGGCTTTGAACCATGATTCTCACCTCTCAGCCTCCTTAGTAAATAGGGTTACAAGTATGAGCCATTGGTGCCTAGCAACATAATTATTTTTTACACATTTATGAAGTATGGAGTGATACTCCCATTCATTTATATGTTGTTTAATGATCAAGCCACATCATATCCATTAATTTCTGTATGTAATATTTCTTTATGGGGAGAATGCTCAAAAACTTATTTCATGGCTGTGATGAAATATCTATTCTTAAGTATAATCACTTTGCTTCTTGTAGTATAAAATTAATATATTTACTTTTAGTCATGGAAGTTTGCTAATTAAAGTTATATAAAACATGAATTGTAAAGGGAAATAAATTCATAGTTACTTTACTTGTTTAAAGAAAATAATTATGCATTTTTTCTATTGTATTTCTTTGGGAATGTGTAGCATTCATTGATTTAACTGTTAAAATTGATAACAGTTACATTATATCAAGTAGATTCAAACTTGTATTTGAAAATTGCACACTTAATACAAATAGACTTCACTTTCTTCCAAGACATAATTAAAATAATAGTATAGCAAAGCTTGGTGTTAGTTGTTCATGTGTAGAATCATAGAAACTCAGGAAGCTAACACCTGAATATTTTAGCTCAATATCAGTCCAAACAGATAAAAATGTGAAAACTTATCTCCAATAATCCAGCAGGAGGCAGAAGGTGAGGATGTGGCTCAAGGAATAGCGTGTCATCAGCCATGAGCAAAAAATACAAGGAAGACCATTAAACATTGAGTTCAAGCACTAAAATTGGCATATACACAAAAGACAACAACAAAAAAGTAGTATGAGCACCAATAATGAAGACAAAATAGTAGAAAAGATCATGAGAAATATTGTGAAAACATCTGGAAGACAGAAATTATTAAACAGAATTTTGATTCATGAGAGGTAAAAGTCACAGTATAATTTGGACAATCTCATTTTAGTCATATGTGTTGAAACCTGGCTATTGGGTAACTTGTGAAAGAGCAGACTGGATTACCTGACATATCAGACTTCGTCTGTAACTATGCATCATCTCACTCTGCAAAAATCTAAAATCGTGCTTGTTAATTTAAAAAGAACCTCATGTTAGAGACTGTTTGGTCCACACAGAATGGGGTCCTTATTTTGAGGCTTCAGACCAGTGATTTTTTTTTATAACCACTCCTGTTTTGCCCCTCTTCCATGGTGCAGCTATAACTTACTAAGCTGGCACCAAGCCAAGGCTTTGAACTAGACCCCCCTGCCTTTTTACATTTAGAAGCATTATTTGTTGCTGGGTTATAAGCTGGAAACCCTTGAGTATTAATAAAGTCATTTCCTAAGAGATGACAGTAGCTGTGTAAACAAACCTAAAATGTCAAAGACTTAGCATAGTGAAAACTAATTTCTAGCTATATCACAATCTGTAGGTGTAGATTAAGTTTCCCATTGTTCCATGGGACCCATTTTTGCTAACAGAACGTTATCTGCTATCTTTTCATAAGAAATCATAGAGGTGATCTTTTGCCTCTTATTCAATTATATCTAATATTTTAAAGTAGATTTGTTCTAATATAATATTAATTTAATCAATTATATCATTAGGGCGATGTTGGTCTGATTTTTTTCCAGTAAATCTTATCGCTTACAATAAATGAGAACATGCTGTTTCAGTCTCCTATTAATATGACAAAATACATTATAAAATTAACTTAAAAGGAGGAAAGATAAATCTTGACTTCTGATTTTATACATTTCATTTTATGGTTTCTTATCCTCATTGCTTTGGATTGCTCATGGCACAGTAACCCATGTCAGGAACATGTGATGGATTATTTGTATTCATGGAAGCGAGGAAGTAAAGAAAAGGTTGAATAGGAGTGGAGGAAGGGAGAAAGAGGGGCAGGGGAAGAGAGAGATGGAGAAGGAAAAGGAGAAAGAGAAAGAGAATTAAAAGAAGGAAGATGAAGAAAGGACTTTGATCTTAACATCCTCTTTGATCACAAGTTCTCAGTGACCAAATCTTTATGACAATGCCCATTTGAAAGGGTTCACCTCTTTATGGCAACATAGTGAAAGGTAATTATTAATCCAAATCCTTTTTGATTTTAGATTTAATTTATTGCGTGGTGGGTAGATACTTCTTTACAATTGTGATAACTTCTGTTCCTAAATATTTACTTGACTTAATCAGAGAAGCTATTTGGCATAAAGGTGGTTTGGTTATACCATTGCTGGAGAAATGAATGAAATATTTAGAGGGCAAATGCTTTTTATTTAACAGATAAGGAAGCTTCAAGAGATTTCACTTTTGACCTTCAAAAATGACTATTTCATCTAACTCATAATGACTTGAATTTTTCATATTTTTATGGCATTTCTATTCAAGTATGTGTCATCTATAGTGAGGTTCTTTCTTTATAGTTGAAGGAACAATAAATACTATCATGATCATTTATTTCTTAGTTATTCTATAGAGAGTAGCTATTCAAAAATAAGTTCTATTAAAGTCTGTTGGAATAATTGGATAACTGATGGAATATCGTGCTTTAGTTATCTCATATTGAGATGGGTTCATTTCTAAAATCACTATTGACATAAAATACATGAAATCAGTGTTTCTCTGAAATGACTTGTTATTCAAACCTTAGAAATACTTGACCAATAACTGAGATTTTTATATACCTCAAAATTTATGAATCTACTTTTTTCTGTCAAATATAGTTTATATTTAAAGAAGAGAAAATTATGTGACCAAAGTATATAATATTTAATGTAATGTAAAATTGCTTCATTCAGCCTGACAGCGCCTGTTGCTTTTAGTTTACATGAGAAATTTAATTAATGATTCTTTTTCGTTTTTGAATAATAGAATATTTCAATTTTTCCAAAGATTCTGTCATCTAAACATTTGAGTGTATATATTTTTCATAAAAATGAAAACTATTTTTCATACTGCACGTTCAAGTTTAATAACTAAATAAATATCTAAACGTTAATTTGTTAAATGGAGCCTCTAAAATTCAAATAATATGAAATTTAATTTATTTTTAAACATATTAAATCTGTGCTAAGTATAGGTGTCTCAAGCTTGTAATCCTCACTACTCAGGAATCTGCGGTTCAAAGCTCACACACATCGAAACACACACACACATATCACACACAAATCATAACACACACAAACTCACTCACTCACACACACACACACACACACACACACACACACACACACACACACACACACACACACACACACATAGCCAAAAACGGAATTCTGGCTCAAATGATAGAGAAATATCTTTGAGGGAAAAAAGAAACTAAGTTTTAGGTCTTGAGTTAAAATCACAAGATCAACATACACATACACAATATTATGTCTAAATTCTTTTTTTAGTTTGAAGGAATAAACTATATCATGAAAAGTAATATTTGTTACATATCTTGCAACGGTTGTGAATTTGTTTTTAGTATAATTTGTCAAAATATAACAGGATATTAAAATTAATATTAATCTAGTTATATTTATAATTACTCATAATACCTCAGAGTACAACAGTTGATATATTTTCTATAGCCATAAGAAATATTCTCAGTAAAAGAAAGAAAGGAAGATAGAAAGGAAGAAAGAAAGAAAGAAAGAAAGAAAGAAAGAAAGAAAGAAAGAAAGAAAGAGGGAGAGAGGGAGAGAGAGAGAAAGAAAGGAATGAAGAAAGAAAGGAAGGAAAGAAGGAAAAAGAGAGAGTAGGGATGGAGAGAAGGAGGGAGAAAGGAAAGAAGTAAAGAATGAAGGAAGGAAAAAAGGAAGGAAGGAAGAAATGAAGGAACAAAGGAAGGAAAGGAGGGTTAAAGGAAGAGACAAAACTAATTTCTAAAATCTGCTATTAGTCCAACATAAACTCCATGTAATTAACCCTTTAGTAAATTCAACTTTGCAATTTTCACTTCTTTGCATGTTCTCCATGCATGAATGAAACCAACGAATAGAGGATCATGGATAACCAGGTGAATCTGTTTGCATCTGTAGTAATATGCATGCAAATCTTTTTCTCATTTTCTATACATCGCAAACAATTTACACATATAAATATCCTAAAAATTATAAATATTCTAAAAATTGATGTAACCAACGGCTGTCAATGTCTTATATAATGTGAATATTAGTATTTCAGTGCTATTAACGTTACAGTCTTCATGTTATATTAATTACAAAAAATTATTATGTGTTTTATCAGAGAAATTAATATCCTCTGATTTTGGTGCCTGTGAAAGTCCTAATAGCAGAAAGTAATTAAAATCAAACGATATCTTTATTTGTTGGCTCTAACGAATATTTCTGAAAGCAATTAACTCATCAGAGATTGTACAAATACATCAGAAGGGCCTTAGAAAGGCTGTACAATGTTTACATGGTTACCTATGATGTGATTCAAGAGCCATTAAGCTATCATACTTCACTTTGCCATCACTATAATTATTCCCATTTTAAGAAGAATCATCCACATAAGTCAAATGATATAAGCTTGTCCTTAAGTTATTATCTTCTATGAAATAATATCCAAATGATATACTACCATAAGTTAAAGCAAAAGTTGCAAAGTGTATTGGACGATGTAACTCCTTTCAGATACACATGTTGAAATTCTATTCCCCTGTCTGGTGACATTAGAATCAACCTTTTAGAGATGACCCTGCAATAATGGTCCTGATTAAGGATGCCCAATATAATTACTCTGCCGTATGAATGTCCAGCAAATAATTTTAATGAACCAGAAAGTGGACCCCCATGAGAAAAGGAATTGCTTGGAACAAACATTTTTATTATCAATGTTCAAGCTTCTAGAGTATGGGTAATATACTTCTTTTGATTTTATGCCACTTACTTTGAAGAATTCTCTTATAAAAGCCCAATGGCTAACAAAAACAAAGTAGTTTGGAGTTAAATATCACAAATTTTGATAAAAATATTTATTATATTTTATTATTTGAATTTTATTCTCCAAGTCTCCAGGTTAAAAATATTTTTAAATTGAAATTGAATTGAGGTTCAACTCTATTCAACTATCAAAATTAAGTTTCAAAAAGTTTTATCTTTGAGTAATTGTACAAAGGAGTTGCCATTCACTGAAACAGTATATGGGATACAGTGCATCTTGATCAATATCACCCCTTTCAACATTCTCATCCACCCCTCCCAATCAAGCCAAATCCTTATGTATCTCAATATTATGTTACGGAATTACTTGCCAGTTAACAAAGCAGTTTATGTGTAAAATGCACCTGGAATTGTGTTACCACTTCAACATCATCACCCCCATTTCACACTACCCCTTCCTTTGTATATTTCAACTATGGGAATTATACAATGGATTGCTGTCTGTATTCTCTCCTTTTCCCCTTCAATTTCCTACCCCTCTTTCATTGCCCCCCACTGTCCTCTCTTGCAGTACACATTTACTGCTATTTATTTTGCTGGGCTTTGAAAGTCTTTTAAGAGAATTATAGTATTTTCACTCTCCATGGACTCTAACATTTCAGATAATTCATTTGTACCTCCTTGCATCCCGTAAGTGGAATTGCTGGATAATAGGTAGCTCTCTATTCAGTTTTGTGAGCAACTTCCATAGTTTTTTCCAAAGTGATTGAACAAGATTACAGTCGCACCAACAAGAGTTTCCTTTGGGCCACAGCCATATCAGTATCTGTGATTGTTCGTTTTTTCATAATGAAATTGTAACAGGGTTGAGATGAGTCTCAGTGTTGTTTGGATTTGCATTTCTTTTATGGAGAGAGATGTGTTTATTTGTTATTCTTACTTCTTCTTAGAAGTTATCTTTAAGTATTTAACCATATATTAATTGGGTTCTTTTTTATTTGAGGGTTTATTGTTGTTGGGTTTAACTTTTTCATTTCTAAATATGGGTTAGTTATGAAAACCCTTGTCTGATGATTAACCCTTGTCTGATGATTAGCTAGTAAAATTCTTCTTCCATTCTGTTCTCTTTCTATATATCCTGCTAACTTTTCCTTTGCCATGAAGAAACTCTTCAGTTTGATGCAATTCTATTGGTCCAGATAGAATAATATTACGCCATTCATAAGGAAATGGAAAGACTTAGAACAAACATATTAAGTGAAGAAAGACACACTCAAAAAATATAGGTTGCCTGATTTCCCTCATTTGTTTTATTAGAATGTGCCTCTAATTCTACAAGTAAACACACTTGGATGGTAAAAGAGAAAACATTACACTTGGACATGATAAATTATATGGGATTTTAAACATTTATACAGTGAGATCAAAGCAGGATGCCCTTTGGAGAGGATCACAAAAGCTCAATAGTTATATGAATATTATTATATAAAATAATGTTCATCAAAATGATCTCCAATAAATGATAATGAAAGATTTTTTATTGGTTTGCTTTTTCCTTCTTTCTTCTGATGCTGGTTTTTTTCTGCACCTTTGGTCTTATATGTAAGTTTTCAAAGAGCAAGGGGGAGCAGAAATGGTGGGACAAAGGGTGAACAAATGCAGCAGTGCTACTCAATAGACACTACATTAAAATTGAACTATACAACTTATGGGGGAAGGAGGTTGAAAGAGAAAAACTGGGAGAATATTAAGGAAGAGTTGAAACTTCAAACATAAATGTGCTCATTATCTGACTTATGCAATTGTAACCCTTCGGTACATCATCTTTAAAAATTAAAAATGGACCTCATAAACAGGCCAGAGTAGCTATACTAATATTAGATAAAATAGGCTTTAAATTAAAAGTGGTATGAAGGTAAAAAGAGACAAAGAAAGACATTACATATTGGTAAAGAAAACTATCCATTAGGAGGATATAACAATTCTAAATATCAATGCCCTGAATCCTAGAGCTCCCAAATTTATCAGACAAATACTACTTACCCTAAAAACATGTATACATCCAAACATATTGTTGGTTGCTTGAACACATCATTCTTACATCTGGACAGGCCAGCCAGGTAAAAACTTCGCAAAAAATTTTCAGTGCTAAATAACTTTATTGAAAAACTATACCTAACAGATATCTACAGAATATTTCATCTAGCATTGTCACAATATATATTCCTCTCAGCAGCCCACAGAACGTTCTCTAAACTAGATCATATCTCAGATCACAAGGAAAATCTGTGAAAATTCAAAAATAAAAATGAAATTACTCCTTGTAATCTGTCAGCCCATGATGGGACCAAATGAGATCTCGACATCAAAAGGCATCACAGAAAATTCTGAAACACAGAGACTGAATAACACATTGCTAAATCATCAGTGAGTTACTGATGAGATATGGAGGGAAGTTCCAACGTTTATAGAATTCAGTGAAAGTGAAACAGACAAAATGCTATCTCCTCTGGGATACAACAGCACAGGCAATACTTCAAGGAAAATTTATATCTTTGAGTGTGTACATCAACAAATTAGAACAATCTTGAATCAGCACTAGGTACTGGAAAAACAGGAACAAGCCAAACCAAAAACCAGTAGACAGAAATAATACAAATTAGAATAAAGAAATAAATGAATCAGTGTCTCAAAAACCATACAGACAATCATAATTGGCTTATCTACTAGTAGCTGACAACTACTCCCAATGAGCTCACAATTTCTCCCAATGAATGTCAATGTATCTATTTCCAGAGAGAGACTCAACCAGTCCAAACCAGTGAACAAAACAAACTATTAGGATTCTAAGGAACAACATTTTGTTTGCCTTTAAATAAATTTAGTCTGTTATTATTAAGGTGATTTATAGAGGGATTAAAATTACATGAGTCAGGTAATGAGTATATTTCCTTTTATAAAATGTCTTCAGTTCCCTCACTTGTTCCCAGTCCTACCCTCCTGTCCCTACCCGTGTATTAAATACTTAACTTTCATCAATGTTCAATGAACTCCACTGCTACAATTTTTCACTAAAGCTCTGTGCCCACCCCTCACCTTCCTGAAGACATACGTTGAATATACCAGGCATGAGGTAAAGACTAAAGAATCATCACAAACTCTAAACAACAACGAACACAAAACAAAAAAAAGGAGTCTTTTGTTTCCATATCACATACTTTGTTTCAGTATATATATTATATAAATATAATTATTTATACCATAAAGTCAATTCAGGGATTGAAGAGTAATAACATAATTTTGCTTTCTATTTAATAATGCTTTTTATTCTAACATTAAAGATGTAAGTAACACAATTCAAGTCCTATGAAATTTGAAGGTTTTGATTTAAAGTTATATTTTCAAAAATTCTAATAGTTCCATTTTGGTAATCAAAATGAAAAAAAGGGTTCCAGGAAGATGGCAGAGGAGAAGCTGTACTTTAAACAAGCACTCCCAAAGAAAGCAGTTTTAGAATTCCAGTGAACAGTCCTAAGCCAGAGAATCACACCAAGTGTGCCATCACAGGACAGAGAGTTAAGCCAGAAAGGGAAAATCCAGGCAAGGAGACACATCTGAGCTCTTGCTAGCAGATTACGCAGCGGCAGCTGCAGTGGCGGTGGCGATCGCAGACACCATACCTGAGCCACAGAGAGTCCGGGAAGAAGGAGCCAGATGCAGCTGCAAGCGGATTCTTCTCAACACCAGCAAGAACTGACAAGGAGCGGATATCTTCATCCTGCAGTTCGCAGACCAGAGACGACCCAGGAACCAGGACTCGGCGGGAGTAGAAGCCTGACATCCTCACTCCTTTTCAGGGAGCAGAGGAGGGAAGGCCACCACTCCTCCCTCCCCAGTCCCGGAGATCTCCATCTTGGATACCGACAAAGCTCGGCGTAGCTGCTAGCTCCAACTCAAGCCTTGGTATAAAACGAGTCATTTAGCAGGTCACAAGAACTTAACAGCAGCGTGACCTGCCAGACTCAGATCCACCCAGGGAAAAGTCACCCAGCTCGGGCACCAGCCCTAGGAGTCACTTTCTTCACTGGGTAATCAGAGCCAGAGGCTGCCCCTCCCTCTAGCAGGCTCGACAATCAATTGAAATTCATTAAACAGAAATCCTGAGAATGGCTCCAGACTGGGCTCTGTGAGCTTTTCACAAACTAGCCCTGGGAAAAGCTACTGTTTGTTGAAAGGCTTCAACTCTACCCAGAACCAAGCCTCATCACTGCATCCCCCTCCTTGGTGATACTCAAAGCAGATCTGCCTCTCATTGAACTAGCCTGGGAGGAGGATCGCAAAATCCTGGGTAAAGCAGAGCATTTTTCTGCCTGTTCGAAAAAACTGACTTAAGAAACCAACCAAGCCACAGGACCACAAGCAGACCAGAGACTCCACAAGAGGCTGGTTATAGACACCAGGGAGATACAGAATTTTCCCCACCACTATCAAGAATCAAAGAATTTCTTTTTTCTTCTTCTTCTTCTTCTTCTTCTTCTTCTTCTTCTTCTTCTTCTTCTTCTTCTTCTTCTTCTTCTTCTTCTTCTTCTTCTTCTTCTTCTTCTTCTTCTTCTTTTGGTACCTTATATAAAAAATTTTTTTTCTTTTCTAAAACTTTTTTTAATCTATAATTTTTGCCTTTTTTGAAAAAAAAATGTTTTCCAGTAACTTTTTTTTCCTCTTATAATTTTTATTTTACGAATAAGTGAGTGTGCGTTTTTCTTTCTTTTTCTGTTTTCTTTCTCTTTTTTCTTTTTTAATTATCTTTTTGTGTTTTGTTTAGCTCTACTGAACGTCTGATCTTTTTTCTTCCTTTCTTATCCCTTTGACCTTTTCCTCTCTTTCGTTCTTCTTTATGTGACTTAATTCTTGTCCTGCACATCCTCAGATAAACCTGCAGTTGACTATTAGACCCTATCCCCCATTGTGTACACACTTAATCCACAAATTTTTTACTCAATTCAAAACCTCTGAGACTTAAATTCCTTAATAGCAGTACTACCTCTTTATACCTATATAATATTTTAAGCATTTTTATTTTTAAGTTTTTCACATCTCCTTCATTTCCCTCCCTTCTCTCAATATATTCACGTTCTTCTCTAAATAGATTGTTATCGATTCTACATAATTTTATTAATTTTTACTTTTCTATTTTTTCTGGTCTCTTTCCCTTTCTTCTTTTTTTCTCTCCCTCTAATTTCATCCTACCCAACCTATTTCCAGCATTGAGATTAGCACTTAGTTAACTCTCTGTGCCTCCCCAAATCACTCTATTCTTATTTTTCCCACATCTCTCCCTAACCCTAATAATTTCTGGTTTTCCTAATTCTTCTTTGCAGTTTGTAGCCCATTATCATATAGTTGTTTGATGTTGAATAGATGTATCTGTTGAACTAGATTGTATCTGTATGCTATAGACTTTGCAAATTCAGACTTGGATTGATGCTTGCCTTAAGATAGTGTTCTAGCAAAAAACTGGTGGTATTTTCATCTCAAATGGGCAGAGTAAGCCGGAAAAACACAAGAAAAATGGCAAATCCGGGTATCTCAATTCCTAATCTGGATAATCAGGGGACAGAACAGATAATGAATAATCCAGAGGACAGTTCCCAAATAGTTCTACAAACACTGCTGGTAAATATAATAAATGAAAAGATGGAAAACATACAAAGGACTCTGTATAAGCGTGATAGGGAGAGAGAGGAGGCAATCCAAAAGTTTACACAGGAATATAAGCGTAAAGAAGCTACTCAAAAACTGATACAGGATTTGCGTGAGCAGCTTGAGAATACTCAAAGAGAAAAGCAGTAATCGCGTGAGCAGGCTGATTACACTCAAAGAGAACTACAGGAATCCCATGAACGGGAGGAAGCTAATCAAAAAGTGATACAGGAATTGAGAGAGCAGGTAGAGAATACACAAAGATCACTAAAGGCATTCATGGAATCCATTAAAAAAGAGCTGAAGGAAGTCAGGGAGACCACAAAGGGAATGCTGAATGGAACCCAATAGAAGGAATGGGAGTCCAAGGAAACCATAACCAATGAACTAAGTGATTTGAGAATAAACACTGAACACCAAATTAAGGAAGCAAAGAAGTTCATACAAGATCTAAAACAAAGCTTCAACAAAGAATTTGAAGCCATCAAAGCTGACCAATTAGAAGGAAAAGAGATAAAAAACAAAGTAGAAAGTCTTGACAGCTGGTTAGAACATGCAGAGGATCGATTCTCAGGGATTGAGGAGAGCCTAGATATTATAGAGAAAGAACATACAACCATCCAAGACAAGTCCAAGAAATATGATAGATCTATCCAATACTTGGAAGACACAATCAGAAGGCCTAATATAAGGATAATGGGTGTAGAGGAGCACCTAGAAACAGAAGTTAATGGTCTAGGAAATTTGTTAAACAGGATCCAAACAGAGAACTTCCCAAACGTGCAAAAAGATAGGTCTATTCAGATACAAGAAGCTTTTAGAAGCCCAAATAGACAAGACCAGGATAGGACATCCCACTGTCACATTATAATCCACACTGGATCAACTCAGACTAAGGAAAAGATCCTTAAAGCTGTCAAGAAGAAAAGATTAATCACCTATAAAGGGAAACCAATTAGAATCACCTCAGATTTCTCACCAAAGACAATGAAAGCAAGAAGAGCCTGGAATGATGTGTGCCATGCCTTAAAACAAACAACTATCAACCAAGAATACTGTACCCAGGTAAACCCTCCTTCATAACTGAAGGCCAAATAAAAACCTTCCATTACGAAGAGAAATTGGAACAATATATCTCCACCAAACCAGCCCTACAAAAGTTTCTTAAAGATGTCCTAAACATAGAAAACAAAAAATACCACAATAAAGGCAAAGAAACAGCACCCAAACTGAGAATCCAAGAACCATAGGAAGAACCCAGTTATCGCAACCCCCAAGAATGGGGAAAACATGGCAGGAACTCCCAAATACCTGTCAGTCTTATCTCTTAACATTAACGGACTAAACTCTCCAATTAAGCAACATAGACTCTCTAGTTGGCTTAAAAAACAAATCCTTCTATCTGCTGCCTTCAAGAGTCACATCTTGCCTGTAAAAACAAACACATTTCCAATGTGAAAGACTATAGCAAAGTTTACCAAACAAACGGCCCCATAAACAGGCGCGAGTTGCAATCCTAATATCAGATAAAATAGACTTCAAATTAAAATTCGTGAGAAGAAATAAAGAAGGTCGCTATATACTAATTAAGGGATCTCACCTTCAGGAGGATATTACAATTCTAAATATCTATTCGCCAAACAATGGAGCACCCAAATTTATCCAAGAAACACTACTTTCCGTCAAATCCCATATAGATCCAAAGACATAAATTGTTGGAGCTTTTAACACACCTCTCTCCCCACTAGATAGATCAACCCGGCAAAATCTCAACAGAGAAACCGCAGCTCTAAACAGCTGCATAGATCAACTAGATTTTACAGACATCTACCGAACATTTAAACCAGCAGCATTAGATTACACGTTTTTCTCAAAAACACATGGAACATTTTCTAAAATAGACCACATTTTAGGCCACAAAACAAACTTTTCTTAATTCAGAAACATTGAAGTTATACCTTGCATTCTCTCTGTCCACAAGGGAATAAAATTAGAATTCAACACCAAAAGCCATCAAAGAAAGTACGGTATCACATGGACGCTAAACAACACACTGCTGAATTACGAATGGGTCATGGAAGAGATTAGAAAGGAAATTCAAATGTTCATGCTATTCAACAAAAATGAACACAAAAATTACCAGCTCCTCTGGGACACAGCAAAGGTTGTACTCAGAGGCAAGTTTATAGCTCTGAGCTCCTACATCAACAAATTGGAGAGATTTGAAACCAACAATTTAATGACACAGCTAAACCTCCTTGAAAAAGAGCAGCAAGGTAAACCTCAATCCAGTAGATGGAAAGAAATAATTGAAATTTAATCAGAATTAAATGAATTAGAATCCAAAAAAACTATAGAAAGAATCAACAAAACAAAGAGTTGGTTCTTCGAAAAAATTAACAAAATTGACAGACCCTTAGCAAATCTTATCAGAAAAAGAAGAGGACAAATGCAAATAAATAAACTCAGATGAGAATGGAAACATCACCACGGAAACAACCAAGATTCAGAACATTATAAGGGAATACTTCTCAAAACTTTATGCTAATAAGTTTGAGAACTTGACAGAAATGGACCTTTTCCTAGTAAATATTGACATGCCAAAACTAAACCAAGATGAGTTAAACCACCTTAACAGGCCTATATCAAGCATTGAAATAGAAACAGCAATAAGAGACCTCCCAGCTAAGAAAAGTCCAAGACCAGATGGTATTACAGAGGAATTTTACAAGGACTTCAAAGCAGAGCTCACACCAATACTTCTCCAACTCTTAAATGAAATTTAAAGAGAAACTTCAAATTTCATTCTACGAAGCCATCATAACCCTCATCCCAAAACCAGGCAGGGACTCATCAAGAAAGAGAACAATAGACCCATTTCTTTGATGAACACTGATGCAAAACTTCTCAACAAAATTTTGGCCAATCGACTACAACAATTCATCCAAAAATCATACACCATGATCAAAGAGGATTCATTTCAGGGATTCAAAGCTGGTTCAATATACGCAAATCAATTAAGATTATTCATCACATCAACAGGAGCAAGAATAAGAACCACATGGTTATCACAATACATGCAGAAAAAGCATTCGACAAGATCCAACACCCATTTATGATTAAGGTTTTGGAAAAATTAGGAATCCATGGAACATTCCTCAGCCAGCATTATACTTAATGGTGAAAAACTAAAGCCATTTCTTCTTAACTTAGGAACAAGACAAGGATGTCGACTCTCTCCACTTCTCTTCAATCTAGTATTTGAATGCCTAGCTACAGCAATAAGACAAGATACAGACATAAAGGGGATCCAAATAAGGAAAGAAGAAATAAAACTGTCCCTCTTTGCAGATCACATGATCTTATATTTAAAGAATCTCATAGACTCCACTCCCAAATTTCTCAAGCTGATTCAAAACTTTTGCAAAGTAGCAGGATATAAAATTAACCCCCTCAAATCAATAGCTTTTCTGTATGTCAACAATGAGAAAAGTGTGGCTGAAATTAGGAAAGCAACTCCTTTTGTAATAGTCCCACAAAAAATAAAATACCTAGGAATTAACTTTACCAAAGAAGTGAAGGACCTCTATGATGAAAACTTTAAAATCTTGAAAAAGGAAATCGAAACAGAACTTAGAAAACGGCAAAACCTCCCATGCTCCTGGATTGGAAAGATTAAGATCATGAAAATGACAATACTTCCCTAGGCTATCTACAAATTCAACGCGATACCTATCAAAATTCCAACCTCATTCTTCAAGGAAATAGAAGAGGCAATCTAAAAATTCATGTGGAACAATAAAAGACCCCTAATAGCAAAAACGCTCCTCAACGGAAAGAACGCTGCTGGAGGAATATCAATACCAAATTTCAAAATCTACTACAAAAGATAGTATTCAAAACAGCTTGGTATTGGCATAAAAACAGACCTCAGGACCAATGGAATACAATTAAAAGTCCAGAAATGAACCCACAGACCTATAGCCATCTAATCTTTGATAAGGGAGCTAAAACAATAGAATGGAAGAAAGAGTGCCTCTTCAGTAAATGCTGCTGGCAAATTTGGTTAACTACTTGTAGAAAACTAAAGCTAGATCCTTATATATCACCCTGCAACACAATCAACACCAAATGGATCAAAGACCTCGAAGTCAAAGCAGACACTCTGAAAATATTATGGGATGGAATAGGAGAATCCCTAGGTCTCCTTGGTGCAGGCTGAAATGTTCTGAATAGAGACCAGGAAACCCAACAAATCAAAGAAAGGTTGGACGAATGGGATTGCATGAAGTTGCAGAGCTTCTGCATAGCAAAGGACATAGCTAGCAAGATCAATAAAAACCCCACACATTGGGAGAAGATCTTCACTAGCCATACAACAGACAAGGGTCTCATATCTAAAATATACTTGGAACTGAAAAAATTAAATCCCCCAACAACAAATCCTCAAATAAACAACTGCCCAATAAATAAGTGGGCTAAAGACTTGAAGAGAAACTTGTCTGAAGAAGAAAGAAGGCTGGCCAATAGCAACATGAAGAAATGCTCAACCTCCCTAGCCATAAAAGAAATGCAAATCAAAACAACATTGAGATACCACCTCACCCCAGTTAGAATGGCTATAATCAAGAATTCTAACAACAACAGATGCTGGAGGGGGTGTGGACAGAAGAGAACCTTACTTCAGTGTTGGTGGGAGTGTAAACTTGTTCAACCACTTTGGAAAGCAGTATGGAGGTTCCTGAAAATATTTCACATAGAGCTCCCCTATGACCCATCAATCCCACTTTTGGGCATTTACCCAAATGTTTATAAACAATACCACACTAAAGCTACGAGCACAACTATGTTTATTGCAGCATTATTTACTATAGCTAAGATATGGAACCAACCCAGATGCCACTCAGTAGATGAATGGATCAAGAAAATGTGGTATATATACAAATTGAATTATATGCCTCCATCAGAAAGAATGAGACTGCCCCTTTTGTTAGGAAATGGAAAAACTTGAAAAAAAATTATATTAAGTGAAGTAAGCCAGACCAAAAGAAACATAGGTCCCATGGTTTCCCTAATTTGCAATATCTAGTATATGTATGAATCAAACGGAAAGGATCAGATAATATGATGTTAGGAAAACGAACCCTTAGATATGTATTTTAATGTTTTTTTTTATTTCATGCATTTGTTTCTAACGCATTTATAAGATTATCTCTTTGTTGCTTTGTATGTCCATCCCCCACAGTATAACCCCTGCTTTTACTATATTTGATGTCAATATAACTTGTGGATATGCGGAAAAACAAGTCGTTTGAGGATACAGGTGGACCTGTTGCAACAATGAGAAGTACAAGTTGTCATGTAGAAAATGAGCTTTACAAAGTTAGTGCGGGGTTAGCCGGGCGCTGGTGGCTCACGCCTGTAATCCTAGCTACTCAGGAGGCTGAGATCTGAGGATCACGGTTCAAAGCCAGCCTGGGCAGGAGAGACCGTGAGACTCCTATCTCCAATAAACCACCAGAAAACCGGAAGTGGCGCTGTAGCTGAAGTGGTAGAGTGCTCGCCTTGAGCTGAAGAGCTGAGGGACAGCGCCCAGGCCCAGAGTTCAAGCCCCACGACCGACAAAAAAAAAAAAAAAAGTTGGTGCGGGGTGTGGGGGAGGTAGGGGGGAGGTGGGGAAGTGATGTGAAGGGTAAACAAAGGAGGAAGCTGCAATGATTGATAATAAATGTATGCATTATCCTGCCCATGTAATTGTAACCCCTCTGTACAGTATGTTCACCAAAAAATGAAATAAAATTAAAAAAAATAAAAAAGAAAATAAAAAAAGAAAAACGGGAATGTTTTATCTTCAAGAATGTCATTATTGGGCTGGGAAGGTGGCTCAGTGGTAGAGTGCTTGCCTTGCATGTTTGAGGTCCTGGGTTCGATTCCTCAGCACCACATAAGCAAAAAGAACAAAGCAGGAAGTTGTGCTGTGGCTCAAGTTGTAGAGTGCTAGCCTTGAGCTGAAGAGCTGAGGGACAGTGCCCAGGGCCAGAGGTCAGTCCCCACGAACGGAGCCCCCCCCCAAAAAAAAAGAATGTCATTATTTCTTGTGCAAAGAACTAAAATAAGTGTAATATTAATGTAGTGGAAATAAGAAATCAAAACTTACGCAATGCATCAATTCCATAGATTATGAGATGTATTGATAAAATTAAACTTGTTTTAAGTAGATTACTTTAGACATGAAGCAATTGATTATTTTCTTTTCTAGGTGAAGTTGATATAGAAATCAAAGCCCAAAGATTCCAGAGTCCTGTGTGCTTGGTGCGTGGCAATTTACACATATGCTTGTCACATCTCAAAGTTATTTTAAAATAACTGTGAACAGGAGTAGAATGAAAAGAATCACTCAAATATTTACTCTTATTTTGTGACTAAATATGCCTTTTTATATCTATTTTATTTCAAAAATCTGGTAAATTTATTTAAGTCACACCCACAATAATGAGAAATAAACAGCCCCACACTCCTTAAAAGACAATCAATAAAAAAGGAAACAATAAAGAAAAAAATGAACCTCATTTTGAACGTGGTCTTTTATATTTTGGTGCTTTGTAATTGTGGATTATGTGACTATCTCATGAGTCTGGGCTTGAATCACTAGGGAGGGCTACTGGAAGGAAATTTCAAAATCTAGAGCAGCTAACACAGCTGTGCAGTTATTTGTGGGTTTCACTACAGTAGCAGCAGGGCATATGATGTACAAAGGAAATGATTCCAGTGCTTTACAGGCCACAATGTGGTGAAAAGCATACTTTTATCTTCTTAGATGTAATCAGAAGAACACATTTTAGAAGATTACTAAACGATCAGCCCTTTAAATAGCATTGCCATCTTTTAGGCACTACAGATACTTCAAGTCCTTCATTTCCCCACAAACATTGCTGCCATTCACAATTATTGCTAAGGTGAATATCCAGTTCTTTTTGGCATTTCAAATGGTTTAGAAGCAATATAAACAATAATACAAGTTGTTGAGAAAAGTTAATTTAGAATCAGTAAACAAATCACATTCACCTCTATAGCATAACCTTTAGGAAAAATGAATTAAGGAATATGGCATATCCTTGGTAATTTAATATTAGACATTAGGGAAAAATGCCAGAAACAGACTCTGCAAGAAGGAAAGAGAATTCTTTGATATGATATATTAAAGATTAACTAGGGAAAAGTAATTTTACCTACAGTTTCTATTATATGATAACATACTTTTTTCTACTGATCAGAGAGACTCAAAAAGATTTTTAATTAGGATATGAAAAATGCATCATCATGAATGAATGAAATCACGGAGTAGATGCCTCATTATTCTCATTATTTTGAATGATCTTGTGTATTTGTTTGTGTGGAAGTATGGATGTATTTTATGTCTGGGGAGGAAAGTTTGATTATTAGATCATTGTTTGATATCCAATGTCAGGAACCTAACATGAGTCAAAGTGGTAAATGTGTGTGTGTGTGTGTGTGTGTGTGTGTGTGTGTGTGTGTATGTGTGTGTGTGTGTGTGTGTGTGTGTGTGTGTGTGTGTGTGTGTGTGTGTGTGTGTGTCGGTCATGGGCATTGAACTCTGGGCATGGGTGCCACGGTACCACTTCCAGAAGCTATTATTCTTATCACAAAAGGACTTCACATTGACAGGTATAATTACAAGAAGTAAAACGATAAATATTCACAGTGGCACAAAAATCCCTTAGGTGCCTGTCAAGACAGCACGTTTTTCCAGACACTGCATGTGGTGTGAGCGATTTGCAAACAAAGCGACCATAGAAGATGTTGGATCCTAAACAAAATTGACAATTGCATAAACCCAGTCCTCTATGACAGATTTAGCAAGGCCTATCTTGGAGATTCTTGTTAGGGACTTGATGAAAAATTTATAGTTTATTTGTTATTACAGAACTGTTTTACACCTGTCCCTCAGCCATTAACTATATTTAACATAGTTTCTTTTGCTGTAACATATATTTTTGGCTCAGGAAACTCTTTTTTGTTTGTGAAAACTTGGTTGTTCACGACATAGACATGGGTTTTTTAAACCATTTGAAATTGCTGTTCGCATAGAATTCTATGAGATGAGCTACTCTTTGTCATTTCATAGGAATAAACTTACTTTGATTCAAACCTGGACAGCAGCTAAGCTTGTTCTCCATCTGTATAGACTTCTTTACATGTAAAGAGATCCTCACTTACTTGCAAAAGTCTGTCAGTGAGTCAAACCTAATTCACCCAATGAGGTGCATTACTATCCCAGGCTTCCTTTACATTAAAAATATAAACAATTTTTTACATTTTGTTGAACATTAAAAATGTTCAACAATGTGCATACTTTTTAATGTGAAGTGTGATTCCTATTTTCCATAATGTGAATCAAACAGAGAAATCAGTTTAAGATGTGAAAGAGCCTTTCAAACAGTCTTTGAGCTTGAAAATTTTCCTGGGTATGAATTTTTGGAGAAATATCCCTTTTAAAAGATAAAGGACTCATTTTTTTTACATTGTGCTGGTACTGGGGTTTGAAATCCTGGCCTTGCGCTCTACCTGTGTAATGTCTGCTCCTGGATGGAGAGCAGACTCTATCCTCCTTGTAGTAAATCTCCACCCAATAACTGTGTTACCTAGGCAACTGGCACACCTGGAAGATGTCACATCTGCATCTGCTGAGGTAACATCTGAATTTGATGTGGCCACACCTATCTTCACCCATCCCCTAGAAAAGGCCTAGCCCATGCCCAGACGTGCTCTTTCCCAGGTCTTTCCCAAGTCTTTCCCATGCCTTTCCCAGCCGCGTGGAAGACCAACATGGCCTGGTGCCAGCGGGATTGATGAATAAACCTACTCCTTACCTTAATACCTCTTGTGTGGTGTCGTTCTTACTCAGCAACCTCTTTTAAAAACCTAACATAAATGGTGCCATTTGAATCTGGGAAAGGCTTAAAGTCAGGATAGGAAGTGGGATTCCTCTCCTTTTGTTTCTTTCTTTTGTTTGTTTTCCCATTTTTTGCTCTGAGGAATACCACAATTCTGAAGGCCTTTTGGGAACCAGTCTGTCTGCTGTGGACAAAGTGAATCAATTCCTTGCTGGCCTCTGCATCTACCTCCATGCTTGAACATTTTGGTGAGTGAACTACTCTCTAAGGGTTCTCTGTCGCTCAGTCTCTCTCCAGATGTGGTTCCACACCGAAGAACCTGCTAGGCCTTTAACTGAAAGCCCAGTCACGTCTGGAGCCGAGGGCAGTTGACTCTGGTTGCTTGGCCACTCCCCCCTAGAGGGCTCAGTGGTAAGTTGTGGGGCCACTTCCATCCGATAAGCCCACCTTCACTCACTAGTTATTTTTCTCTCCTATACCCTTAATGGGGAGCTGTGTGTAACTCCAGTGCCATGAAACCCCTCTGAAATGCTTCCTGCACTCCCTGGATAGCCAGAGCACCTAATTTTTTAGTCTCTTTTCAGATTTAGACAGTTTTTGCCTCTGCAATCATAAACGGTCAGAAGTCTGTTCACTTTCAGGATCTCTTTGCTCTCTGCTAATCATGTCCAACTTTGTGTATCTCTCCCTTTCTTTTCTACAACTTTTTGGATTGTGCCCTGAAGAGTGTAATAAGAGTTGGGTCCTGAGGACCTCCTCTAGTTTCCCTATCAAAGACTAGCCAATCTAGGCTTCATCTCTTTGTTCAGGCTTTCTTGCATTTTTTCAGAAATTCACCATCGTGAGTTTGCCATCTTGGCCACATGGTGCGTTCAGGGTTTGGTCCTAACTGACCCATATCTTTCCACTAAGTTTACTACTCCTCCATCCATCTATTTTATTGTACCTTGCTAACAAGTTGCTTTTTTCTCAGACTCTGATAACGGAGGCCCAATTATCTGATGTGCTTTGTTAGCAAAGATGTCTAAATATTAATGTAAAAAATTTTAGATTTTGAGTTTTGCCTTATTGGTTTTGTGTTATGTATTCTAATACTGACTACGTGATTCTAAAATATTGGGCATATCTGTGCTAAGATTCTCACATCTAACGAGTTTTGTCTTTGCAAGATATTACTTGGTCAATTCTTGGTAAGGACCAGGTAAACTCTACTTATTCTATTTGATCGCCATGTTATTTAATTGGAAATAATAAAGAGTTTTTGTGACAAAGATTGCAATTCAAACCAACCGGGGCTGAAAAAATCCCTAAGACTCCATCAACCAACTAACCTGCAAAGAGCCAGGCTGGAAGTATGGCTGAAGACTCTTGATTCTAACCAGCCAAACACTGGAAGTGGTACTGTAACTCAAAATGGTAGAGCACTAGCCTTGAGAAGAAGTGCTCAGGCACAGTGCCCAGGCCTTGAGTGAAAATCTCCATGAATACTCACTGAGACAAGTCATCCCAGAAATGACCACCTAGACTCAGCCAGTCTGGGGAACAAGGGACCATGGAGAGGAGTAAGAGGAGATGATGTCATATCAGCCATTTTGTGCCTGCCCTTTCAAAATTAACCAGAGGCAGGAGGTCAATATAAGTAAGAAGCTTGCCATCTAATGTTCATAATTGTCTACCTTTTAACTGGATGGGAATTCGCATTCTTGCCTTTGTTACCTGAATTATTCTCTACCTAGTCACCAGATAGGGACATTTCTACCAACATTTTTCAGCCCCAAGTCCTTCCACTTGCCATTTATTTGCGCTCTAATAATTTTTAACAGCCCATCAATGCCTCATGAGACTTTCTCTAGACTTCATCCAAGAGACTTGCCTCCACCAGACTTTATTAAAGGACTCACACTCACCAAGGGACAGGTGCAGCTCACTGCCTTCTCTGGGATGGGACCAAATTCCAGCCTTTTACCCCTAGTTTTGACACACCTTGTCAGCAGGAAGTAGCCAGAGAGGATCCGCACCCTATTTCATGATTATTAAAAGGCTGGAATATAAGGTCTGCTTCTGGATAGAGAGCAGATTCCACCCTCCTCCAAGCAAAGTCTCCTCCCAGTACCTGTGTTACCTTGGCAACTGGCACTCCTGGAAGATATCACATCTGCATCTGCTGAGGTCATATCTGAATTTGATGTGGCCACACCTTTCTCCCTCCATACCATAGGTAAGGCCTAGCCCAGCTCTAGTACCTCAATTTCTCAGGTCTTTTCCAGATCTTTCCCAGGACTTTCCCAGCATCATGGAGGGCCAACATGGCCTGGTGCCAGCGGGAATGATGAATAAACTTACCCCTTTCCTGAATACCTCGTGTTTGTGTGGTTCTTACTCGACTACTCTTTAAAAACCTAACAATCTGGGCTTTAATTCCCAATGCTTACTCTATACCTCCTGAACCACACTTTCACTTCTTCCTTTTACCACAAGTGGAGAAAAGAATCTCTTAGTTTTATCTACTTGGAATAGCTTTGAATTACACTTGTCAAATTTGAACCCACCTAGTATGGAGCTGTAAGCCACTGGTGCTCTGCTAGAACTCACTTCTTAATAATAAATATTCTCAAAAAGAGGAGAATACATATTTGTTCAATTACGTATGTATTGCCAGATCAATCAAATCACTTGCTACTGGATGAGAAAAAGAGAGAAGATAGAAATGAATATGGAGGAGAGAGACATAAAGAAAGAAGAAGGGAAGGGAGGGTAAGTGATGGGAGGGGAGGGGAAGGAAGGATAGAAGAGGAGGGAGGAGCTGAGTAGAATTGTCTATTCCTCACTAAGGTATTGTTGAACAATCAGCGCCTTTGCATTTATGTAACCAAAGCTTTCTATTTTTGGTAGTAGTAAGCTGAGACATAAAATACAAATTTACATGTAAAACCTGTTAGTGTGCTCACTCCTGCACAAAGGAAGCCACAGTTAGGTTACTGTTAGAGACAAGGCAATTGTAAGCAGCTTAAGTGATTCTGAGAAACAATAATTGATATGCCAGGAATGCTCCCTTGCCCAAGTATTACTCTTGTTCCCTGATCCAGTCTTCCTTTCTACAAGGATAGCAGAAAGAGGGAGGCTGGAAAGGGATGGGAAGGGGAAACAAAGAAGGAGGCTACAATGCTTGATAAGAAATGTACTCATTCTTTTGCCCATGTAATTGTAACTCCTCTGTACAATATTTTCACAATAAAAAATAAATTAAAATTTAAAAAAGAATAGTAGAAACAGAAGAGGAAGGAGATATCTGAGCAATGATCATCTTTCTGTTTACCCTCATCTGTTTACCCTCATCCCCTCAAACAATAAAGCCAAAGGAGACTTAATCTGAACTAGTAGGGGAAATGGGGGGGGGAGTTCATTCTAACATATTGAAATAAAACTTTTTTCAATTATTAATAAAAATTAACTTGAAATTTATTGAAAATTTAGAAGACTACAGCACTCACTATATAGTGGATTCTGCACAAATAAAACTGACTCCTGTTTCTATCATCAGAAATTGAAAATCGTCCCTAAACATCCAATACTAGGTAAATTGTCCTCGATATTCACTTAAAATGTGTGAATATAATGCAGTAAAAATAACTTTAAGTTTAGACTGTTGAAGTGATAAGTGATGGACATTCATGATGGATACCATAATGTTGAGAGCATGGAAATTATTTTCCTTCCATCTTTAGGACAGAAGGTGAATAGTAAAGGAGAACTATCTCATCCATTCACAGATTTTAAATGTGGAGAAATAGCCTCATTTATGTAGGTCAAACATGGAAGTGAGGATTTGGCAAGCCCAAAGCCAAATGCCAAAGGAAGAGATATTTTACAAAATACCATGAAGTTGAAATAAGTCTTAAATAAGTAGCTGGGCTTAAAGGGAGTAGGACAGAAGAATGGAGGGGGAAATATTGGACTAATATAGTCAGATCACTCAATGTACATATGTGAGAATATAAGTAGGAAACTTGAAGGGATAAGTGGGGTTGGGGAAAGGGAAGGAAGAAAAGTGGAAAGATTAACAATGATACAGATGTGTTGTACAATGAAATGTACATACACTCTATTCCACACTGACATGATGGAGTGAAACCCCTTTGCACAACTAGGTAAAGATTTAAATTTTTTTAAATTTAAAAAATTTTTTTTTTTTGGGTCCGGTCGTGGGGCTTGAACTCTGGGCCTGGGCGCTGTCCCTCAGCTCTTCAGCTCAAGGCTAGCACTCTACCACTTGAGCCACAGCGCCACTTCCGGCTTTTTTCTTTTTGCTTATGTGGTGCTGAGGAATCGAACTCAGGGCCTCAGCCATGCAAGGCAAGCGCTCTACCACTGAGCCACCTTCCCAGCCCCTAGCTAAAGATTAAAAAAAAATGGTTTTAATATTAAGAGACCAAAAGCATAAAGCTTTAGAGATAAATGACAGGATAGCATTGACATATTGTTGAGGCTTATGCTCTTTTCAATATACAAAATTTAATAAGTGTCAAGTCTGCTGCAAATGTAAATTTTACTTTGCCATTTTTTTTTGCAAATTGCTTCAACTAAAATAAAAAAAAATCTTATAGACCTTTATTTGTTTCTAAATATCTTAAGGCAATGCACTGGAACTAATTTCATTCCACATTTAAATTTAAATTTTAAACACTAAAGTCATTTAAAATCCTCTCACTCGGGCACAGGTATGGATAGTTAACTGATATGGGAAGAATCAGAATTATTCAGAATGTAGTAAATGGATGCTTACCTAATTTTCTCTCTGCTGGATCATAGAATACAGACTATCCTAATTGGAAAAATTTAGCCTTCCCAGGTTTTCTGCATATAAACACTCCATCAACCTTTTTTTATTAAAGGATTATTCAAGATTAGCTATATGTTGATTGATAATGACTGAGCATGACAGAAAGTTGAGGGAAAACCATTTACTCTTCAGTGAGGTTATGGCTTGTGTTTCACAAAGTGTTATGAAACCTCTCCATGAAACATCTAGCAGCTGTATTTCTAAAAAGTACTTGCATGCTGACACTTTCTGATAATGTCTCAATCCAAGTACTTCTCCTTGGAGTTCAGTACTATTCAATGATGCGGTGTTAGCTTTTTGTTACATTTTGCAGACCAGTCTTGGTGATGAAATTTGGGCTCCCAATTCCATCCACAAAATGCAGACAAAAATTATCTGTTGACAGTGCATATACTTTTATTTTTTATTACAAACATAGAATGTACTACAAATTTTCATAGCAATTACACTGCACTAGGTTGTGGGCAGATTCTAATGTAAATAATATACTGTGTTCATGTAGAGTAGTTGAGTATCCGATGTTTTAGTATGCCTGTGGTACTAAAACCAATACCTTACTGATATTGATTGACAAATACAACTTCCTATAAGTACAAAAGTTTTCCTTGTATCTTTTTAATATATATATATATATATATATAGTAAAGATACTGTACAGAGGGGTTACAGTTACATAAGTAAGGTAATGAGTACAATTTTTTCTTTATTATTGGTCATGTGCTTGAACTCTAGGGCTGAGCACTCTCCCTCAGCAATTCAGCTCAAGGCTATCGCTCTACCACTTGAGCTACAGTGCCACTTCCGGTTTTCTGGAAAAAGAGTTTCACGGACTTTCTTTCCCTGGCTGGCTTTGAAACACAATACTCAGGCCTCAGCCTCCTGAGTAGCTAGGATTGCAGGCTTGAGCCACCGGCACCTGGCATGAGTCCATTTCTTATTGAGCATTTTTACCCCATCCTTTGTTTTCCCCTACCATCCCTACTCTTCACACCTCCTCAACTCATCCCTCCACCCACTCTCTGATAAAGTGTCTTATTATTACATTATTATTATCTCATTATTACAATGGGTCAACCTGAATCCTATCTTTGTATATTAAATGAAGAAATGCTGGCTTGATTTATGCTGATTCTACTTGTGTAGACATAAGTAAAATCACTCACCAATCCAAGAACATATAAATGAAATGGACACCTTTTTTGTCAGTTGGTTTAGTTGTGTTCTACACATTTATTGACAGGTTACAAATTATTCTCAAACTTTAATATATTAAAAATAATCTCTTCTTTTCTTACTTTCTTGGCCAGAAAATCAGCAAGACCTCAGTCAGCATTTCTCTCATAGGACTTTTCACATGGGTTGGTTACCTGTTGACCTGAGGTCCAGTTTTATGAGGACTCCCTAATCTGCTTAGGAATTGATGCTGGCTGTTGGAAAATAGCTCAAAGAAGGTTGCCATTTAAAAGCTTATAATTTTATTCTTTACCATGATATTCTCCTGTTACTTTGGTTGTTGAGAGTGTGTATAAGAGCAAGTATTCCGTGGGGATCAGGGAGACACCATATGATCTTTACATACTGACATTTCCGAGTAACTTGCTATCATGTGTACTGCATTTTGCAAGTCAAATACGTCTAAACCTACCAGTTTTATGAGATAAGAGGAGTGGTAAAAGATCTCTTAGAGACAAATACATCTTGAACATATTTTGTTCCAAGCATTCCATCTAAGGCATTTTCAGCAAGTAATGAAACTTGTGTTTGCTGTAATTATGTCTTTCTCCCTGTGTGCATGTATACATGTGTATATGTATATGTGAATTTGTGTGTATAGTAACATATATGTGTACAATATAAGGGCATATACACACAGATATGCATATATAAATAAATATACATATACAAATATGTGTATATATATATATATATATATATATATATATATATATATATCTTTGTTCAGTGATTTAATGTATAGTTCCCAGAACATTGTCATTCTCACAAAGTGTTCATGATAAACTGCTCTGAGGACCTTGCTCTATTGTACTCACTTCCATCATTACCTTCTTTTTCATCCCTGTGAACAACTTCGGTCTAGTTTCCATAGGAGAGCTTTATTTTCATTACATGTAGTTACAAACTGATAATCAAAGACAAAGGTTGTTTGTGAAAGAAAAAGAACTTTTAGGTCACAAGTTAAAATATCTTTTTTGGGGGGGGGGTCTAGTCTTGGTGCCTGAACTCTGAGCCTGGGAACTGTCCTTCAGCTCTTCAGCTCAAGGCTAGTGCTCTACCACTTGAGCCACAGCGCCACTTCTGGCTTTTTTTCTTTTTGCTTATGTGCTTCTGAGGAATCGAACCCAGGGCCTCAGGCAAGCAAGGCAAGCACTCTACCACTGAGCCACCATCCCAGCCCAAGTTAAAATATCATATCCATCCAAATGATTCCTATGAGATAAAATTTGTAATAGTAGTCAACGTGAAAAGAATTCCTAGACCTGTTGTTTTGCCATTTACAATGTCAAAGAATAATATCACGTCACTCATAATTCTTAAAGAATGCAAGGGAAAATGTTAGTCACCATCATGTTCCCACAAAGCCAGTGGATTCTGAAGGATAATAGTAGACCAGCAGAAATTCTATGTAGCAGACATGTAGCATGAAAGAGAAAGAGAGGAAATGAGAGAGCGTGAAAGAGAGAGAAATCTCATAATACTGAAAGGGCATAACAGGTAAAAAAGAGCTGTATGAGAATATTCATACTGTTATCTTTAGAATCTACATGTATATTTGAAGGTATTTGATGTATGATAATCCATCAACCCAAAATATAAAATGATATTAATAAAAAATAAAAATGACTCAGAAGTAATTAAAAATGCTAAAACAATTTTCACCTTAGCAAACTCTCAGAGATATTTCATTACTTTGAAAAGAATAAAGTGGCTGGGGTTAGTATAAATTTAGAAGTATTGTTATACTATACAAAAATATGAAAATATATTCATATATTTCATTATATAACCCAAAGCAGAAAGCAAATGTTGTTTAGATGAATTTTTAAAACCCAGTCTATCAGGAGCTGGGATGGTGGCTGTTGTAGAGTGCCTGCCTTGCATGCATGAGGCCCTGGGTTTGATTCCTCAGCATCACATAAGTAGAAAAGGATGGAAGTGGTTCTGTGGTTCAAGTGGTAGCACTAGACTTGAGCTGAGGTACAGCAATCAGGCCCCAGAGTTCAACCCCATGGCCAACAAAATCAAAGTAAAAAACAAAACAAAACACAGTCTCTCACTTTTGTGACCTCAACTTTGTAATATCACTGCTTCAGCCTAGGGCTAAGATTTTAAGTGTGGACATTTATCATCCCTCCTGATTCTGACTGTACTTGATAATTTTTTAATCAATATTTTGTTCTTAATTTTGCTTTTTGTAAATTCACATGCAACTATAAAAAATGGTTTGGCCATCCCAGAAATCTTCTCAAAGTACCTCCTGATGATGAATAACAAAAAGTTTTATTATATTACAAGGGAAACAATACTACAAATAAAGAAACACAATAATAAATATTAATGATTAATAAAATAAAATATCAAAGAATTACCTGTGTTTTCAGTATTTGAAGTGAACTTACATATTTGATTTTACTATTCTTGCATTCCTGTACATTTAACACTGAATAAGATTATGATGTTCAACAAGAGTTTTATAGGCTATGTGTAGTCTTTAAAGTTACCCACTAAGATTGCTTTTTATGACTCATCTCATCATTTGTATATGGCTTATATCATCATTTGTTCCTCACTAATATATAAAGTAAGGAAGCCCTAAAGTTTTAAGAGAAACTGTGCAGTTAACAGAGTCTTAACTCTTCACTCTGCTTCTTTACACTAAGACTTTGCAACATCTCATTAGTTATGTTTCTATAAACTCTGAAATGTACTTTTTAGTAGCATATGTCTGCTACCATAAATCTTAAATATTTATAGAAAAGTTGTATGACCTAACAAACAGTCCTAATTTTGGCCTATATAAGCAAATTTCCAAAATTAAATATATTTAAAACATTAAAACTTTTAACAAACCTTAACACTTGTCGCAGTGTTCATTATGACAGGTGCCTTGTACAGAATAATTGAATTCATCCTCCACATTTCTTTTTTTATTTTTATTTTTTGGTGAACATACTGTAGAGAGGGGTTACAATTTCAAGGGCAAGATAATGAGTTCATTTCTTATCAAGCATTGCATCCTCCTAATTTGTTTAGCCTTAACATCCCTTCCCAGCCTTCCTCTGCACCCCACACAATTCCCTCCCCCCCCCCCGCCGATCCTACACATTTCTTGAACAACAATATCTGTGATTATTTTGTTTTTGACATGTCAATCTTGACTATTCTTAAATGTGTGCTTATGTAAGAGGTACATGGTTCTAAAATTTCACGAGAATTCTTCAAAACTTACTTTTCTTTGAATTGTCTAGTTTAAGAAAATCAATTACACTTTATATATAAAAAATGCTCTGTGCTCAATTCAGCAGCACATACACTAAAATTGGAACAATACGGAGAAGATTAACATGGCCCCTGGGCAAGGTTGACATGCAAATTCTTGAATCATTCCATATTTTTACAACTAAAGATGCTGGAGAGGATGTGGCCACAAAGGAACCTTTCTTGATTCTTGTTGGGAGTGTTTACTTGTTCAACCATTTTGGAAAGCAGTATGGAGACTCATCAAAAGACTCCATATAAATCTCCCCTATGACCCAGCAATCACACTTTTGGGGATTTACCCAAATCATCACAAAGAAGACCATACTAAAACTACCAGAACAACTATGTTTACTGCAGCATTATTTACAATAGCTAAGATATGGAGCCCACCTGGATGGCCCACAGAAGATGAATGGATCATGAAAATGTGGTATATATACACAATGAAATTCTATGCCTCCATCAAAAAGAATGACATCGCCCAATTTGTTAAAAATTGTAAAGCCTTGGAAAAAAATTTATTAAGTGAAGTAAGCCAAGTCCAAAGAAACATAGGTCCCATGGTTTCCCTTATTTTCAACAGCTAATATATGAATGGGGTAAGAATAGATCATAAGCTATGTGCATATCAGATAAGATGATATTACAAGAAATGAACCAGACAAGTGATTTTTTTGTTTCTTGCTATTGTTTCTAAGATACTTATAATGTGTGATGTGATTATTTTTGTTCCTTTATATGTTCCTCCCTTACGTTCTAACCACTGTTTTCACTGTATTTGAAGTTGGTGCACTTACATCCTGGGTATACATTTCTCTAATTTGGGGAGGGGAAAGGGAAATAAAAAATTCTTAAATAGGGATACAGGTTGAGATGCACAAGACACTATGTTGAAAAATGAACTTTACAATTTAGACAGGGGAAGGGGGAGGGGAGTGTATTTGTGGAGGTGGGAGGGAAGGGATGGTGGAAGG
Source organism: Dipodomys merriami (assembly GCF_024711535.1). Classification (NCBI taxonomy): domain Eukaryota; kingdom Metazoa; phylum Chordata; class Mammalia; order Rodentia; family Heteromyidae; genus Dipodomys; species Dipodomys merriami. Next base: position 419,878 of record NW_027202727.1, on the reverse strand, counting down.
AAAAGAAAGGAAGAGGAAACAATGCTTGTTAGGAAATGTACTCATTATTTGCTCATACAAATATGACACCTCTGTACAGTTTTTTTACAGGTGGACCCATTGCAACAATGAGAAGTACAAGTCGTTATGTCGAAAATGAACTTTACAACTTTGGTGCGGGGGGCAGGGAGGATTGGTTGGGAGGGCTGGGGGGGGATGGGGAGGGATGGGAAGGGAAAACAAAAGAGGAGGCTACAATGCTTGATAAAAAATGTACTCATTATCTTGCCCATGTAATTGTAACCCCTCTGTACAGTATTTTCACAGTAAAAAAAAAGTATAAAAATGTTCTGATATAGAAGAGTTTATTTCCTCTATTTTACCCAGATAATAACGTTAACAAAGAAATTAATGCAGCACACTGATATGCTGATATGAAGGTATTTTGAATAAATGTGTGTGGGGGGGTGTACACACACGCATGCACACATGCACACATGCACATGCTTGTGTATTGGCATGCTCAGAGTTTGAAATCAGGGCTTCAAGGTCTTGCTAGTCCTTTCCTCTCTAGGTTGATGAGATAATATATGAGCTACATTTCCATTCCTGGCTCTTTGCTAATTCATTATAATTTCTGAAAAATAATCTCTTGAATTTATTCTGCCCTGAGTGACTTCCAACAGTTATCCATAGATCTCAGGCTCCTGAGTAGATAGCCCGAGCAGATAGAATTACAGGTGTGACAGCCAGGACAAGGCTTTCAGAATAATTTTATAAGTAGAAGAAAGTTTACTTTATGGGGGCCTGTTTTATCATCTCCTACTTTTAAAGCATTTTGGAGTGATTATATATGAATTTACTTCATTTTTGGATTCTTTTTTTTTTTTTTTTTTGGTCCGATAGTGGGGCCTGATCTCTGGGCCTGGGCGCTATCCCTCAGCTCTTCAGCTCAAGGCTAGCCCTCTACCACTTGAGCCACAGCACCACTTCTGGTATTTTTCTTTTTGCTTATGTGGTGCTGAGGAATTGAACCCAGGGCCTTAGGCATGCAAGGCAAGCGCTCTGCCACTGAGCCACCTTCCCAGCCTGATATTTGGATTCTTAAAAGATAGTAAGTGTTGGTATTTAAAAGTTTTAGTACTTTTTAAAAAGAGGATACTGGAGCTGTGGGACAAAAAAATTGGACTCTCTTTGGACCTCAATTTATAAGCTCAGCTCTGTGGATGATAACCCATTGTCACCAACACAGTCTGTGTTGGAGACAAAATGTAACAGAAAATAATCGCCATGGGCAATATTTGGTATGCTATTATTTATAGGACAATATGAATATTGAATTGAGAGTGTAAGAGAATGGAGAGATTTTACCTACAATTTTTGTATTGCTAAAAGGCTTTTGGAGACTGTCACTCCTTTCCTCCCACACTGTGTGTCTTTGGGCCATTCACTTCATGCCTTTAATTACAATTTTTCCCAACACTAAAACGATAGATAACATTAGCATTATAGCAAATGTTATCTTAAGAATTGAGAGAAATAAAACTTGCAAAATACTTAACATAAACTTCTATGAATGAGCTTTGAGTTTAGCCATAATTTTTTAATACTAAATAGAATGCAATAATATTAGAGAAAACATTACAGCAACCAGAAGGAATATGATCTATTGACCATGCTTTGCTTCCAAGGAAGCCAGGTGTACAACGTCTCATGCTTTAAATCAAACTGGTTATATTATGTCTTGGTAGTGTAAAAGTATCAAGGACAGAATAATGAAGGAATGTTGTAGACTGAGGTAATGTCCATATGATAATGTGCAAAACTGATAAAACGTAAAAGTACCTGAGCATTATATTGTGTTTTATATCATTTAAGTTGCATTGCAAAGATAGGGAATACCTAGAACAATGAATTCTCTTTTTGATATCCTATCATAGGTTCTTAGCTGGATGAACTCTTTCTTCATTCTTATAGAGGCATTATCAGATGAGAGGAACTGTATTTTTTGTTTGCTTCCTTCAATTTATTCTTCAATTTGAAATCTGAACTACTTGAGACTGAAAGAAACCAAGGGAAATTAGACACGCAGGCTTTGGAAAGAACAATCAACATAAAATAAATAAAATACACATAGCCTTATGAAAGGTCTAACTAAATTGAGTTATATAGTCTAAAGCGTAAACAGAAAATGATATAAGCAATTTCATCTTATTGAAAATTGAAAAATGTAAGGAATTGCTTAATTTTTTTCCTTTCTCCTCCCTTGAATTAATTATTGATTTTGTATAAAGAGATTAAAGATGAGATTAACAAGAAATGAATAAAATTCAAAAGAGTTCTGGGAAGATGGTAAGGAAGAAGCTGGAGGCTACACAGGCTCTCTCATAGAAAGCAGTTTAAGTGTTCCAGTGAACAGTCCTAAGCAAGACAATCACACCAAGGGTGCCATCACAGTAAAGAGAGTTTGGCCAGAGAGGGAAAATCCAGGCAAGGGGACAGGTCAGTGCACTTGCCAGCAGGCTCAGCTGCGGTTGTGGCGGTGGCTGTGGCAGCCGTAGCCACCAAACCTGAAACAGAGAGTCAGGGACGAAGGCCCCAGATCAGAGGGCTAGGGGATTCTACACAACACCAGCAAGAACTGACAAGGAACAGACATCTTCATCCTGCAGATCGAAGACCAGAGACGACCCAGGAACCAAGACTCTGGCTAGAGTAGAAGCCTGACATTCTCACTCCTTCTAAGGGAACAGAGGAGGAAAGGCAATCCCTCCCCTCCACACTACTGGAGATCTCCATCTTTGATACTGATAAAGGCCTGGCTAAGCAGCTAGCTCCAACTCAGGCCTGGGAAGAAAACAAGAGTCATTTAGCAGGTCACAGGAACCCGACCTCACCTGCCAGGCTCAGCTCCACCCAGGGAAAAGTCATCCAGCCCAGGCAGAGATAGCTCTGCCCTCCTCAAGTGTTGATTTCTTCACTGGCTAAACAGAGCCAGAGGCTGCCCCTCCCTACAGCAGTCTTGAAAATCAACTGAAATTCAGTAAACATAAACCCTGAGAATGTCTCCAGGCTAGGCTCTGTAAGTGTCTCAGAAGCTAGCCCCTCAGGGAAACTCTACTGCTTGCTGAAAGGCCTCCACTCTACCCAGAACCAAGCCTCATCAAAGCATCTCCAAACTAGAGGAAACAGCCATCTCACTCTTGTGTGATAATCAAAGCACATCTCCCTCCCATTGTACTAGCCTAGGAGGAGGATCACAAAATTCTGGGTAAAGCAGAACATTTTTCTGTCTGCTCAAACAAACTGACTTAAGAAACCAATCAACCCACAGGAAAATCAAACACCACAAGCAGACCAGAGACTACAACAAGAGATTGGTTACAGACACAAGGGAGATACAGGATCTTCCCACCCCCTCCAAAAAATCAAAGAACTCATTTTTTGTACCTTTTAAAATTTGTTTAAATTTTTTGTTTTTATTTTTAATTTTAAAAAATTGTTTGCTCTTAACCTCTACTCTATTTTCTTCCTCTTATAATTTTTAATTTGGGGGAATATCTCTGCTTGTGTGTGTGTGTGTGTGTGTGTGTGTGTGTGTGTGTGTGTGTGTGTGTGTGTGTGTGTGTTTTAGCTCTACTGAACTTTTGATCCTTTCGTACTTGTTCATTCTTTTCACTTTATTTCCTCGTTCGTTCTTTTTTGCTTGACTTAATAGCTGTTCTGCTCATCCTCAGGTATACGAATAGTCGATTATTAGACCTTATCCCCCATTGTGTACACAATCCATAAATTTATTATTCAATTCAAAACCTCTTTGACTTAAGTTTCTTAATAGCAGTACTACCTCTTTATACCTATATAATATTTTCAGGATTTTTTTTTTATTTTTTCGCATCTCCATTCTATCCCTCCCCTTCTCTCATCCTATCCCTGTTCTTCTGTGAATATTACGTTGTTACATTTGCATAACTTTTAATTTTTCAATTAATAATTTTTAATATTTTTTTCTATTCTTTCTTGTCTCTTTTTTCTTTTTCTTATTTTTTCTTCTTTTTTTCTCCCTCTACTATCATTCTATCCAAACTATTTTCCTTTTTGAGATTAAGACTAAGTTAATTTAACTCTCCTTTTACCTTTTCACATCCCTCTATTCCTATTTTTACCCACATCTCTCCCTAAATCTTATAATTTCTGGTATGCCAAATTATTCTTTGTTGTTCATAGCCCATTAGTACATAGTTGTTTGATATTGAATAAATATATCTGTTGAACTACATTGTATCTGCGGACTTTTGACTGTGAAACTACAGACTTTGGATGATGCTTGCCTTAAGTTAGTGTTCTAGCACAAAACTGGTGTTACTTTCATCCCAAATGGGCAGAACAAGAAGAAACACAAGAAAAATGGCAAGTTCGGGTATCTAAACTCCCACTCATGATAATCAGGGGACAGAACAGATAATGAATAATCCAGGGGAGAGCTCCCCAAAAGCTATACAAAAACTACTGTTAAACATGGTAAATGAAAAAACTGAAAACCTGCAAATGACTCAGTGTGAGCATGATAGGGAGAGAGAGGAGGCAAAACAAAGGTCAATACAGGAATATCATGAGCTTGAGGAACTTACTCAAAGATTGACACAGGAATTGCATGAGCAGATTGAAAACACTCAAAGAGAAATACAGGGATGGCATGAGCAGGCTGAGTCCAGTCAAAGAGATAGACATGAATTGTGTGAGCCGGCTGAGAATAGACAAACAGAAAGTCAGGAATTGCATAAACGTGAGGAAGCTAATCAAAGAGTAATACAGGAATTCAGAGAGCGAGATGAGACAGACAAAGATCTTTAGAGGCATTTATGGAATCCACAGAGAGCTGAAAGAAGTCAGGGAGACCACAAAGGGAATGCTGAATGGAACCCAACAGAAGTAATGGGAGTCCAAGAAAACCATAACCCATCAACTAAGTGATTTGAGAATAAACACTGAACACCAAATTAAGGAAGCAAAGAAGTTCATAGAAGATCTAAAACAAAGCTCCAACAAAGAATTTGAAGTGATAAAAACCGACCAATTAGAAAGAAAAGAAATAAAAACCAAAGTAGAAAGTCTTGACAGTAGGTTACACCATGTAGAAGATCGATTATCGGAGATTGAAGACAGCCTAGATATTGTGGAGAAAGAACATACAAACATCAAGACAAATCCAAGAAATATGACAGATCTATTCAACATTTAGAAGACACTATCAGAAGGCCTCAGCTGAGGATAATGGGTGTAGTGGAGCAATTAGAGAGAGAAGTTAATGGTCTAGGAAATTTGTTTAACAGGATCCTAGCAGAGAACTTCCCAAACATGCAAAACGATAGGCCTATTCAGATACAAGAAGCTTTTGGAACTCAACAGGACATCCCACCATCACATTATAATCCACACAGTGTCAATTCAGACCAAGGAAAAGATCCTTAAAGCTGTCAAGGAGGAAAGATCAATCACCGATAACGGGAAACTAATTAGAATCACCTCAGATTTCTCAGCAGAGACAACTAAAGCAAGAAGAGCCCGGGATAAGGTATGCCATGCCCTAAAGACAAACAACTAGAAACCAAGAATACTGTACACAGCTAAACTCTCTTTCATAACTGAAGGTCAAATATAAACCTTCCATACCAAAGAAAAATTTAAACAATATATCTCTGCCAAACCAGGACTTCAAAAGATTCTTGAAGATATCCTACACATAGAAAACCAACAAGACCACAATAAAGGCCAAGAAACTCCACCCAAACTGAGAATCCAAGAACCATAGGAAGAACCCAGTTGCCACAATCCCAAGAAGGTGGATAAAATGACAGGAACTCCCAAATACCTCTCAGTCCTATCTCTTAACATTAACGGAATGAACTCTCCAATTAAGCAACATAGACTGCCTAGTTGGATTAAAAAGCAAGATCCTTCTATCTTCTGCCTTCAGGAGTACATCTTGCCCATAAAAACAAACACATTTTAAATGTGAAAAGCTGGAACAAATCTACCAAGCAAACGGCCCCCATAAACAGGCAGGTGTTGCAAGCCTCATATCAGATAAAATAGACTTCAAATTAAAATCAATGAGAAGAGATAAGGAAGCTCTCTATATACTAATTAAGGGAACCCTCCTTCAGGAGGATATTACAATTCTAAATATCTATTTTATGATGGGAGAAGAGGGGGAGGAAGATTGGCTGGGAGGGGGCGTGGGGAGAATGGAAAGGGATGGAAATGGGAAACAAAGGAGGAGGCTACAATGCTTGAAAAGGAATGTACTTATCTTTCACATGTAATTGTAATCCCTCTCTACAATATTTTCACATAAAAAAAAAGAAATGATTAAAATTGGACAAAAGTTCGGAATAGACCTGTTTTCCAAATAGCCATGAAAGTAGCCAGTGGGTTTTCAAATTCGTGTTTAATACAACTTCTATGTTGGCTTAATGCTTTTGGAACGGAAGTCATTAGAGAAATGCAATTCAAAATTACTATGATACTAGTTCATAACTATTATAACACTTATCCAAAAAATCAAAGGAACCTGGTGTGGTGGTAAAGGCTTGTAATTCCAAGCATTTAGCAGGTTGGAGTAATAGGATTTTATTCTAAGGCCAGTCTGGGTTACTGCACATAGTAAAAACCTGCCCTTAAAAAAAAACAAAGGTAATAATGTTGGTGAGAATGTGGATAAAAGAAATTTTCTGGGGCTGGGAAGGTGGCTCAGTGGTAGAGCGCTTGCCTTGTATGCCTGAGGCTCTGGGTTTAATTCCTCAGCACCACATAAGCAAAAAGAAGTAATTTTCTACACTCAGTCAAAATACAGGTTAATATTCTCGTTGTAGAAAGTAGTATGAAGTTTTCTAGAGAAATGTAAAGTCTAAATATCATCTGACCCACCGATCATGTTTTTATTTCTCTTTGGGTAACTGATAAATGTATCTGTATTTCATTGCTATTTACATTATTCACAACAATGGCCAAGATATAAATCGAAGTTAAGGGTTCAACTACAGACTAAGAAAGCACTGTGTTGCATGCACAATATATATTTTTTCATCTTTAATATAGCAAGAGTCTTCTCCCAGTAGCCACAATTTACAATAACCTGAAAGATGTATTCTAAATGAAGAAAAATGTCTTCTGATCTTTGTAAAACCACACACACACACACACACACACACACACACACACACACACACACACACACACACACACACACCAACCTCAAAGATTTAGAGAGAAATGATTTTTTTTAGTTCCCAAGAATTTTATTTTTTTATTGTGAAAATACTGTACAGAGGGGTTACAATTACATGGGCAACATAATAAGTACATTTATTGTAGCGCCCACGTTGCTGGACCCCCACCAAGAAGACCAACAAGAGTCAGACGATCTGAAATGCAAAAGCAAGCTTTTATTTAGACGGGCTGCAGCTTGGGCCTCGTCCTACACTCCCAAACAGTGGAGCCTAGGAGGAGAGCCCTGAGCTAAATAAAGATTTGCAGGGCTTATAAAGGCAAACAACCAGGTGTTTGGATTACCACCACGTCTTGCTCTGCTAGCTGAGATAAACAAGCAACAAATGGTCACTGCCTCAAAAATGGAGTTGCTTTAACCCTTCCTCCACCCTTGACTTATGGTCCTGAAACACAATATTGTGGCTCAGGCCAAAAACTATACTCCAACAGCTCTCGATCTTGACTATCCCTCTATGACCATGGCCCTGTTGTCTTTTGCTATTCCTGAATTGTCAACGTGAAAACAACACTCTTCCCCTAGGGCAGCACAAAGTTCCCCTTGTTGTACTGAGCGCCTCCCAGGAGTTATGCAAATGATAATTGAAACAATACCAATAAAATCAGTCCATTTTTCTTTTCTTGAGTTATATATGGAGTGGTTGGGTAGGATGCTTAGAGACTTCCCATGTTTCCCCATGGTCATCCAGGGCAATGGGGTCAGCTGGTCTTTCATGGGTGCAGTGGATCCAAGCAGGAATGCTCTCCACCTTAAGGGCAGTGGGTGTAGCCAGAGGTACCATGTAAGGTCCCTTCTACCGTGGTTCCAAAAATCTCAAGTTGTACCATTGAACAAACACACAGTCCCCTGGTTTAAATTGGGGGTAGGAATAGAAGCAGAATCATAGGATGCTCTAAGCTGGGGCGACCCACTTTTGTGGACAAGCTATAGATAGTCAAGTTTACATAGAAATTCAGTGTCACTCAAATGAGCAAGCAATCCATTCTGAAGGCTAGGGATAATGGGTGGAGGATGTCCATACATTATTTCAAAAGGAGTACAGCCAAGGTGATAGGGTGAATTTCTTACTCTAAACAGGTCAAAAAGAAGGAGTGATACCCAGTCTGTGCCAGTCTCCAAAGCCAGACTCTTTTAGAGTCTGATTCATTATTTCTACCTGCCCTGAACTCTGGAGTCTATAAGCTCGGTGCAATTTCCAATCCATCCCCAGTGCTACAGCTATTCCCTGACTTAATTTTGAGACCAAGGCCGGTCCATTTTCCGACCTGATGGTGGATGGGAAGCCATAGATGGGTAGGATTTCTTCCAGGATATTCTTAGCCACGAAGTTCACGGTCTCATGCTTTGTTGGATAGGCTTCAACAGATCCTGAAAATTGTCTACAAAAACTAGCAAATATTTATATCCAACTTTTCCACTTTAAATTTCTGTGAAGTCTAATTCCCAATACACATCTGGCCTATCTCCACGGAGGCAAGCTCCTTTTGTAACCGGTTGATTAGGGTCATTGGTGAGCTGACAGGCTTTACAATTTTTAACAGTGTTCTCAATGAGTTGATTTCCTTGCTTAATTTTTACTTCTGAGTGTTGGAGCAAGTCCTGCATTCTTCGGGTTCCCATGTGAGAGGCCTGATGGATTCTCTTAAGAATCCCCTTGCCCAATCTTTGTGACAAGGTAAGTTTCCCCTCACCAGTTTTCCACCAGTCTTTATTTTCTTCTCTGCCTGGGGGCTTATAGGCCATGGGAATTTTCTTTATCCACTCCAAGTCTTCTTGGGAGTACTGAAGCTCAGGAGGCAAAGCTTGAGGCCCTGCATCTACTAGAGTAAGTACTTCCCCTCCGGGATAGAGGGCCACCTCCTTAGCTGCCTGATCGTACAAATTATTTCCTTTGGTTGTTGAATCAGTTCTCTTTTGATTGTCAAGGCAGTGCATAATGGTAATATTTGCTGGTTTCCATAAGGCCTGGACAAGGCTTAAAATTTCTTGTTTGTTTTTAGTAGCCTTTCCCTCAGTTGTCAGCAGCCCCCTCTCTTGGTAAATGGCTCCCTGGACATGCATGGTAGCAAAAGCGTACAGATTGTCAGTGTAAATGTTTAATCCCTTCCTCTTTCCCATCCATAGGGCTTTTGTTAGTGCCACTAGTTCTGCTCTTTGTGCAGATGTTCCCTGGGGGAGTGCTACAGCCTACATTATCTCAGTGTCCATGGTGACTGCTGCGCCCGCGTACATTTTTCCATCTCGAATGAAACTGCTGCCATCTGTGAACCAGGTATGCACGGCATGTGATAGTGACAAGTCCAACAAGTCTGGCTTCTTTTCCTTGGCCTGGTCTCTCTTTTCATGCTCAATTTCACGTTCTTTGCCCTTCCTTTTCTTTCTTTGCTCCTCTGTCTCTCTCTTACTGTAAACCTTTTCAACCACGTCTATTAGATCCCTAATAGACTTTTCACCAAGTCTTTCTAGAGCCTGCAACTTTTGCTTTATGTCTGGTGCAGATTGATTTATATAGGAAAACATAATCATCTGAGCTGACTCCTGAGTCTCAAGATCATACGGGGTATATTGACTAAAAGCTTCCATGAGCTGCTCAAGGTACGCTGCCGGACTTTCACTTCCTCGCTATCTAACATCATAGACTCTGGCTGTATTAGTAGGTCGGTGAGCTGCCAACTTCAGACTTACCAACAGAGCCTGGTGATAGATGAGGAGTCGCTCCCTACCTTCAACCATATTGTAGTCCCATATTGGTCAGATCTCAGGAAAATAGGCAGCGATCATGGCAGGATCTATCATGGGCGCTCCTGTGTGGCCAGGGATATGTTTCCAGGCCGCCTCTCAGATATGGTCTCTCTCTTCGGTGGTAAAAAGGACATGTAATAGCTGACTACAATCATCTCAAGTGGGCTGATGAGTAAAGAGAATGGTTTCAAGCAAACGAATTAAATCCTGGGTTTTCTCAGATAAGAGGGCATTTTGGGTATGCCAATTGTATAGATCACTGGTAGAAAATGGCCAATATTAGAATTGCTGTTGACCATTCGCATCCACAGGACCTACTGTGCTTAAGGGAAAAACAGCTGCATTAGATGGGAGAGAGGGGCTGATCCCATGGCTTTCTCTAGTGACTGGCCCCTCAGAAACTTTAAGGGCAGGTGCCTAGGGTTCAGCTGCTAGTTCTATAGCTACCTCCTCCTCTTGATCATTCTCAGGCTCTGCAAAAGGAACCTGGGAAGCTGAGTATGGGGTAGGAAATATTTTTTCCACGTTATCTCCCTGAAAAACCGGGGGGTTCAATATCTTTTCCTCTTCCTTAGTTTTTCCTTTTTGTAAGTCTAGGGGGTTAGATGGAGTGTGGCCCATGATTTCCAGTCCCATTAGTCATACAGTCCAAAAACAATAAACAGTACAAACAAAAAACACACAGGCCTGACAGTTAAAAACAAAAAAAAAAAGGTTACGAAGTGGACATCTCCTGAATTGGTCCGCTGACCCCTGTAATAGGGAAGCAGAAGTAGCAGACCCACAGTGAGTGAGTTGGGCCTCGGTTAGGAGGCCCTCTTGGTCAGTTCTGGCCCAACATCAAACCAACCAATGCACCACAATTCTCAAGGCAGGGTTCCAAGGACCATCCCCCTCACAAGAGAATCTGGGATGTCTCCCAGTTCCTCCAGGGTTGTCATGAAAGCGCATCCGTTATGAGAACCCTTTACACAATATGAATTGGAGCGGCCATCCTCACAAACCAAAATGAAAGTAAAACAAAGAGAGGAACGACAGAACAAGACAAATTTGAAAGCACTGTTTACCTTCGGAGTCTGAGGTCTCGTGGGTCTCTTGAGGTATCCTGGACGAGCCCTCACTAACATGTAGTGACCATTTTGCAGGACCCCCACAAAGAAGACCAACTAGAGTCAGACGTTCCGAAATGCAAAAGCAAGGTTTTATTTAGACGAGCTGCAGCTCAGGCCTCATCCTACACTCCCACACAGTAGAGCCTAGGAGGAGAGCCCTGATTTGCAGGGCTTATAAAGGCAAACAACCAGGTATTTGGATTAACACCACGTGTTGCTCTGCTAGCTGAGATATACAAGGAACAAATGATCACTGCCTCAAAAATGGAGTTACTTTAACCCTTCCTTCTGATCAAGCATTGTAGCCTCCACCTTTGTTTCCCATTCCCATTCCTTCCCATCTTCCCCCCATCCAATTCTCCTCCTCCCCCAAAGTTGTAAAGTTCATTGTCAACATAACGACTTGTACATCTCATTGTTGCAATGGGTCCACCTGTAACCCTATTTAAACGATTTGTTTTTTTTCCTTACCCTCCACAAATTATACCAACATCAAATACCATGAAATCAGGGGTTATACCATGGGGAAGGGATATACAAAGTAACAAAAAAATCTTATAAATACTTTAGATACAATTGCATGAAAGAAATAAAACATTTGAACACACATCTTACGGTTCATTTCCCTAACATCAACTTATCTGACCTTTTCTGCTGGACTCAGACATATACTAGTTATTGCAAATAAAGGAAACCATGGGACCTATGTTTCTTTGGCCCTGGTTTACTTCACTTAAAATAATTTTTTCCAAGTCTTTCCACTTCCTAACAAATGGGGCAATGTCATTCTTTCTGATGGAGGCATAGAATTCTATTGTGTATATATACCACATTTACTTGATCCATTCATCACTTGTGGGGCATCTGGGATGGTTCCATATCTTAGCTATGGTAAATAATGTTGCAATAAACACAGTCGTGCTGGTAGCTTTAGTGTGGTCTTGTTTGTGATCATTTGGCTAGATACCCAAAAAAGGGGAGCTCTTTGTTGAGTCTTTGGAGGAACCTCCATACTGCTTTCCAAAGTGGTTGAACAAGTTTACACTCCCAATGCAGTAAGGTTCCCTTCTGTCCACATCCCTTCCAGCATCTGTTGTTATTAAAGTTCTTCATTATAGCCATTTTAAGTGGGGTGAGTTGGTATCTCATTGTTGTTTTGATTTGGATTTCTTTTATGGCTAGGGAGGTTGAGCATTTCTTGCTGTGTCTATTGGCCATGCTTCTTTCCTCTTCAGAGAAGTTTCTCTTTGTCTTTAGCCCACTTACTTATTTGGCAGTTGTTTCTTTGAAGATTTGTTTTTGAGGGATTTAATGTTTTGAGTTCCAGGTATATTTTAGATATGAGACACTTCTCCGTTGTATGTCTAGTCATCAATAAAGGAGCTAAAAAACATAGAATGGAAGAAAGACAGCCTCTTCAGAAAATGGTGCTGGCAAAATTGGTTAACTACTTGTAGAAAACTAAAGCTAGATTCTTAGATATCACTCTATATCAGAATCAACTCTAAATACTTCAAAGACCTCTGAGTCAAAGCAGACACCCTAAAAATATTACAAGATGGAATACGAGAAACCCTGGGTCTCCTTGGAATAGGCCAGATTTTCTTAATAGAGACCCAGAAACACAACAAATCAAAGAAAGGTTGGACAAATGGGCTTGCATGAAATTGCAAAGCTTCTGCATGGCAAAGGACATAGCTAGCAAGATCAATAGAAAGCCCACAGATTGGGAGAACATTTATACTAGAGAGAATTTTTTTAAAAAGTAAAGAGAAGTGGAATTCCTGGGGCATTTAGGTCACAATGTAGAAGATAGTAGATATACTGGATGATCAAGTATAAAGTTGTAATGTACAACATGAGGATACAGGGGGCAACACTGGCCTTACAGAGGAATGAAGAGTAAATAGGAGTTCTTCTTCCTAATAGGGATTGCTCTTTTAGTTGTTCTTCCTTCAGTAATGAATAAGCTGAACATAATTCTTTAAGTATATCTGCCTTTTGCCCCATGTGTCCGGAAATGGAAAGACTTGGAAAAATTATATTAAGTGATGTAAGCCAGGTGCAAAGAAACATACGTCCCATGGCTTCCCTTATGTACAATAACTAGTATATGTCTGAGACAAGAAATAACGGTCAGATAAGTTGATGTTAGGTGAAATGAACCTCAAGATAAGGACTCTTTTTTTTCTTTCTTGCTATCGTTTCTAACATATTTATAAGTTATTTTTTTGTTGCTTTGTGTGTCCCTCCCCCACGGTATAACACCTGTTTTCACTGTATTTGATGTAGGTATAATTTGTGGAAGTGAAGCAAAAAAACAAATTGTTTAAATAGGTGGACTCATTGCAACAATGAGATGTTCAAAATCGAACTTTACAACTTTTGCACGAGAGTTGGGGGGAGGGATAGGAATTGATGCTTAGGGGAAACAAAGGTGGAGGCAACAACGTTTGATATGAAATGTACTCATTACCTTGCCATGTAATTGTAACTCCTCAATATGGTATTTTCACAATAAAATTTATTAAGAAGATACATTATATTAAACGTTATACAGTGGCTAGAAACCATTTTAATGGTTAAATAAATGTTAGCCCTCCTCAGAAAAAGAAAAAATAACAAACAATATAGTAATAATGTATGTTCAACATAGAACAAAATTTCAAATTAAAATACATGAGATTTTCCTTGATGTAACCTAATTATTACAAATAAGGAAAACCTATGTGGACCTATGTTCCTTTAAGTCTGGCTTACTTCACTTAGTATGATGTTTTTTCAAGAACTTTCATTTCCTAATGGATGAGGTAGTATCATTGTTTCTGATGGAGGCATAGTATTCCTTGTATGTGTATGTGTGTATGTCTGTGTGTGTGTGGCACATTTTCTATATCTATTCATCTACTGAGGGGCATCTGGCTTAATTCCATACCTTAGCTATGGTAAATAATACTGTAAAAAACATAATTGTGCTGGTAGCTTCAGTGTAACCTTGTTTGTGGTCACAAGGTTAAATGCCCAGAAGTGGGTTTACTGGTAATAGGGGAGTATTATTGTGCACATCAAGGATAATCTTATTAGATGAGCCGAATAACTCAATAGCTATGTACATATGACCATAAAAGGTGATTCCAAGTGAAATGAACTCCAAGACATGTTCTTTGTTGTTGTTGTTCTTAATGTACTATGTACTTTTCATCCTTTTGAGTTTTCCCCACATATGGTTTATTCCCTGTAGTCACTGTATTTGATTTTGATACCCAGGTTATCACAACTAGGGAACTAGGGAAGGGTAAGAGAAAAAAACAAAATGGTGAGACAAAGGACAAAGGGGGAATAATGCAAAAGTAAAAATCACAAGAAAATATGTTAGAAATAATCTTGGGGGGGATGTTGGGAGAGACGAGGGAGAAAAATGGGGGAAAGGTAAAAAGTTATAAAAGAAATGAATTCATTACCTTACTAATGTAACTGTAACCCCTCTGTACATTACCTTGACAATAAAATTTGAATACAAAATGAAATAAAATACTTTAGAGCAGCAATACAGGAGATGGGAGTGGGGGAAATACAATAGTATACAAAGAAGAGTAGAACAGCTGTTGGGAGCAGTAGTTTGACTTTAACATAGGAAGTAATAAACTAGCATACAGATTTTCAGCCTCATGTCAGTCACTAAAAAGGGAAAACAAAATGCACAATCAGAAAACCAATAGAGATAAAATAGAAAACTAAACAACTAAGGTGAAGAGATGACTTGGACCAAGAATAAGAAATGACACAATTAGAAAAAAAAACAAGATGGTAAGTTTAAAAATTATTACCCACAATTCTATTAAAAGTTTTTACATCAGGGCTGGAAAGGTGGCTCAGTGAAGAGCGCTTGCCTTGCATGAATGAGGCCCTGGGTTTGATTCCTCAGCACCACATAAGCAAAAAGTAAAAAGCCAGAAGTGGCGCTGCAGCTCAAGTGGTAGAGCACTAGCCTTGAGCTGAAGAGCTGAGGGACAGAGCCCATTCCCAGAGTTCAGGCCCCACGACAGGACCCCCCAAAAAAAAAGTTTTTTACATCACAATTTGTTAGAACTATAATTCAAATCACAGTTTAATAGTAGATCATTTTAATATTAGATCATTTTAATAACAGGTTACTTATTCCTGATTTCTTAATATTAAATGGTTAATATATAATTTAAATTTAATATATAAATTAAATTTAAATTTAATATATAATTTAAAATTTAGAAAAGACGAAATTGAAACTAATTTTAATAATACATTTTATGAATTGTAAAATTGAGAAGCATTAGAATTAAAAAATATATATCATTACTGTTTCATTTATGTGAATTAATGGAATAATTCAAAGTGTATTCTACACTTATCACTCAGCTTGACATCAAATAATAAATTATTGCACATGACTCTTGGTATCAGGTGGAAGGGTTCAGCACTGTGGTAAAATTCACACCACACAGTATATGAGGGTATGACTCCTCTCATCTAGTTTAAATTGTGGAAATTTGATTTCTTCATGCATGTTAAATTCCTTTCTAGGTGACATCGACACAGTTATATGCAATTAGATACACGAGTAGCATTTCAGATGATTCTTAAAAGTCATATTCATTAATTAAATTTTTATATTTTGTACCAAATAAATATTTATAGAGAGACTGAATTTCTGAGTAGATGATGGTGTATATGTGACAGATTACACATCTTGATGTTCAATTTATATTCCTGCCATTGTTTCTACTGTTGGATTTATTATTTCATAAGGGGATAATTGTATTATATTGGATATAAGAAAGTAAACTAAATGTTTATTCCATTAATCCTTTGCCAATTGTCTAATTGCAATATAAATTATCCATGTGTTTGAAGTAATGAAAATAACAACAGATAAAAGCCTGATAAATCAGTCTGTAGTAGACAAGTATTTTCGCCTTTATTTTGATAATTGTTCTTCTTTTACACTACAGAATATTCTTGGGAAAATGTGCTCCAGGATGGCCAAAATGCAGAACATTATGTTTTGATCTATCTTAAGACAAGGAAGGAAGGCCAACCTTCCATAGAAAAGTCTGTTCCCAGTGATGTGATCTGTTTTATGGTGGTCATTTGGAAATGAACATTTTTCAGTCAAACTTGAAAAGCCATCTTGATAGACCATTTCTGTAAGTGGTTACAGAGGCTCATTGATGGCTTTGCAAGGATCCATATTGCCTCATTTTGAGACAACTAAAACAGGAATTTAGTCAGTTCTTTTTGTATCTTTAGGAAAAAAGCCATTGACTCTAGGCCAGGGGATCACTGGGGCCCAGAGAATCTACTACCTTGAATAGTAATCCTAGATCTCTAAAAAACACACAAACAAACAGTAAACTCCAGTGAGTACAGCCAGCCAGGGCTGCTATCACAGCCTACTTGAAGTCAGGCATAAAACAGAAGCTGAGAGTCATTTAGCTAATCACTAATATATTTTTTATGAGGCAGAATGAAATGAAGTTCCTGAGAAAGGGTCAGAAAGACTGATCAGAGAGACTAAAATTGATCACACAAAGATTGAATAATAGAATTCCTTATAGAACAAATAAATCATAGAACACTTGTGCATGTAAGAACAAAACATAAGACCAATTCCAGAAATACACAATTTCTTAGAGATCAGCTTAATGAATTATCAATGGAAATCTTTGAATTCTTAAATATTTGACCACATGTGGGAGAAGGCCAATTGCTGAAGAGAAAGAAAATGTCATCACTCTGTTAGGAGGTCCAATATCACATTAGGAAGTAATCAAACACAGATAATAAATAGAGAAAAAGATAATAAATAGAGATAATAAAAAGAGAAAACAATTATTCCAAATGACGGTTTTATTTGTTTTGATGTAACAGTTCTTGATTTACATTCTAGCAATAAACATACAATTGATCCTGTCCCACAGCTGAATTGATATTGACTGCAGTGTTCCCACATGAAGGAAAAGAGAAAATTTACAAATGTGTGATGAAATGAGTTGAGGGTGCTGTATTCTAATAGTGATATCTGATATTTAGACACAGGTGAAGAGGTGGATTTTCTGTTATAAAAACCCCCCATTTTTAGCCTGCTACCAGAGGCTCATAGTTGTAATCCTAGCTACTCAGGAAGCTGAGATCTGATGACTGCCGTTCAAAGCCAGCCTGGGCAGGAAAGCCCTTGAGCCTCCTATCTCCAATTAACCACCAGAAAACCAGAACAGGCCCTGTGGATCAAGAGTTAGAGCTCCTACCTTGAGTTGAAGAGCTCAGGGCCAGTGCCCAAGCCGAGACATCAAGCCCCTCAACCAACAACAACAACAAAATAATCTCCCTTTTCTTGGACTGCTTACAGCTTTTCCTAACATTGAATAAAGAAGCCATTTTATCACCGACTACATTTAAGTCCTATTGTAGAACGATTTGGAATCTTATGTCAAAAGATTCATATTTGGGGAAACAAATACCAGCAATGTAACTTTTTTCCAATCTTGAACTCTGGGCCTGGGCCTTGAACATGGTTATGCTGGTAGTTTTTATGTGAACTTCTTTGTTATTTTTTGGAATACTGACCCTGAGTGGAATTACTGGGTAATAGGGAGATCTATGTTTAGTCTTTTGAGGAAAGTTCATTCTGCATTCCAGAGTGTTTGAACAAGTTCAATTTCCTACCAACAGTGTAATAGAGTTCCCATTTGGCTACATCCACCTCAGCATTTGCTATTGTCAATTTTCTTGATAATTGTCCTCCTAACTGGGATGAGGTAGAATCTGTCTTGTTATTGTAGATGTCTAGGCACCTTCTAGCTACCATAAATGAATGAATCCATGAAACCTATATTGCTCTGAGTGTGCATTCCTTTCTCTTAATATAATTTCCCTAAGCCTTTCATTTTCCTTAAGACTAGTGAAAAGTCATTCCTTCTGATGGGTAAATAGAATTCCATTGTGTGTGTGTGTGAGTGTGTGCGTGTGTGTGTGTGTGTGTGTGTGTGTGTGTGTGTGTAAAATGACCATATTCCCATGAGTTCATTTCTAAGCCCTCTGTTTCATCTGTAATTTTGTAATTTCATATTAAATTTTGATTGCTTTCCCTACTGCCTTGAAGAATATTGTTGGGATTTTGCTGGGTATTGCATTGTAAATAGTTTGGGGGTAATATTGCAGTTTTCACAATGTTAATTCTTCCAACCAAGAGCATTGAAAGACTTTCCATTTACTTGAATCTCCTTCAATTTCCCATTTTAGTGTTTTAACGTTTTTATAGTAGAGGTCCTTCACATTTTTATTTAAATTAATTAATTCCTAGTTTCGTTGTTGTTTTGTTCTGTTTAGTTTTGATTTGATTTTGAGCTAATATAGATGAGGTTGTTTTTTGGATTCCAGCCTCGATCTTCCCACTATTGGTAACACAGAACAACTACTGATTCTTGTGGGTTTTATACCCTGCTACGTTGCTGAAGGTTTGCATCACCTTTACTAATTTGAGGGAGGAAGTTCTAGGGTCCTTTTAATACAGGATCATTTCATCTGTAAAAAGGGATACTTTTCCGTCTTCCCTATTTGGATCCCCATTATGTTTTCTCTTGTCTATTGCTCTTGCTAGGAACTCCACTACTATATTGAACATTAGTAGAGAGAGGGGACATCCTTTTATCATTCCTGATTTTAATGTCTTCATGCTTCCACCATTAGGTAAATGTTTATTATCTCTTTGTCATATACGTACTCTGTATTATATTGAGGAATGTTCCATGCATTCCTAGCTTCTCAGACCTTTAATCATAAAGGGGTATTGGAGTTTGTTAAAAGCTATTTTTACATCTATATATATATGATAATGTGGCTCTTGTCCCTGCTTCTGCTGATGGTTTATGTTATGTTTATTGACAATTATATTGGATCCAATTGGATCCTAGAATGAATACTGTTTGATTATAGTGTACAATTTTTTGTTAGTTGCTGAAATTGGTTGGTGAGAATTTTATTGCGAAGTTCTGTATTAATGCATATCAAGAGTTCAGTTCATAGTTCTCTTTCTTTGATACGTCCCTATCTGATTTGGGGAAGAGTCTAATTCTAGCTTCATAGAATGTGTTTGATAATTTCATTTCCCTTTCTATTCCATTGAAGAGTTGGATCTGTGTATTGCAAGACCTTTTCAAGCCTTAATTTCATGGTAAATCCATTGAGTCCTAGATTTTTCTGGTATGAGAAATTGTTTATTGACATTTCATTTTCATTACTTCTTATCACTTCCTGGTTCAGTTCGAGTATAGGAAAGCATAAATTTCTCTAGAATTTTCCAGGTGACTGCCATACAGTTTTCAAAATACTTTCTTATAGCATTCTCAATTTTGCTTATTTATGTTGGGATGTCTAACTTTTTCTCTAATATCTCTATTTGGGTGAGTTCTCTTATTGTATTTTCAGGGTGTTTTTTTATTATGAAGGTGTTAGACGGGGGGGGGGGTGTGTTACATTAAAATAAGTAATGAGTACATTACCTCCAACCTTGATATCCCATTCCCACAAAGTTATAAAGTTCATTTCTAACATAGTGTCTAGTGTTTATCACTGTTGCTTTGGTTAATCTTTGTCCCACCATTTCTGTGATTTCTCTTCGTTCCCCAAATCAAATTAATTTAGGTATAAGACAAAGGGTACGGAAATCAAAAACAGTGACTACAGGGAATAAACCAAGGGGGAAAAGTAAATAGAAATAACTAAAATCAGTTCACCATACAATTATCTTGTATCCATTTCTTGGAGCTCATTTCAATAAGCATCATTTTCTATGGTGATATGCATATAAGTATTGAGCTATTGTGCTCTTTTCTAAGAATATCCTAGATATATTCTAGTTTTTCCAAATGGGTGAAAACATGTAGCTTATGAT
This sequence comes from Dipodomys merriami, assembly GCF_024711535.1. Taxonomy (NCBI): domain Eukaryota; kingdom Metazoa; phylum Chordata; class Mammalia; order Rodentia; family Heteromyidae; genus Dipodomys; species Dipodomys merriami. Next base: position 399,825 of record NW_027202727.1, on the reverse strand, counting down.
TTTTGGGGTCTGGCTTTTTTGACTTATTATGTTTTCCAAATCTTTCCTTTTCCTTAGAAATGGGGCAATGTCATTCTTTCTAACGGAAGCATAGAATTTTCTTGTGAATGTATATGACATTTTTTTGACCGATTCATCTACTGAGGGGCATCTGTTTTGGTTTCATATCTTAGCTATGGTAAATAATGCTACATTAGACATAGATTTGATAGTAGCGTTAGTGTGGCTTTGTTTGTGGTCATTTGGTAAATACCCAGGAGTGGGATTGCTGGGTCATAGGGGAGCTCTTCTGAGAAACATGTACACTTCTTTATGGAATATTTGAGCAAGCTTACATTTCCACCAATTGTGTAGTAATGTACCTTTTTGGCCATATCCCCACCAGCCCAGCATCTGTTATTATTAATTTTCTTCATAATGGTCATCTAACTGGGGTGAGGTGGAATCTCAGTGTTGCTTTGATTTGCATTTCTATGGCCAGAAATGTTGCATATTTCTTCATGTGTCTATTGGCAATTCATATTTCTTCTTCAGAGAGGTCTCTCTTTAAATCTTAACCCACTTATAAATAGGGTTGTTGGGTTTTGATTATTTGTTGTTTTGGGGAGATAGCTTTTGGGGATCTAAATATATTTGAGATATGAGGCCATTGTCTGTTCCAGAGCAAGAAAAGATCTTCTCCCAATCTGTGGGCTTTTTATTTATCTTTCTATCTATATAAATTCTCAGTCGGATTTGGTAAGGGTCTGTCAATTCTGTTAATTTATTGAAAGAACCAACTCTGTTTTGTTGATCTTTTTATGTTTTATTTTGTCTTTATTTAGGTATTTCTGATTTAATTTTTTTTGGTAGTTCGTAGGGCTTGAACACTGGTCTTGGGCACTGTCCCTGTGCTCTTCACCTCAAGGCGAGAGTGTTACCGTTTGAGCCACAGTGCCACTTCCAGGTTTATATTGGTTTATTGGAAAGTCTCAAGGACTTTCCTGCCAGGGCTGGATTTGACCCTCGATCCTCAGATCTCAGCCTCCTGAGTAACTAGGATTACAGGCGTGAGCCACAACCTGTGTGCGTCTCTGATTTAGTTCTTTTTTTTTTGTTGTTTCTGTCTACTGCTTTGGGTTTGGACTTGTTCCTGTTTTCAAGAAGTTTGAGGTATATAATTAAAATACAGACTTGAGGTTTCCCCAATTGCTTGATGTAGGCACTCAGAGGTATACATTTTCCTATATGTATTGCATTTAATATGTCCCAGAGGAGTTGGTATTTTGTGTGTTCAATTTGTTAATTTTCAGAAACTTTCAGATTTTCATTATAATGTATTCAGTGCCCCACTGGTCATTCAGTAATGTGTTGTTCAGTCTTCATGTGTTTGAGAATTTTATTTTTGCTTTAGCTGTTTAATTCTAAGTTTATTCTGTTGTGCTCTGACATGATTTGGCAAGTCAATTTATTTTTCTTTCATTTTGAATAGAATTTCTATGTAACATAAGATATGTTCTATTTTGAAGACTCTTCCAAGAGCTGCTGAGAAGAATGTTTCTATTGATGCTGAATGTGTATTCTGTAGATGTCTGTTAGGGCTAGGCAGTCAAGGTAGTTATTTAGGCCTGCAGTTTCTTGGTTGAGTTTTTCCTGGGTGACCTATCCAAGGATAACAATGATGTGTTGAGATGTGTTTTTAGGTTAAGTAGTATTTGGTTGATGAATTGGGGGTGCTCCAGGATTCAGGGAATTGATGTTTAGACTTTTTATATCCTCCTAATGGAGAGTTGCTTTTATCAATATATAATGTCTCTTCCTCCTAATTTTAATTTGAATTCTATTTTATCTTATGTTAGTAATTCTACTGTGGCCTGTTTATTGTGTCCATTTGCTTGAAATTTTTCCTTCCAGCCTTTCAGTTTGAGTATGTGTTTGTTTTTGTCAATAAAATATGTCTCCTGTAGATACTAGATGGTAGTAGATAGTATCTAATCTATGTCTTCTATTTGGAAATTTAAGTCCAATGATACTCAGAGTTAAGACTTTGAAATATTTGATACATCCTGCTGTGTTATGCACCTGTTGTTAGGAGCTGTGCCTCATGTACTCTTAATATGTTTACCTTGTTCTCTGGTAGGGAGCATTCTATGTAACCAGTTCCTGTTCTTCTTGATCTTCTCTATGTAGGATATATTTGATTAACTTCTATCCTGCTGATTTGGTGGAGATACATTTTTTCAAGTTTTCTTTGTCTTTAAATATTTTTATATATACTATTAATATAAAGGATAGTTTGGCTTGGTACCGTATTCACAGTTGGTAGTTGTTTGCCTTTAACGTTTGTCATACATCATGCCAGGCTCTCCTTTTTACCATATCAGCCAAGAAATCTGTATTTATTCTGACTCTATATCTTTTATAAATAATCCGTCTTTTGCCAGGTGTTGATTTGATCTTCTGTTGTGATTTCTTTTTCTGGATTTAGGTTTTTGTCTAGACCATTAAATGTAGGAGAAGAGATCAGTTGTGGTGAGATGTTGTCATGTTAATACTTGTGGTTACAATGACAGTTTGGACTGTCCAGTGGTAAGGTGAATTGAGTCTGTGTTTAGATGTGACTGTCTCTGTTCATGATTTATTTCCCATGTGGCCCTTTGTTTCCACACTGCAGTTGTGCTTTTGAATATGTTGACCAACAGAGTCACAGCAGTCACCTGCCTGTCTGGGTAACTTCTCATTTCTGTTTTCTTGTGAAGACAATATAAAATCTGCTTCTGAATTTTATATCTATATATAATTATAGCTGACTTGGTGTGAACCACTAGATTTGGAGTATCTTCTAGGACTCTCAATATCTGTTTCATTAGAGAGAGCTAGGTCAATTTTCTGTTGTTATTCTTTCATTGTTTTTCCTCTTCCTCAGGTTTATTTATTTATATTGTGGATTTTTTTCACATAATTTATGATTTGTGATGTTGTATTAGATTATTTTTGTTTTTATATTTGTGTTACTTTGAAATAGTGATTTCATGCTTGTATGAAGAGACAGTAATAATACGAAATATGAAGAGCCTAAGGCTTAAAGAGGTACAATGAAGGCCTAAGTAACTCCATTACAGGCTAGCAACCATCTTGTGAGGTATGAATTATTAAAATAACCATGGGTTTGACCAAGAAATGACACAAAAAGAAAAACAATTCCTGGACAACTGAGACATAAATGATCCTTGGGAAAGACACAGGAATTTTCTCCAGATGCATTGACCAAAGACTGGGTGGCCATACAGGACACAGTGACCCAGTGGCCAGACAATTCCCATCAATAACACATCCATAATAATATTAACCAATCACATATGTATAGCGTAGTTTGCTTAAAATGTTAACCAATCATGTAATTTCTCATGTAAAACTTCCTTAAAGTTGTTTGTTGAATACTATATTAAAAAAAACTGTGTTTATTCTATGCTCGGGGCTTCTTAGCATCACCGGTTACTGAGTGGGTGGAGGATCAACCTCGAGCTTGCAAATAAATGACTCCTTTGTTATTTGCATTGGTCGTGGTCTCTGGTGGTCTTGTGGGGTCTCGAGTCCATGTAAAACAAATAGGGGCTCATCTGGGATCTCCCTCATAAGCTCACCCAGACAACTGATCAGGGAATAGTAAAGAACAGCCAGTAAGTTTTGTAACTGTGATATTTGTGTAGTTTTCAGGTTGGGTCTTGGAGTTGTCAAGAAATCATGGCGGACGTGCTATAAGGTAGCCAACGGGACCAGTGGGAGATGTCCCCCAGATGCCCGGGGAAGGTAAACTATTCACTAGTGCGGACACTTGGGCCCATCTGTAGTTCTGAACTGTCTGCTTGGTAGTTTACAGGGCAGTCTGTCCACTAGTGCGGACATTTGTGATGTTTCCTGTCTTTAGTCTGGCAATTTCTGTCTGACAGTCTACCACCCAGTCTATCACCTGCATGCTGTTAATGTGTCTTCTCTTAAAATCTGTGTGTCTGTCTGTATTGTGGCTTTCGTGGAACATTTCCTCTTTCATATTCATCCTGACACAGATGCCTGGAAACCCTGTTTGCCTCCATGTAAAATTGTTATTCTTTGTTCAGTTTCTTGTCCAACAATCATTACTTTCTCTTTCAGAATCTCTAGTCTTCTGCCTCGAAGGATGAAATTTGGCTTAGAAAGTTGGCCCACTTGAAGCAAAGCTAGAGTCGGGTAGTCTTTTACCCAATTACACTGCTGAAACATCACCAAGTGTCTCCGTCTACCTCTTTGGGATCCTAAACAGGCCAGCGAATCCACACTTTTCTCCTTGGGACACTCTGAGTTGTGGCTTTATCCTAAATCCCCGAAATTTTGTGACATTTTTAATTGCCTTCCTCCTTTTTTCTTGTCTTTTGTGTGGATTGATATACGCTGAAATGAATCATAACCAAAGTACACATCTTACCTTTCTGACAGATACTTTTAAAGATGTTAAGGAAAGAGCTAACAATTTAGGTGTTGAAGTTAAAAAAGAAAAATTACTTACTTTGTGCAAGTCAGAGTGGCCTACTTTTGAGGATGGATGCCCTCCCCCAAAGAACTTTTAATCTAAACACCATTTGGGAGGTTAAATGTAGGGCTTTTCTCCCAGGAAGTGCAGGCCACCCCAATCAGATTCTCTATATTTTAGTTTGGCAGAATTTGGTGCAGGAACTTCCAAAGTGTCTGTTGCCCTTTCTACCCCTTTCTGTCGATAAAAACAAGATTTTAGCATTAGAAAAGGTTGTGTCAACTACCCCCTCAGCCTCCTTATATGCCATTTTACAGGAAGGGAGTGAAGATCTTCTCTTATTGGACTCTGATCTCCTCCCATACCCTTCACTGCTGCCTCCTCCACCCCTCATGGAGGAAGGGGAGGCAGCAAGAGATGAGGAGCAAGGAGCCAGCAGCAACTTGGAAGGGTCAGCAGGAAGAACTCGTGATAGCATTCAGGGAGCTGCCAGCCTGAGACTCCCTGCTACTACCATAATGCTGCTGTTCAGAGAAATTGGGCCTCCGGACAAAAACAGAGACCGCCGACTTCAGTAGCCCTTTCCACGAGTGACTTATATAATTGGAAAACACAAAATGCAAAATTTTCAGATAATTCCAAGGATTTGATTTATCTCCTAGATAATGTAATGTTCATGTGTCAGCTGACCAGGGATGATTGCCAGCAGTTACTTCGGGTCTTGTTCCACACAGAAGAAAGAAAAAGGATTCAAACTGAGGCTAGGAAACTGGTTCTGGGGCATGACGGGTAGCCTACTGCTAAGCCTGATTTCACCAATGCATCTTTTCCATTAACCAGGCCTCCAAATGATGGTTTGGACTACAACACGGCAGAACATAGGGGGAGAATAAGGGTCTATCACCAGACTCTAATGGCGGATCTCAAGGCAGTAGCCTGCAAACATACCAATTTAGCTAAAGTTTACATGGCCTTACAGGGAAGGAAACCCTACAATGCCCAAATAGTCAAGGTCTACACAGACATTAGTGGACTTACTGCAAAGAAATATTGCATTAGGTCAAAGAATGTGCTAAGAAAGGGAAACTGAACAAAGCAGTGGCAGCCCCATAGAACCTCGACACTAATGGCTAACAGTACTGCTAATAATGAATAGGGATGTCAGGGTTCAATTCCCCTCCCTGAACTCAGGGTAGCACTGAGAGTGGATGGGACTCCAGTAAAATTTCTAGTGGATAAATGGACCCAATACTCTGCTTAAATAAAGCCCCAAGGAAAAGCCTCAAATAAAATCTCTTGGGTAATGGGCTAGTATGTAGCTCAGTGGCAAAGTGCTTGCCTAGCAAGTACAACATCCTGGGTTCGATCCCCAGTACCAAAAAAAAAAGACAAAAAATACAGTTAAAAAACTCCAAACAACAACAAAAACCTCTTGGGTGCAAGAAGTAATGTTAATTAAACAATACTCATGGACCACCGAAAGAACAGTGGACCTGGGGATGGGATGAGTGTCCCACTCATTCTTTGTTATTCCATAAAGCTCTTATCCCTTATTGGGAAGAGACTTGTTAACCGAGGTCAGGGAACAGATTCACTTATATCCAGAAGGCCCCCAGGTGGAGGATGCTCAAGGAAGACCAATACACGTATTGACTCAGGGCCTGGAAGATGAGGACTGGTTGCTTCAACCATCCTAGACTCCTGACCAAGAAATCACCTATTGGCTGGAATGGTATCCAGAAGCTTGGGCAGAGACTGGCGGAGTGGGACTAGCGAAACATAGACCAGCAATCTTCATCAAAGTAAAATCAGGGGTGGGACCCAGTTTGACAATACGCTATGTCCATGGAGGCACAGGGGGAATTACACCCCACATTAGGTGTCTGCTAGACCTGGGTGTATTGTGACCCTGCCAGTCAGAGTGGAACACTCCCCTGCTACCAGTCTGCAAGCCCAAATCAAATGAATAGAAGCCAGTACAGGACTTCAGGTAAGTACATAAAAGGGTAATGGACAATCACCCTACCATACCCAACACCTACACTCTCCTGAGCACCCTGCCTCAATATAGGCAGTGATACATTGTATTAGATTTAAAGATGCCTTTTTCAGCCTACCCTTGGTGCCCAAAAGTCAAGATCCCTTTGCATTTGAGTGGACAGATGTCAAAGGAGGTGTCAATGGATCTGGACAAGACTCATTCAAGGATTCAAAAACTCACCAACACTCTTTGATGAAGCTCTGCATGAGGACTTGGGTGAGTTTAGGGGAATCCACCCTGGTCTGACTTTGTTGCAATATGTGGGTGACTTATTAACTGCCGGTGAAACTGAAAGAGAATGCATCCATGGAACAGAAGATTTATCCCAGATATTGGGAAACCTTGGTTAATGAGCATGGGCCAAGAAAGCATAAACCTGCAAATCAGAGGTAATTTACCTGGGCTATTTATTTTTTTTTTTTTTTTTTTTTTTTTTTGTCGGTCGTGGGGCTTGAACTCTGGGCCTGAGCGCTGTCCCTCAGCTCTTCAGCTCAAGGCGAGCGCTCTACCACTTGAGCTACAGCGCCACTTCCGGTTTTCTGGTGGTTTATTGGAGATAGGAGTCTCACGGTCTCTCCTGCCCGGGCTGGCTTTGAACCGCGATCCTCAGATCTCAGCCTCCTGAGTAGCTAGGATTACAGGCGTGAGCCACCAGCGCCCGGCTTACCTGGGCTATTTATTGAAATGGGGGCAGCGATGTCTCACCAAAGTCAGAAAAGAAACTGTCCTTCAAAATTCCAACACGACGGTCACAGCACCAAGTAAGGGAGTTTTTGGGTTCTGCCACCTTTTGCCATCTGTGGATCCAAGGGTTTGCAGAGCTGGCTAAACCTCTTTACGAGGAGAAGCAACTGTTTCAATGGACAGAGGAAGCTGAATGAGCCTTTGAACAGATAAAAACTGCCTTATTATAAGCTCCAGTGTTGGGACTCCCTGATGCCAGTAAACCTTTTTACTTATATGTGGATGAACATAATGGAATAGCAAAAGGAGTCCTAACCCAATATTTGGGCCCGTGGAGAAAACCAGTAGCCTACTTGTTAAAGAAATTAGACTCAGTAACAGTAGGATGACCACCATGTCTGAGAATGATAGCGGCTACTGTTCTGTTGGTAAAATACACAGATATACTAACCATGGGACAAGAACTGTATGTGACCACCCCCTCACACTATTGAGGGTGTGTTAAAGCAACCACCAGATTGGTGGCTCAGCAATACCCAACTAACCCATTACCAAGGAATGCTACTCAACCCTCTCAGAATCAATTTCCAGGCTCCCTCGGTTCTCCACCGGGAAATGCTTCTACCAGATCAGGATCTAAACATGCCACTACATAACTGCTCAGAAATCCTGGCACAAGTCCATAACATCCAAGAGGACTCAAGGGTCCAGCCATTGCTGGATGCTGAACTCGTGTGGTTTACAGATGAAAGCATCTTTATTCATCAGGGAGAGTTATGTGGGAGTGGCAGTAGTGACTGAGACTGATGTGGTCTGGGATGAACCTCTACCAGTAGCCATATCAACCCAGAGAACCAAGTTAATAGCCCTGACCCAAGCTCTAACACTGGGAAAGGACAAAATGCTAACTGTGTACACTGACAGTCCGTATGCATTTGCAACGGCTCATGTACACAGAGCTATTTACAAAGAAAGATGATTACTGACATCTGAAGGAAAAACCATCAAAAATAAAGATGGAATCTTGGCTTTAATTACTGTTCTTTGGCTGCCTAAGTTAGCCATTGTTCATTGCCCTAGACATCAAAAACCTAAAGATGCTGTGAGTAAAGGCAGTACCCTGGCCTACAGAATAGCCCAGGAGGTGGCATTACAAAGCCACTCTATAATTATGATTAAAACCCAGACCCTATTACGAGAACTCTTTAGGATACTCCAATATACACCACAGAGGACTTGAAATGGATTGATCAACTGCCCATGGCACAATGCCTAAATGGTTGGTGGAGAGATTTTAGGAGCAACATTATTTTACTAGAGCAGTTAGGGAGTAAAGTACTGCTTAAGTTGCATTGAAGCACCCATATGAGTGCAAAGAAGATGCAAGAACTGATGAGAAATACTGGACTTTGGATCAAAAATAACCCTGCTAAAATAGAACAGATTGTCAGGGACTGTAAGGCATGTCAACTGACAAATGCAAGGAAGAACTAAACAGAAACAGGCAGTCAAATCAGAGGAGATAGACCAGGAACTTACTGGGAGGTGGACTTCCAACTTGGCAAGTATGGATATAAATATCTGCTAGTTTTCATAGATGGGTAGAATCCTTTACTACAAAGCACGAAACTGCAGAGGTAGTGGCTAAGAAGTTACTAGAAGAGATCTTTCCCGGGTTTGGCATCCTTATTATGATAGGATAAGATAATGGACCAGCTTTCATGTCCAAGGTAAGTCAGAGAATTGCAAGTGCTCTTGGGACAGATTGGAAATTGCATTGCACTTATAGACCCCAAAGTTCAGGAAAGATGGAAATGTTGCATAGAACTCTGACCAAATTGACCATGGATACTGGCGGTGACTGAGTAACTCTCCTTCCCTTTGCCTTATACAGGGTATGCAACTCCCCTTTTAAAATTGGTCTTTCCCCTTATGGAATTGTATTTGGACTGCCCCTTCCACAATTCCTAACTTGTCACAACAGTTGCTTAGAAAACATGATGACTCTGAACTTTTGTTCTCCCTCAGGGCCCTACAGAGGGCCCACCTTGATGTCTGGCCCAGACTGAGGGCGCTATACAAGTCGGGCCCTCCACCAATCCCATATCACTTCCACCCCGGTGACTGGGTCTTGGTGAAAAGACACTGACAGGAAAACTTGGAGCCGAGGTAGAAAGGACCTTATGTGGTCATCTTCACTACACCGACAGCCCTCAAAGTCGACGGCATTGCTACCTGGATACACCATTCACATGCGAAGCCTGAAGATTCCATAGCGGATCTCGTTGAGGACCCAGATTGGCAAGTCTCATGCTCCAAAGACAATAATCCTTTAAAGCTCAAATTCAGTTGTAAAAAGACAGTCACGAATTGGTTATTGATGTATAACTTACTTGGAAATTGTATTAGCATAGTAGTAAGTGCAGGCAATCCCCCCACCCATAAATTGGACATGGATTGTTAGTAATCAGGTAATGGGTAAATGTGTCCCTTTGGCCATGAAAGAGGGATCATCCCTATGGTTCCCAGACAAGCTCACATTTAACTTGTGTCAGTTTGCTGATGGAGTATGGGAAGGACCTAGGCTTATGAAATGTAGAGGGAGACACTGGTATATATGCCCAGGGAAAAGAAGGACTAGTAATTTTGGAGGACAAGAGGACTTTTACTGTAAGAGCTGGGACTGGAAAACAAGTACTTCAGGAAAATGGAAAGGAATGGGAGGAGACCTTGTTAAGTTTACCAAATCAGAACGTGCAGCCATCCAGTTTAATGGACTGCCTGTAGAAAACAAATTAGGGTCTTCCAGGATTCTGATGCCAGATTGTAATTTCGGTTCACAGACAAGGGCAAACAAGCCCTAGGATGGGAATCAGGAAAGAATTGGGGACAAAGATTGTACAGGGGAGAGACACATGATGGCATTCTCATAAACATACAAGCATTTGCCACAGCCAATTATTCCCCTTCAGCGATGGGACCAACACAGTTTTAAAACCAGTCTCTGCTGTAAAACTCAAAGTAGACAACAAGAAAGAGCCCTGGGTTGTAGTGACCCCATCTCCTCCGAAAAAGGGAGACCCCTTTAGGGAGAGAATCCCATTGCCAGAGGATTCCCTATGGCAGCTGTTGGTTCAAACTTACATTGTGATCAATCAGATCCATCCTGATATTACAAGTTCTTCTTGGATGTGTTATGATATGAGACCTCCATTTTATGTGGGTATTGCAGTGGTACAGAATGTAACAAATGCTAAAAACAACTAAATCATGTACGTGGGACAAAAGGAAGCAAAACTTACTCTATAGGACAAGGGTTATGTGTGGGACGAGTACCAACTAACTTACTCACTTATGTAATCAGACCCAAGAATGGATTCCAGTGGAAGGTTATCTATTACCTCCCCAAGATGCTTGGTGGGTATGTTCAACTGGCCTAACTTCCTGTGTCCACTTAGAAGTATTTTAGGACTAACAGTGTTTGTGTCATGGTACAAAATATCGACTTCTCTACCATTTTCATGTAGATAAGATGATAAAGATGTCTGCAGCAAGCTACTGTCCCAGAAAACCTAAAAGAGAAATAATAACAGCAGTAACAACGGGGCCCTAGTAGGCTTAGCTGGACTAGGAACTGGGGTGGCATCCCTAATTACTCAGAGAACATCTTACACTAGCCTTCGTGCTGCTATAGATGAGGATAATAAAAACCTGGAAAGCTGTATAGGCTACCTTCAAAAATCACAGGACTCCTTAGCCGAGGTAGTGTTGCAAAACAGATAGGGGCTGGACTTAATTTTCTTACAACAAGGAGGCCTATGTCCTGCCCTCGGGGAAGAATGCTGCTTCTACCTTAATCATTCCGGAGTTGTAAAAGAATCTTTAGCTAAAGTAAGAGAGGCACCAGCAAAACGAAAAAGAGAAAGAGAATAACAAGAAGGATGGTTTGAATCATGGTTAATTATTCCCCTTGGATAACCACCTTAATATCCACTCTGTTGGGCCCCATTATCATTCTGGTACTTGTGTTCACAGTAGGGCCTTGCATTGTAAATCTACTAGTGATGTTTGTTAAGGAACGTGTAACACCATGCAGATGATGGTATTGATAACACAATATCAACTGATTCCTGACAAAAGACATAGTGCAGGTCCATAAGGACCATGATTTGCCCTTAAGGTGACCATTAGAAAGGAGGAAATGAAGAGCCTAAAGCTTAAAGAGGCACAAAGAAGGCCTAAGTAACTCCAATACAAGCTAGCAACCATCTTGTGAGGTATGAATTATTAAAATAACCATGAGTTTAACCAAGAAATGACATAAAAAGAAAAACAATTCCCGGACAATTGAGATATAAATACTCCTTGGGAAAGCCACAGAAATTTTCTCGAGATGCATTGACCAAACACTGGGTGGCCATGCAGGACACGGTGACCCAGTGGCCAGACAATTCCCGTCAATAACATGTCAATAATGATATTAGCCAATCACATACGTATAGCTTAGTTTGCTTAAAATGTTAATCAATCATGGAATTTCTAATGTAAAGCTTCCTTAAAGTTGTTTGTTCAATAGTATAAAAACTGTGCTGATTCTATGCTCGGGACCTCTTAGCGTCACTGGTTACTGAGTGTGTGGAGGACCAACATCAAATTTGCAAATAAACGACTATTGTTATTTGCATTGGTCGAGGTCTCTGGTGGTCTTCAGGGGGTCTCGAGTCCAGGTACAACAAATGTATATTAGTACATTGAAAGAAAGAGAGCAGACATTTTAACCTATTTTCTACAAGTAAATTAATATTAAACAAAGCTAATTAAAATAATTACTTACTGTTTTAGACGATGAGTATAATACTCTTGGATATCTTGGAGGAAAAGACTTTAGACTCATTGCAACTGATGCCTTACATTGAAATTACTGGCTAAACTTTCTTCTTCAGAAAGGCAAAAGCTCCATGTCTTTCATATTAGTATTATAAAATCATAATATCTGCATGTTGAATTGTTTTCCTCTGCTATTTTCAATGCCATTCGTCATCCATTAGGTATCCAGGGCTTAGAATGACCAATTACTTAAAATACCTATATTGCTTATATTGTGGTAGAAATCTCCGTAATATTAATATGAATTTATATCTGAGTCTCATCTTGAGCTACATTCATATAAAATTTATGCAGTATCAAGCAAGAAACCTGATTTTTACTCTTTTCTATGTTTTAATCAACAAATCGATTCTCTTTAGAAATGTTCTCATCTTTTATATTGCTCCAGCAAACATGTATTTCTAGTACTTTTATTGAAATAAATATAACATATGGAACATGAAAACAAAAACCTCCCTTATGACTTTAATGTAAATCCTTGGGAATTTGCATTAAAAGCACAATTCACATGTCTATACATGAATAATCTAATGCTTAAGTCAATTAGACACAAGCACTACCATACCACATAAAGTCTCAATTTACTTAAAGGCACCAAAATATTGGTGTTCATGAATATCACTCATTTTTAGAAAATGACTAGTCACAACAAAGTTTATATTATATTTCAAATTTTAAAAATGGAAATGATGTGAATATCCTGTTTCCAGGAATAGATTTATTCAGCAAACAGGGAAACAAAAACTAAGGGTTTTTCATATAGAATGAAAGATGTAACAGCAGACTGTCTTTCCTTCAGATGATAAGTACATGCATATCGTGTGATTTATTCAGATACTATAAAAATTCATGAAAGGATTTGTGATCAGAAGTGATAGGTAAGCAAAGTAAGTGGAAAACTGAATATGTAAATTGTGCTTTCAATATAGGATGTCAATTTTCCAATAAATGAGCCTATAGATGATGATTTTGTATCTATAACACACATCCAGTATTCTACATTTTATTCTTCTACTTTCTTGATATCATTTGCTACTAAAGAATCAAGGTGGGCGCTTTCTTGGTTCCTAAATCCAATAAATTTTAGTATTTTGGAACAGTAGTATAAATTCATGGAGTTTGACTTGAATATCAAGTTTGAGGATACAGTATTTAGGGTATTGTTAATTGGCCTGAAGCAGCCAGAACATATTATGAATACTCAGACCCACAGTAAACTAAGAACTAAGGACTTGATCTCGGGGAAAGATAAAGGTCCAGGCAAGATCTTAAGCTGAAATAAAGCAATGGAGCAAACATCAGTCAACAATCATTACAGGTGAATGCAACTGATCTCTGATGTGTCTGGGTGGCAGCTGTGTATGTGTGTGTGTGTGTGTGTGTGTGTGTGTGTGTGTGTGTGTGTGTGTGTGTGTGTGTGTGTGTAAGAGACAGAGAGAAAGAGAGAGAGAGAGAGAGAGAGAGAGAGAGAGAGAGAGAGAGAGAGAGAGAGAGAGAGAAAGTGTGTAGAGAATTTTAATGTGGCTTCCATATTTACAGTCCATAGAGCATTGCTTGTTAGAGAGAAGGTGCTCTTACCAGAGCTCTCATACCACTGTCATCTCTTTTTACTGCAAGAACACTTGCTTAATATCTAATTAAAAAGGGAAAAATAAACAAAAATTGTACATGATTTTTTTGAAAATTAATTGGCATATTGAAGGTCAAAGGGAGGAATTGGAGATTAATATAATCTTTTTTCTCTCTTCTGATTATTACACCGCAATAGCTATTATTTTCTGGAGTCTCCTGTAATGTACTCATTGATGAATTACTAATATGCTTAATAATATGAAACATATGATAGAGAAATAGATCAGACAACAAGCACAATGAACTAGTGATACGATCGAGCTTTTGAGAAAGGTTGCCACATCTTTTAGGAATGCAATTCCTTCATATGAACTTCAAATTTTATGGCTTTCCCTGTGTTATTAAAAAGTAAGAAAGTACTGTAGAAACAAAAATTCCTGTTCAGCGAAGTAGAAAGTGCTCATGTAACCATCCTCATGTTGCCAATTTCCATTCCATAAAGACTCTTTGTTAGAGGGCTTTCATTTATTGTACTTCAGCACATCATCCTTCCCTGTTGGAGACAGGAAAAAAGATAATTTTGTTTGAATATTATTTTATATAAGTTAGTGTGTAAGGGCATGATTTGTATAATTACAGAAGTTTGTAATAAATGTAAGTAGGGATCATGTCACAACTAAAAAATATAAAATTAAAATCACATAACAAGATTAGAAGTCACAGCATTTTGTGAATGAAAACATACATAAGATTAGTTGCAGAATTTCTATTTTTATTTATTTATTGTAAAGATATTTTACAGAGGGTTACAGTTACATGAGTGAGGTAATGAGTACACTTCCTCTTGAACATTGTTACCCCCTCCATTGTTTTCCCCCTACCATCAACTTCCTCCCTCCCTTCCCCGAGGTTCTTTTTTTTTTTTTTTGATTGTGATTAAGTGATTACATAATTTCCGGAAATTCACAGTATTGTGGAATAATGATGCTCATTTAAAGTCACAAGTTCATTGTAACTTTCCTGGAGCAAATTGTCTATCACAGTCTGTAACATATAACGGTGTTCACATGTTATATACCATATATGTGATAAGCAGCATGGGGATATTTAGTAGTGGTTCAACCAGATGAGTGGGAGTTCTTTGTTTCTTAAGTCCTGTTAGTTTTGTCGTATCACCTAACATTTTGGATTTAGCATCCACTTATCAGGGAGACCATGTACCATTTGTCTCATCATTCTTGGCTTACCTCACTCAACATGATTCCTTCTAGCTCCTTCCATTTCCCTGCGAATGCCATTATTTTGTCATTTCTAATGGCTGCATAATATTCAGTTGTGTATATATACCACAATTTTTGGATTCATTCATCTGTGGTGGGGCATCTGGGTTGTTTCCATATCCTAGCTATGTGTACAGTGCTGCAATAAACATGGAGGTGCACATGTCCTTGTATATTGGTTCTTGTTGTTCAGGGTAGATGCCTAGAAGTGGTATGACTGGGTCGTAAGGAAGGTCAATCTTTAGCTTTCTAAGGACCCTCCAGACTGCTTTCCAAAGTGGTTATATAAGTATACATTCCCACCAGCAGTGTAATAGGGTTCCTCTTTATCCACATCCCCTCCACCATTTGTCGTTGGCTGATTTGTGGATGTGGGACATTCTGACTGGGGTAAGATGGTATCTCAGGGTTGTCTTTATTTGCATTTCCTTCACCAATAGGGATAATGAACATTTCCTCATGTGTTTCTTTGCCATTTTTATTTCTTCATTTGAGAAGTCCCTCTTTAGTTCCCTTGCCCATTTAGTAATTGGTTTGTTAGGTTTGGGAGGGATTAGTTTCTTCAGTTCCCTGTATATACAGGATGTTAACCCCTTGTCTGATATATTGCTGGTAAATATTTTTTCCCAATTAGTTGGTTGTCTTTCTAGCTTAGTTGCAATAGATTTAGCTGTGCAGAAGATTTTTATTTTAAGGTAGTCCCATTTGTCGAGTCTCTCTCCAACTTGTTGTGACCCTGGGACTCTGTTCAATAAGTTCCTTCCTGTTCCTATTAGTTCAAGTGTCTCTCCTACTCTGTCCTGCAGTAGTCAGAATTTATATTTTGAGATAAAATTTATATTAAAGTATAAAGCACTTTACTAACGGTTGAAACATTTTCTTCACAGATATATTTCTTAGAGATATTTTTGCTTCATAATTTTAAGAAGAAAAATGGCTCCAAAGTAATTATTTTAAAAAATCATTATTTTCCTGTTACCATGTGATTAACGTCCAAATTAGAAATCCAGATATAAGATTTAACTTAATTTAACCAAAAATATTTATTGAGTATAAGGACCTTCTGCTCTCTACATTCTTCACACTAAGTTTACAAAATATAATGAGTCTGAAATAATTAGTCTCTTTGTGACCTGTGTTGATATTATTTACAATGTGAGCAAAATGTTTAAACAATAGTATTTATTTTAGCTTAGTTGCTCTGAAGAGACAATAAATGATGTAATCAAAGCATAAAAATGTCTAGATTTAATATTTAGAATTCAGGAAATGTTTTGACCACTCTGGTTACTGGAGCCTTCTCAAGAACCTCATGAGATAATTTATATTGATGAATCAAAAATCCCAGAGGGTAGATATTTCTGAATAAAAAAATCGTAGCATTCTGAATATGTAGAGCTATGTATCAAACATAGAAAATTTAGCTTTTAAATATCTGTATATATTAATTCATTTAATTGCAGGGTATTTACTTGTTCTGAAAGGAGATAAAATTGCATTTATTTTGAAAAGTAAACCTAATTATTCATTTGAAAAAGAGACAATATTTAAAATATCATTCATTTAAGGAACAAGATGTACAGTTAGTTGTTTTTCATGCCAATTATATTCCCTAACTTACTAGAAATATTAAATTAGTAAACTTAAATCATTGCTTTGTAGGGAAATAGAAATTTAGTTTCCTAAATCTCACGACTATAACTTTTACTCAAACAATTACTAAGTAATAATTTTATGTTTTTTTTATCATTGAATCTTATTTAATATATTTTTATTCATTAAGTTAAATAACTTAAATATAAAATATTCACGAACAAAGTTTATCTAACACAGGTATTTTATTCACAAGACATATCATGGTTCTCTTAAAGAACACTAGAAGACAGTGTATTCTTTATTAATTTTTATTTATTTTGTTAAAATTTATTAATTGTCAGAAGTGGCAATTCATAATATATTTAAAGCATTTGATTATACTCCCTCTATTTCCTTTTCATTACCCTTTTTCCCAAAGATCTTCTGTTTTTCACATAAAATTACATCTTTATATATGCACATATAATCTAATTTGTAAAAAATAGATTTAAGCTAAACTGCAACTTAAGTCAAGATGTACAGTAGAATAAAAGGATGGAAAAAAACTTGAATATTTTGTTAACTTCTGAATTGAACTATTATTATGATGATGGTTAGGGTTAGGATCCCAGACAAAATTAGAATTAGGGTTAGAGAAATAGAAAATTTAGGTTCAACACAGGATGACCCATTGTAACAATGATACTCAAAGACCCTTTGTTGAAAATGAACTTTACACCATGGGGAGGGAGGACTAAGGGAGGTGAGGTAGTAGGAGAACAACAATGTAACTCTAGAACTAATAGCCCAGGCATCCTCTGAAAATCTAAGTCTTGGGGTAAGAAATACTAGAACTCAGAACCCAGCTTCCCACATCGCTAGGATTACAGGCCTGAGTTTCATGGACTCAACTTTTTTATACATACTGCAGTCAGTTTCATAGTATTCACTTTCATTATATTCACTTCATAGATATATACAAATATATGTATATAATTATTCATCTATTTATAATCAGTGTTGTATCTAGAAACACAAATATATATTCATATAATTATAATCAAATTATATCACTTCTTTCCCCAATAATAATTACACTGTTTTATACAAAAAATACTCAAGACTAAAAATTTAAGTGCCTTTTTATTTTGAAAATCATATTAAATCTTATATATCATATAATATACTCTATATAACATAAACAATATAACATGTATTTACATATAACTGGTTCAATTGTGTTTTTTCTTCCTGATTTTGTGTTTGTTCACATCTGTAAGCATTCTTTCTTTTATTGATGAGCGTTTTTACTTTCCAGTATACATATCTCCTATATATTTTTTCAAATATTTTCAGCCCTAAGTAGACTTTTTATATTATTGGAATCAAATTTTTCTTCCATATTTGCCCAAAGCACAATGAAGATGTATACAGATTGGAACTCACTGTTGAAAGCGTGTCCCACATACCACTATAATTATTGTGGCATTTGTCCCAATTGACAGAATAGGTTTCTAGGACATCTGATCTGCTATGTCTTAACCTTTTGTAGCCACCTTATCACCCCATACAGGCATGGCCTGGCTTCATTGTCATTCCCTGTGCATTTAACATCTCCCATTATGTCCAGTAGGATCTCTTGTACAGCCCCTTGTCACTCTATTTTTTCCAATCTCACAGAACACGTATTCAAGATGCTTCAGATTGTAGGTTTAAAAGGAAACATTTAGGATTCAAGAATTCTAGAATATGTCAAAAACATTGACATTTTAATAAAGTTAGAAGAATAAATACAATGAACCTCTTACAACAATCAGGACAAAAAGAAAAAGATTTTCTCAGAAAGGGGAGAAGGAATCTCGAAATCTAGATTGGCCTCTAAATTGCCTTCAGGCAGAAATTCTGCCTCAGAGTCCTCAAAGGGATCTACTTCCTCACTAAAGAGGATTTTCTTCCTGAGTCCAGGTAGGGACAGATTCTAATTTCTCAATTGGAAATTGGATCCACTGTAAGAGGACAGATAGGTCTGGGAATTCTGTGACGAAAGATTCCCTTTCCGCAGTTGAATCTAGATTTTGGACCTCACTTATTGGTTTTTTTGAATATAGACTGGGGTCATTTTCCATTAGCACACATTTACCCTGAACATTTTGACATGATTTATTATTATTATTATTATCGGTTTGGAGCTGATCTACCTGGATTGTGAACATCAGTGGGAGACATTCTCGATCGTCCTCTTCCTTGGTGGTATGTGCATCACATGTTGGGGTGGTATGTGCATCACATGCTGGGGTTCAGAACCAGTGGGATTTCCACAGGACTCAAAATCTACTTGGGCCTTTCTACAAATTGAAAAAAGAAAAAAAACCTCTATGTTCACATGCTTTCTGGAGATCAGTGATGGATTCTGATCTCCATCAGTCACCATAGACGACATCACTGATGGGTTCTTTATCTGGCGTTCTATAGGAGCTGCTCTATGGTGATGCAAACCTGAGAATGGAAAAAGGTACAGGAGTCTTAGTAGACTGTAGAAGTTAAGGTGTGACTAAACTTCCATTATAACTGAATGCAGAAAGCTGTAGGATTTGAGTTCAGACTGAAAACTGATGAAAAGGTAGGGTGTTTCTAATGAGTGGCTACTTCCAAGTTCTTTCAAAAGGAGAACAGATATTTCCTGGCCTAGAATATCCATAAAAGGACATTGTGCCAAGGTGGGGAGTACTAAGGGCTCTTGGCCAATCAGGCCCATCCCTAGAGACACAGGTTCCATCCCTACTCATGAGGCATCTAAACAAGGACTTTTTCCTCTTTTTCTTGGTCTCATGGGTCATGGGTTCCTCAAGCTAGTCCAGAAGAATACATAAGTAGAAGAGCAGGTCTGAAGAGGTCATGTTGAGCTTGACATACTGTGTAAGTTCTTTTGGGTGTTATGGTTCTTGGGCTCATAGAAATGATCAGAGTAGAATTCAATCCACATAAGGAGGATGGAACAAAACATGCTGTGCGCAGATTGGTGACAAAGAAAATGAGAGCCCACACTCTCCATTCTGAGTCTTGTACTATAACCTCTTTCTGGCAGAACTTGCATGTTGGGAAGTGGGAAGAGACTCTTGAAAGCAGCATGCTCCTCATAACCCACTTCTAGAAACGTCTCAAATATAATCCCAAATCTCAAATTCTCCCTGTAATAGGAAGAAAAAGTTGTTTCCCCACTGGATCACATTTGCTATACACAGCCCTCCCTGTCATCCATGAGAATCCAAAACCACAAGCACATCCATAACTGTGTAATCTGCTATTCACTGAAGTGCCAAGCCTCAGCTCCCTGGTGAAAATCACAACTGGTGTGAAAAGAAGTAAGTTGACTTTGATTCAGAAACCTGAAAATACCAAGTGTTCAAGGACAAAATCTTCTCTTTGTGCCAACATCCACTTACTTTTTCATTTGTTCATCTTCCTCCCAGTTATGGTAGAAGGATCTTTACCAATGGGAGGAGAGTAGGAAGTTAACTCTATGCTTCTCCTTTTCTGAAGTTAGCTCTATGCTTCTCCTTTTATGAACTAACAAGACACAAATGGGACTGGTTATGTCACACATGGTAAAGTAAACATGACAGACAAAAAGTAGAGTTATGTCTATACAATTTCATAGAAATTCTGTGCATCTGTCCCAATAAATACACAATGGCTCATGCCTTTAATCCTACTAATCAGGAGGGTGATATCTGAGGATCACAGTTTGAACCCTCTCTAGTTTGTAAAATTCTGAAGACACTTATCTTCAATTAACTAGCCAAATGCCAGAACTAGACCTTGGGCTCAATTGGTAGAGTGCTACATATCAGACAACACTCAGGCCCCAAATTCAAGTTCAAGTTGCATCCTTTCTTCTGTCTATATTCCTTCAAAAGCCTCCAAGATAGTAATTTCCTAGGTGAGGGTGGACATTGGGTGCCACTGTCTCATTCCTTTAAACCTAGTCTCTCAGCAAGCAAATTGCTAAGCCTCCATTAACTTATGAGGTAAATGAAATGTTCTGGCAACCCAGTACTAAGGAATTAGCCGGGGAGTGCACTTCTTTGTCTCAAGCCAAGTTCCTTTGATAAGAACCCAGTGAAACAGTCTCAGAAAGATAGCAATTATTCCAATACTCTGCCAGGGGTTCTCATCAGCCCTGGGTTTGTTTGTCATGGGGCTTAAACTCTGGGCTTGGTTGCTATCCCTCAGCCCTTCAGCTCAAGGTGAGTGTTCTACTGCCACAGCATCACTTCCTGTTTTCTAGTGGTTTATTGGAGATAAGAGTCTAATGGGCTTTCCTGCCTGGGCTGGCTTTGAATCGTGATCCTCAGATATGAGTCATTAACTGTAGTGCTCTAACAGTTGTGCCACAGTTCCACTGCCAGCTTTCCTGTAGTGAACTGGAGAGGAGAGACTCATAATATTTCTGCTCAGGCTATCTGAACTAAATCTCAGGTCTCAACCTCCTGATTAGCTAGTTATAAATATGAGCCTACAGAACCTGGTGATAAAGCATTGTTACTGGAGACAGTGGAGTTGCAAATTTTAGTCCACCTTCACAACACTCTATATCATAAAACAGCAACATTAAAACCTTATTTCAAAATAGAATAATAAGAATTAATTAGAATATAATTTAGTGATATAGTCTGCTAGCATAAATTTGAGGAAAAATTGGTCTTAATGACTTAGCATCACAAAACCAAACAAAATGAGATAATTCAGTAGACCATACAAATTTTTAAATTCCCTCTTAATAATTTCAAAACATTATAAGAAACAGGAAAATATTCATACTTATAAGGAGAATGTAAAATGATAAAAGATTTCAGGTTATGAAATGGAAAATTCTACACTGTAGTAAAATTGCCATGGTGAATATATGGTGGTATTGTCATGGTGAATATGATAATGTTCTTCAGAGCAGCAATATATATATATATATATATATATATATATATTACACATAGTCTAACTTGTCTATCTCTATCAACTTCCAATCTTCTAGTGCACATTATCAATGTATTCATGTGTATTGTATATTCCAAAAAATAACTAGCAGAGTCAGGAGGTTACCAAAATACATTAGCTTCAATGTTTTAGGAGATCAACATGCTAATTATGTTTACTATTCTATATATTAAACATGTAGTGTATTATCATTGTATCTCTAAGTATATACAAACACTACTTCAAAGTGAAACGGAATACAACAATGCTTTGGAGGTACAAGCCTGTAAAGCTGTTTGGGACATCATTTCAAGACCAGTGTACTTTTACCTGCAATTCTCCCCAACCCCTGGCTCTGCTTGATGGAATACATCTATCATCCCAGGTCCATGGGGTGCTGAGAGCAGGAGGATTTCTATTCCACCCCATTCTAGACAAGAATTTCCACATGGCTCCATCTCAAAGAAAGAAGGTTCAACACTGGCTAGCACATATCTCCCCCACCTAGGTGAAAATAAAAATAAGAGCTTTGTAGTAGAAGAAACAAACAATATTAAAACAACCAATACAAAACATCATGAACAACACACACCTAGTGTTTGTTTTTCATACCTATCATCCTAACTATAGCTAGGACTGTATTGGTGAGCCTGATGCACTAAACAGTTTATCATATTAAAAATGACTATTTGAGTGTCTGTTTTGACTTCGAGGTCTTTGATCTATTTGTAGTTGATTGTGGTGCCGGGGGATATATAAGGATCTAGCTTAATTTTCTACAAGTGATTAACCGATTTTGCCAGCACAATTAACTGAAAAGGCTGTCTTCCATTCTATTTATTTTAGCTCCCATATCGAAGATTAGGTGGCTATATGCCTGTAGGTTCATTTGTGGGATTTCAATTCTATTCCATTGGTCCTGGGGTCAGTTCTTGTGCCAGTATCAAGCTCTTTTGATTACTATGGCTTTTTAGTAGAGTTTGAAATTTGGTATTGGTATTCCTTCAGCACTGTTCTTTCTATTAAGGATCATGTTTGCTATTTGGGGTCTTTTATTGCTCCATATGAATTTTTGGATTGCCTCTTCTCTTTCCTTGAAGAATGAGATTGGAATATTGATGGGTATCACATTGAATTTGTAGATAGCTTTGGGAAGTATTGCCATTTTCACGATATTGATCCTTCAAATCTTAGAAAATTGGAGGTTTTTCAACTTTCTAAGTTCTGTTTTGATTTCCTTTTTCATGTTTTCAAAATTTTCTTCATAGAAGTCCTTCACTTCTTTGGTTAATTCCTAGGTATTTTATTTTTTGTGGGGCTATTACAAATGGAGTTGCTTTCCTGATTTCAGCCACGCTTTTCACATTATTGGCAAATAGAAAAGCCATTGATTTTTGAGGGTTCATTTTATACCCTGCCACTTTGCGAAAGTTTTGAATCAGCATGAATAATTTGTGAGTGCAGTCCGTGAATAAGAGAAACCCTAGGTCACCTTAGCACAGGCCAATATTTTCGTAAAAGAGACACAGAAACACAATAAATCAAAGAAAGGTTGCACAAATAGGATTGCATGGAATTGCAGAGCTTCTGCATGGCAAAGGACATAGCTAGCAAGTTCAATAGAAAGCCCATGTACTGGGAGAAGATCTTCACTAGCCATACAATGGACAAGTGTCTCATATCTAAAATATACCTGGAACCCAAAAAATTAAATCCCCCCAAAACAAAACCCTAAAGAAACAACTGCCCAAGTAATAAGTAGGCTAAGACTTAAAGAGAAACTTCTCTGAAGAGGAAAGAAGGATGACCAATAGACACATGAAGAAATACTCAACCTCCCTAGCCATAAAAGAAATGCAAATCAAAACAACATTGAGATACCACCTCACCCCATTTAGAATGGCTATAATCAAGAACTATAAGAACAATAGGTGTTGGAGAGGATGTGGCAAAAAGGGAACCTTACTGCTTGTTGGTGGAAGTGTACACTTGTTTAAAATCTTTGGAGGGGATAGGAAGTTGGCTCAGTGGTAGAGCACTTGCCTTTCATGCCTGAGACTTGGGTTCGATTCCTCAGCACCACATAAGCAAAAAGAAAAAAGCGGGAAGTGATGCTGCGGCTCAAGTGGTAGAGTGCTATCCTTGAGCTGAAGAACTGAGGGACAGCGTCCAGTCCCAGAGTTCAGGCCCCACCAGCGGACCCGCCCCCAAGAAAAACGTTGGAAAGTAGTATGGAGGTTCCTCAAATGACTCCACATATATTTCCCCTATCACACAGGAATCCCACTTTGGGGCATTTAACCAAATGATCACAAACAAGACCATACTAAAGTTACCAGCACAACTATGTTTATTGCAGCATTATTTACCATAGCTAAGATATTGAACCAACCCAGATACCCCTCAGTAGATGAATGGATCAAGAAAATGTGGTCTATATACAAAATGCAAATCTCTGCCTCCATCAGAAAAAATGACTTCGCCCCATTTATTAGGAAACGGAAAGCCTTGGAAAAAATTATATTGAGTGAAGTAGTCAAGGCGCAAAGAAACAGGTCCTATGTTTTCCCTTATTTGCAATAACTATTATATGTCTGAGACAAGCAGAAAAATCAAATAAGTTGATATTAGTTGAAATGAACCGGAAGATAAGGATTCAAATGTTTTATTTTTCTTTCATGAGATTGTTACTAATGTATCTGTAATATGATTTATTTGTTGCATTATATGTCCCTCCCCCACGGTATAACCCCTGCTTTCACTGCATTTGATGTTGGTATAATTTGTGGAGGGGAAGGGAAAAAACAATTTTTTAAATTAGGGATACAGGTGGACCCACTGCAACAATGAGATATACAAGACTTTATGTCGGAAAACGAACTTTACAACTTTGCCCAGGGGTGGGGGGTGGGTGGGGAGTGGGGAATGGGGGTTAGGGAAGGTGTGTGGCAGGGAGATAAGAAGGGATGGGAAGGGGAAACAAAGGAGTGGGCAACAATTCTTGGTAAGAAATGTGCTCATTACCTTGCCCATATAATTGTAACCCCACTCTATGGTATTTTTACACACACCCAAAAAGACAATTTCAAGGCAGGTGCCAGTTGGTCAAGCCTGTAATCCCAGATACTCATGAGGCTGAGATCTGAGGATTGCAGTTCAAAGCCAGCCCAGGAAAAAAAGTCTCCTTAAGACTCTTATCTCCATTTAACAGCTCAAAAGCCAGAAGTGGCTCTGTGGTTCAATTGGTAGAATGCTACCTAACTTGAGCACAGAGTCTCAAGGACAGTTCCCAGGCCCTGAATTCAAGCCCACAACTGACAAAAATATAAATAAACATCTAAATGTCTGAATTTCTTGTGAAATGGTAACCTCACTGTATACCTTAGTAACAATTACATTTATAAAAAGAATCTGAGAAATCCCGAAGCCATGGGTCCTTATGATGTTTTTTCTTTCCAAAATTTCAAAGTCCCAGCATCTGAGCTGATAGCACACAGATTGTAGCCCAGAGTGATGTGAAAATATGAAGCCAGAGATCCTTTCAGATTGTCCCACCAACTCTTTTATTACTTTAAACAACAAAACAAAACAAAACAAAACAAAAAAAGCAAACAAAATAGACTTTATGGTTAATTAAACTGCTATTAAATATTCCAGGCAGAGGCTAGGTAGGTGCCTCAGTGGTAGAGTGCTTTCCTTGCATGCATGAGGCCCTGGGTTCGAATCCTCAGCACCACATAAGCAAAATGAAATAAACCAGGAGTGGCTCTGTGGCTCAAGTGGTAAAGCACTCACCTTGAGCGGAAGAGCTCAGGTGCCTAGGCCCAGAGTTCAGGCCCCATGACTGGACCTCCCCCCAAAAAAGATTCGAGGCAGAATTATATTGTTAAATGATGAGTCAGTACATATGTTTTTTAGATACTGAATTGACATTTGTCACAAAAGTATCCATGGATTCATAGCTTGAAACTCTTAAGAGTAAAGCATATTAATTAGGTGAGTTTCATGGGTAGTCAATGAAGAGAACAACACACTGTATTCAGTCAGGTGAACTAGTTTATTTACTGAACTGCTGCCCATGCCATACATGGTAGAAAGGCATGTACGAAAAATAGGGCTACTTAACCTCGGGCGAGGACGTATCCAGGTGAAGTACCGGATGAGGTGTGGCCAAGTGGGGGAAATTTCTGGCCACACTGGATCTAGATGTGACTTTAAGGCCTGGGACTCACCTCTGGTTAGATGGTAAGTGTGACCAGAGACTGACCAGGTTGTGACTTAGCAGGAGGGGACGGTGGCTGCCTCCAGGTGTCCAAATACATAGATAACACTTAAAGGGTGAAAACTTAGTCAAGAAGTGGGAAGGTGTCTGCAAAGGGTCTGCATGGCCTGGGGCAGACCTAATACAAAATACAGGAAGTACCTCTGCCATGTGATTCCTGACTCCAAAAAATTAATTTTTAATCATTTTCTTTCTCTTCCTTCCTTCCTTCTTTTCTTCCTTCCTTCCTTTCTTTCTTTTTCTTTCTTTTTCTTTCTTTCTTTCTTTCTTTCTTTCTTTCTTTCTTTCTTTCTTTCTTTCTTTCTTTCTTTCTTTCTTTCTTTCCTTCTTTCATTCTTTCTTTCTTTCTTTCTCTTTCTTTCTTTCTTTCTTCATTATTCTTTTATTTTCTTACTTTCAAACTTACCCTACATTTTAATATCAAATCACTTATATTAAACAATGATTAACTCGAATTACCTGTAATCATTTATTTCTGTCATATGTTCTAGAGGTAGGCAGAACTGGAGTTCACACCATTAACTAAAGTGGGAGAATTTGAGAGGATCACAGTTCTGATTCAGTCTAGGAAGGAAAGTATCTCCCATATCAACCTACTAGGTAGGGATATTGGAATGCAATAATGATTCCTGTTTTGGGGGGTGGGTGCAAAAATTGTTACTCTATGATTAAAGTAACTCAAACAAGAAAGGATTGGTGGAGTGACTCCAGTGGTGGAATACCTATCTGGCAAACACATCAAAACTCAAATCAACTTCCTAAAGATAAAATAAGAAAAGGAAAGAAAGAAAAACTCATACTGAGCATGTGTTCAATGTAAAGATTTACACTAACTTATTGTCATTATAAATGCCATAATCTATTTCTAGGGGTAAACACATTTTGTGTCAAGCCTAAATGAAAAAATAACATACTATATATAAAGCTTTGGTAAAACACAGGTCTAGCTTAAAATGATGAACACATAAGTATGCATGTGTAGTGGTGTTGCAAGTTTGTTAAGTCTTATGGAAGTGCATCCTTTTGATGAACTTGGCATGATGAAATTACCTAACCATACAGTTCACCAGACAGATACACACACACACACACACACACACACACACACACAGACACACACACACACACACACACACACACACACACACATATATATATATATATATATATATTAAGTAACATAATATATAACAATAAAAAATTTACAATGAATAAATTTAGTGAACAGGTACCTTTCCCAAAGAATTATTTACCTGAACCAATTCATGTGTTAAAGTCTCCAATGCTATATCACATTTACATGGTTGCTGATCCTTTTCAACTTTTTTAAGATATTGTTTTTTCTTTGTTTTTCAGATGAAAAAGCCTGCCAATAAATATATTTGTATGACATTCCTTTCTTTAGGAAATGAAAAGCACATTTTGTTATTTGGCTCTTTATGTATCATGAAAATATTTTTTTATAATTTCAAGTACATATTGCCTTAGACTTAGATCTCACTCATTCTCTTCTAATAGTACCTATGGGAAAGAGAATATGAAGGATCATTCTGTTACTTTGGGAGCTTCTGTCATTAATCCCTGCAATAAATATTATGAAAATGAAACTCTGAAATTATTTAGAGAGATGACTTGAAAGTTAACTTTTTACACACTCATGCTACTCCCTCAACTAAATGATAGAACTTAAGTCACAATTTAGCTGTGTGCCAGTGGCTCATGCCTCTAATCCTAGCTACTCAGGAGTTGAGGTCTGAGGATGGTGGTTCACAGCTAGTCCTGGAGGAAATCTTTGACAATCTTACCTTCAGTTAACTTACCTTCAGTTAACCACCAGAAAACCAGAAGTGTCACTGTAGCACAAGTGGTAAAGTGCTAGCCTCAATCTGAAGATCCCTGGGAAAATGCCCATACCCAGAATTCAAGCCCCATGACCAAGAAGAAGAAAAAAGAAACAAAGGGGCAAAATGTAACATTTTTAAGCTAATGTGCACATATACACAAAAAATGTATAGAAATAAAACTATAACAGTCCCTGGACTGGCAAAGAAAAAGAGATTAATGTGAAATTGCCTTCAATAATTCATTTAGACACTCTATACTGACCGCAGGCTACTGGAACGCACATCACTAATTGAAGAGTTAAAATTTGAGAAGATCACAGTTCAGAACCAATGTGCAAGGAAATTAATAAGAGTCTCATATGATCCTAAAGCTTGGCATGTTGGAATGCATTTGTGATCCCAGCTACTTGGCAGACAGAAGTGAGGAACTTAGCCTCTGTTCAGCACTCAGCAAAATTGATAACCTATGAGCAAAGTAACTAAATTGAAAAAGGATGTTCTAATGGTAGGATACTTGTTCCACAAACAAAATATCTAAATTCATACATTTCCTAAAAGAGGAAAGAAAGAAAGAAAGAAAGAAAGAAAGAAAGAAAGAAAGAAAGAAAGAAAGAAAGAAAGAAAGAAAGAGAGAGAGAGAAAGAAAGAAAGGAAGAGAAAGAAAGAGACAGAGAAAGAAAGAATTGAAGGAAGGAAGAAAGAAAGAGAGAAAGAAAGAAAGCAAAAAAGGAAGAAAATAGAAATAAAAAGGGGCTGGGAAGGTGGCTCAGTGCTAGAGTGTTTGCGTTGCATGCATGAGGCCCTGGGTTTGATTCCTCAGCACACATAAACAAAAAGAAAAAAAAGCCGGAAGTGGCACTGTGGCTCAAGTGGTAGAGCACTAGCCTTTAGTTGAAGAGCTGAGGGACAGCACCCAGGCCCAGAGTTCAGGCCCCACGACCGGACTCCCCCACCCCAAAATAAAGAAAGAAAGAAAGAGAAAGAAAAGAAAGAAGGGAGCAAAAAAGAAAGGGAAAGGAGAGGTATAAATAAAAAACTCAGCATGTGTTAGATGTTAATAATGACCCTAAATTATTTTAGCTATAAATGTCATCATATAATTCTGGGCAGAGACATTTTTCATCAAGCCTGAAAAATCTATATACCACAAACAAAGCTTTGGTATACTACAGGTCTGGCTTAATCTGTTGGACCAATAGGAGTGTATGTCTAGTGCTGTTGCAGTTATGTTAAGGTGTGTGGGAGTTTACCATCCTGACGATCTTGCAATGATGAAATTGACTAATTACACAATTACTTGGGCAGATACCTGCTGAGACCTATATTAAGTCACAGGTTAACAAAGAACAATATTTACAATGAAATATATTGAACGACCAGGCATCATGACCAAAATTATTTTTACCTGATTCAGTGTATGTTTTACATTCTATATCACTGGTACATATTCCTCATTCCCTTCTGTCTCATAATGTTGTATTTCCTTGGTTTTGTTTTGTTTTCAGAACCATGGTATAACAGAACATTTCTTGTATTTTTGTCTTCTAGTCTTCACAAAGTCTGCAGTTAAATATGCGTAAGTTCCTTTTTTTAGAAAATTAAAACACATTGACTGGGATCTTCATCATAATTTTGTTATAATCTCAAACATGTTGTTATCTCTGACATTTTACCTGTATAATCACACTTCAATCTTTTCCAAAGGGCACTTTGGTGGAAGGAAGAAAATCAAAGTTGATTCTGATAGACAATTTCGGTTACTAAAAACTCTGGTACATAGTAAGGTAAGCAACTCTGAAATTATTCATTAGAGAGATGATTTGAAAGTCATCATTTTACACACTAATACTCTTTCCGCAACAAAACCAGAGGATTTATAATAACTAATATTTTTGAAGTTAATGAGCACTAATGTTCACGAATTTTGTAGAAATAAAATGATCACCCATGAAACCTTACTGATACTTCAAACAATACTTTCCAGTTAGAGGAATCATCTTCACACATTTTCGCACAATGTGTATCTGCCTGGTAACAGAACCCCAAAGTAGACTAAGGCATCTAATAGCTATCTAATTTTTGTTGTCTTTATTTAATGTTGCTTTCTTATCATATTGATTAGTATGAATTCTATTACTAGTATAAAATCATATTTGTACTAATATTTACCAGGTGGGACCTTCATGGATGAGGTGGTGTGGGGTTTCTGGTGGAGCCCTGTCTGGTACAACGGAGGACTTGGTTGTGGCACAGCCTCTGTGGTGGAGCAGGGAAGGGCTTTGAGGGTGAAGGCCAGTCTGTGTAGGGCTTTGAGACAGCAGGGAGGGTACTGGAAGGACTAGACTTATTAGGGGCTGTGTCTCCTGTGGAGTAAGTGGGACGTTAGGATGGAGACTGGCAGGTGGATGGGTTTTCAGTGGAAGAAGGTGGGGTCACTGGAGAGGAGGCTGTTTGGGGCAGAGTTTTGAGAAGAAGAACAAGACTACAAAGAAGAGATTACTTAGAGGATGGGTTCTGGTGGAGCACTGTGAGCCCTTGTGGGATATGTAGGGTGGGATTTCCCACAAGGCAGGGCGAGAAATCGAGGCAAGAGGCTGACAGAAGGTGGGGTTTCTGGTGCAGGAATGCGGAGCTATGAGGGAGAGACTTTTCAGGGTCTGGCCTTGAGAGTGCAAGGATGTGCTAGGAAGAAGTGGGCTAATAAGGGGCAGGGTTTCTGGTGGAGAATGACAGGCCTTTTGGAAGTGTGTTAGGGTGGAGGTGGGATTTCTGGCAGATCAAGATGTAGTCGCGATGTATGGAGGAGTTTTTCAGGACCAGGGCTTTGTGAGAGCACTGATAGGATCCAGTGGACTAGATTAGTTAGAATGGGTTTCTGGTGTAGCCAGTCACCACTTCGAAAAGAAGAGTAATGTTGGGTAAAGATTTCAGTATTGCAAGGCAGGACAAGGAGTTTTGACAGGGTTTCCAGTAGGGCAAGGCAACCTTCAAAAAGGGACTTTGGAGGGACAGGGATTTACAGTTGAACCTGGTGAGGCTTCCAGAGTGAGGCTAACTGGTGCAGTGGTTTCCAGTAGAGCAATGTGGGTGTTGAGAGATGGGATAGTGTGGTGGGGGTTTTCTGGAGCAGGTCAGGTCTTAGAGCCATGGGGCTAATTGGAGGCGGAGCTTTCAGAAAGAATGGAAGGTCTACAAAGTTGTAGGGTAATTATAGGCAGGGTATCTGGTGGAGTAGGGTGTGGATCTGAGGGAGGATCTAATAGGATGGTGGGTTTATCTGGGGAGCAATGTAGGGCATTGAGAGAGTAGATTTGGGAGGTGGAGGGGCTTGTGGTGGAGCAGGGCTGGCTTTACAGGCAGGAGATGGGCTGTGTAAGAAGCTTCTGGCCACACTAGGTGGGGCTTCAAGGGCATGTAAACGAAGGTGGAGGATTTTTGTGTAGCATGATGGGCTTTCGGGGAAGAGGTAGGTTCAGGGCTGAGTTTGAGAGGTTAGCCCACTTAAAAGTAGGCTAGTTATGGGTGGAGTTTCTGATGAAACCAGGAGGGGCTTGAGGGAACAGTCTGGTTGGGAGTGGCGTATGAAAGGGAAGTAGGAGCTTGGAGGTACTAGAATATGGGAGCAATGGGACTATGAGGGACTAGAGTAGTTATGGGCGGGGTATCTGGGGGATGAAGTGAGGATTCAAGGGAGGAGCCCGATTTAGGGGGGGTTCTTGGTGCATCAAAACAGGCCATAGAGGGAGAGATATGGATGTGGCCTGGTTTCCGGTGGTGCAGAGCGGGGATTCCAGGAAGGGGTGGAGCCGAAGAAGGTTTTCCCTGTAGCAAAGGAGGGCTTTCAGGAAGGAGTCTGGTGGCAGTCAGGATTTGAAAATTTATAGCGGGACTACCCGGTGGTATGTTAGTTAAATTTGGACTTTTTTAGAAGGAGGCTGACTGGAAGAGGGTTTCCAGTGGATATAGTCAAGTTTTATGGGACGGGAGAATAGAAAACGGGCAAGACTTAGTGAAGAGTGGGGATACAAAAAATAAACAGTTACTGCTAAGAGGAACACCATTTTCTGTCAGTGTACAATTATATTACTTTATTATGTGAGAGACATTGGAGAAAGTAACCAAGTAATTACCTTCCTAGTGAAATTTTTCTTTATTCCAATTGAGTTAAAATAAAACCACAGGTCACATCAGGCTCAGAGGCATGCAGTAGACTAAGACACATGAAGCACTGGACTTGATTCCCCAGCACAACCTTTAAGGACGACAAATAAAAAGTGTAAAATTTCTCACTTGGTCATAATGGACACTCTATTGTCTTAAAATTTTGAATGAATAGAACTTTTACTCTGGCCATTTTAGAAATCCTAAAACTAAATAAGTAGTAATGTTTTAACCTTATATAATATTGGAAAGTATATTAAAATAATTAGGAAAATACAAAATTGTATGCAGAATGTTCATTCTCCCACATCAATTTTTAATCTAAAAGAATTGAAAAGCACAAATTTTCCATAGAATGAGATTGCAGCATGGTTTCTTTTCATTCATCAAAAGGGTGACTTAAGCAATGTGTCTTTGTCATTGGATGCATCAATGTTAAAATATATGTAACAATGTGAAGCGCTAAGATGACATGTTGAAGCTGGAGGCTAAACAAGCTCTCACATAGAAAGAAATTTTAGTGTTCCAGTGAACAGTCCTAGGCCAGAGAATTACACCAAATGTGCCATCACAGTACAGAGAGTTTGGCTAAATGGGGAAAATCCAGGCAAGGCGAAAGATCTGAGCACTCACCAGCAGCCGCGACAGTGGTGGCTGCTGTGGCAGAGGTCATAGCCGCCATACCTGCAACACAGAGAGTCTGGGACAGAGGTGCCAGAGGCAGTAGGCAAGCGGATTCTACTCAACACCAGCAAGAAATGAGAAGGAGCAGATATCTTCACCCTGCAGATCGCAGACCAGAGACGACCCAGGAACCAAAAATCTGGCAATATGAGTAGAAGCCTGACATCCTCACTCCTTCTCAGAGGGCACAGGAGGGAAGGCCACCCATTCCCCACCCCACTACCAGAGATCTCCCTCTTTGATACTGGCAAAGGCCTGGCTGAGCTGCTAGCGCCAACTCAGGCTTTGGGAGAAAATAAAAGAGTCATTTAGCAGGTCACCGGAACCTTCCCAGACTTGCCAGGCTCAACTCCACCCAGGAAAAAGTCACCCACCCCAGGCAGAGGAAAATTCACCCTCAGGAGTGGATTTCTTCACTGGGTAAACAGAGCCAGAGGCTGCCCCTCCCTACAGCAGCACGGACAATCAATTGAAATTCTGTAAACATAAACCCTGAGAATGGCTCCAGGCTGGGCTCTGTGAGTGTCTCAAGCTAGCCCCTCAGGAAAAGCTAATGTTTGCTGAAAGGCCTCAACTCTACCCAAAACTTAGCCTCAGCACAGCATCTCCAAACTAGAATAAACAGCCATCTCCCTCTTTTGCAATACTCAAAAGAGATCTCCCTCCCACTGAACTAGCCTGGGAGGAGGATCACAAAATCCTGGGTAAAGCAGAACATTTTTCTGCTTGCCCAAACTCACCTAAGTTACCAATCAAGCCACAGAAAAACTAAATACCACAGGCAGACCAGAGACTCCACCTAGAGACTGGTTACTAACACAAGGGAGATACAGAATCTTCCCATCCCCTGCCCCCAAAAATAAAAGAAATTTTTTGTACCTTATTTTTAATTTTTTTAATTTTTAATTTTTAATTGTTTTAAAATTTTGTTTTCTATTATTTTTTTCTTTTATCCTCATGTAATTTTTATTTTAGGTGTATATGTGTGTGTGTTTTTATCTCTACTGATCTTTTGATCCATTTTCTTTCTTCCTTTCTTTTCTTTCTTTTCACTTCTCTTTCATTCTTTTCTGCGTGACTTAATTGCTGTTCTGCTCAGATATACATGTCATCAATAATTAGATCTTATCCCCCAACCTGTACACAATTAATCCAGAAATTTATTACTCAATTTATAATCTTAGACTTAAAATACTTAATAGCAGTATTACCTCTTTATACCCATTTAATATTTTAAAACATTTTTATTTTTCTAGTTTTTCATGTCTCCTTTCTATCCCTACCTTCCCTTATCCCATCCCCATTCTTCTGTGAATACTATTTCCTCAAACTTGCAGTTTATAAGGGTTTCATTTTTAATTTTAAATTTTGGATTTTCCATTTTTTCTTGTCTCTTTTTTCTTTTTCTTCTTTTTTTCTTTATTCTTTCTTTTCTTTTTCTTTTTTTCTCTCTCTGCTATCATTCTGTCCAATCCATTTCCATATTTGAGATCAGGACTTGGTTAAGTCCACTCTCCCTCACCTTCTCACATCCCTCTAATCTTTTTCCCCCCACATTCTCGCTAAGCCTAATCATTTCTGGTTGCAAAATTCTTCTTTGCTGTTCTTAGGCAATTAAGACATACTTGTTTGGTGTTGAATATATTTTATCTCTTGAACTAGATTGTATCTGCAGACTTTTGACTGTGCAACTACAGATTTGGTTGATGCTTACCTTAGAATAGTGTTCTAGCACAACACTTCTGTTACTCTCATGCCAAATGGGCAGAACAAACCGGAAAAACACAAGAAAAATGGCAAGTCTGGTGATGTCAACTCCCACTCATGACAATCAGGGGACAGAACAGATAATAAATAATCCAGAGGTGAGTTCCCTAAAACATCTACAAACACTTCAGGTAAACAGGGTAAATGAATAGAGTGAAGACATGCAAAGGTCTCAGTGTGAGCATGACAAGGATAGAGAGAAGGCAAAAAAAGATCAATACATGAAGGTCATGAACGTGAGGAAGCTACTCAAAGATTGATACAGGAATTTCGTGAGCAGATTGAGAACACTTAAAGAGAAAAATAGGAATTGACTGAGCAGGTTGAGATCAAAGAGATAGACAGGAATTGCGTGAGAAGGTTGAGATCAGTCAAAGAGAGAGGAATTGTGTGAGCTGGCTGAGAACAGATGAAGAGAAAGTCAGGAATGGCATGAGCAGGCTGAGAACACTCAAAGAGAACTACAAAAATTGCGTGAACGTGAGGAAGCTAATCAAAGAGAAATATAGCAACTGAGAGATCGGGATGAGAATAGACTAAGATCGATAGAGGCATTCATGGAATCCATAAACAGAAAGGTGAAAGAAGTCAGGGAGACCACAAAAGGAATGCTGAATGGAACCCAAAAGAAGGAATGGCAGTCCAAGTAAAGCATAACCAATCAACTAAGTGATTTGAGAATATACACTAAACACCAAATTAAGGAAGTAAAGAAGTTCATAGAAGATCTAAAAAAAGCTCCAACACAGAATTTGAAGCCATCAAAACCGACCAATTAGAAGGAAAAGAAATGAAAAACAAAGTAGAAAGCCTTGACAATATGTTAGGCCATGCAGAAGATCAAATCTCAGGGATTGAACACAGCCCAGGTATTATAGAGAAAGAACATAAAACCATCCAAGACAAATCCAAGAAATATGGCAGATCTATTCAACATTTGGAAGGCATCATCAGAAGGCCTAATCTGAGGATAATGGGTATAGAGGAACACCGAGAGAGAGAAGTTAATGGTCTAGGAAATTTGATTAACAGAATACTAGCAGAGAACTTCCCAAACATGCAAAAAGGTAGGCCTATTCAGATACAAGTTTTTGGAACTCCAACTAGACCAGACCAGAACAGGACATCTCACCAACACAATATAATCTGCAAAGGATCAATTCAGACCAAGGAAAAGATCCTTAAAGCTGTCAAGGAGAAAAGACCAATCACCATTAAAGGGAAACCAATTAGAATCACCTCAGATTTCTCAGCAGAGACAACTAAAGCAAGAAGAGCTTGGGATGGTGTATGCCATGCCATAAAGAGAAAGAACTATCAACCAAGAATCCTGTACCCAGCTAAACTGACCTTCATAACTGAAGGTCAAATAAAAACCTTCCATAGCAAAGAAAAATTGAAACAATATATCTCTCCCAAGCCAGGCCTACAAAAGTTACTTAAAGGTATCCTACACATAGAAAACCAACAAGACCACAATAAAGGCCAAGAAACTGCACCCAAACTGAGAATCCAAGAACCATAGGAAGAACCCAATTGCCACAATCCCAAGAAGGTGGAGAAAATGGCAGGAACTCCCAAATACCTCTCAGTCCTATCTCTCAACATTAACGTAATTAACTCTCCAATTAAGCAACATAGACTGCCTAGTTGGATTAAAAAGCAAGATCCTTCTATCTGCTGCCGTCAGGAGTCACACCTTGCCCATAAAAACAAACACATTTTGAATGTGAAAAGCTGGAACAAAATCTACCAAGCAAACTGCCACCATAAAAAAGGCAGGTGTTGCAATCCTCATATCAGATAAAAAAGACTTCAAATTAAAATCAATGAGAAGAGATAAGGAAGCTCCCTATATACTAATTAAGGGATCCCTCCTTCAGGAGGATATTACAATTCTAAAAATCTATTTTCCAAACAATGGAGCACCCAAATTTATCCAAGAAAAACTACTTTCCTCAAAACCCACATAGATCCAAAGACATTAATTGTTGAGGCCTTTAACACACCACTCTCCACACAAAATAGATCAACTCTGCAAAAACTCAACAGAGAAACCGCAGACCTAAAAAACTGCATAGATCAACTAGATTTAACAGACATCTACCAAATATATCAACCGGCAGCATCAGAATACACGTTTTTCTCAGCAGCACATGGAACATTTCCCAAAATAGACCACGTTTTAGGTCACAAAGCTAACTTGTCCAAATTCAGAAACACTGAAATTTTATACCTTGCATTCTCTCAGACCATAGAGGAAGAAAATTAGAACTCAAAACCAAAATCCACCAAAGAAAGTCCTGTAACACATGGAGGCTGAACAACACTGTTGGACCACCAGTTCGTCATGGAAGTTATTAGACATGAAATTCAAGTATTCATTATATTCAACAAAAATGTACACACAAATTACCAGCTCCTCTGCGACATAGCAAAGGCAGTACTCAGAGGCAAGGTATAGGTCTGAGTTCCTACATCAACAAATTGGAGAGATCTGAAACCAACAATTTAACGAGACATCTGAGCCTCCTTGAAAGAGAGCAGCAAGATAAACTCCAATCTAGTAGATGGAAAGAAATAATTAAAATTAAATCAGAATTTAAATTAAATAGAATCCAAAAAGAACATAGAAAGAACAACAAAACAAAGAGTTGTTTCATGGAAAAAATTAAAAAAATAAACAGACCCTTAGCAAAACTTATCAGAAAAAGATGAGAACACACCCAAATAAATAAACTCAGAGATAAGAATGGAAATATTACCACAAAAACAACCAAGATTCAGAACATTATATGGGAATACTTCTCAAACGTTCATGCTCATAAGTTTGAGAACTTGGCAGAAATAGACCATTTTATAGCAAATATCAATATGGGGAAACTAAATCAAGATGAGTTAAACCATAGTAACAGGCCCATATCAAGCATTGAAATAGAAAGAGCAATAAGCCGCCTCCCATCTAAGAAAAGGACCAGATGGTTTTACAGCAGAATTCTACAAGGCCTTCAAATCAAAACTCACACCAATATTGCTTCAACTCTTCAATGAAATTGAAAGAGATAATTCACTACAGAATTCATTCTATGAAGCTATAATAACCCTCATCTGAAAACCAGGCATGGACTCATCAAAGAAAGAGAACTATAGACCCATTTCTTTGATGAACATTGACGCAAAATTTCTCAACAAAATTTTGTCCAATCGACCTCAACAATTCATCCAAAAAATTATACACCAACATCAGATAGGGTTAATTTCAGGGATGCAAATCTGGTTCAATATATGCAAATCAATTAACATAATTCATCACATCAACACGAGCAAGGATAAGAACCACATGGTTATCTCAATAGATGCAGAAAAAAATTTGACAAGATCTAACACCCCTTTATGATTAATGTTCTGGAAAAATTAGGAATCTATGGAACCTTCCTCAATACAATAAAGGCTGTATTTGAGAAATCTACAGCCAGTATTATACTCAATGGTGAAAAAATACAGCCATTTCCTCTAAAATTAGGAACAAGACAAGGATGTCCACTCTCACCACTGCTCTTCAATCTATTATTAGAATGCCTAGCTACAGGAATAAGACAAAATGCAAACATAAAGGGGATTGAAATAGGGAAAAAAGAAGTAAAACTCTCCCTCTTTTCAGATGACAAGATCTTGTATTTAAAGAATACCACAGACTCCACTCCCAAATTACTCAAGGTGATCCAAAACTTTTGGCAAAGTAGCAGGGTATAAAATTAACCCTCAAAAATCAATGGCTTTTCTGTATGTCAACAATGAGAATAGTGTGGCTGAAATTAGGAAAGCAACTCTATTTTTAATTGCCCCAAACACAAAAAATAAAATACCAAGGTTAACTTAACCAAAGAAGTGAAGGGTCTTTATGATGAAAACTTTAAAACCCTGAAAAAGGAAATTAAAACACAACTTAGAAATGGCAAAAATTCCCATGATCCTGGATGGGAAATATCAACATCGAGAAAATGGCAATATTTCCCAAGGGCATCTACAAATTCTATGTGATACTTATCAATATTCCTACCTCCTTCTTGAAGGAAATAGAAGAGGCAATCCAAAAATTCATATGGAACATAAAAAACCTCGAATAGCAAAAACGACCCTTAACAGAAAGAACAGTGCTGGAGGCATATCAATACCGAATTTCAAGCTCAACTACAAAGCCACAATAATCAAAACAGCTTGGTACCGGCACAAGAACAGACCTCAGGACCAATGGAATAGAATTGAAAACCCAGAAATGAACCTACAGACATATAGCCATCTAATCTTCGATAAGAGAGCTAAAAAAATAGAATGGAAGAAAGACAGCCTCTTCAGTAAATGGTTCTGGCAAAACTGGTTAACTACTTGTAGAAAACTAAATCTAGATCCCAATATATCACCCTGCACCAGAATCAAGTACAAAAGGATCAAAGACCTCGGAGACAAAGCATACACCCTGAAGACATTACAGGACAGAATAGAAGAAACCCTAGGTAATCTTGGCACAGGATGACATTTTGTTAATAGAGACCCAGAAACACAAAAAAATCAAAAAAAGGTTGGACAAATAGTATTGCGTGAAATTGCAGAGCTTCTGCATGGTAAAGGACATAGCTAGCAAAATCAAAAGAAAGCCCACGGATTGGGAGATCTTCACTAGTCATATAACGGACAAGGGTCTCATATCTAAAATATAACTGGAAATAAAAAAATTAAATCCCCCAACAACAAATCTTTAAAGAAACAACTGTCCAATTAATAAGTAGGCTAAAAACTTAAAGAGAAACTCCTCTGAAGAGGAAAGAAGGATGGCCAATAGACACATGAAGAAATTCCCAACCTCTCTTGACATAAAAGAAATGCAAATCAAAACCTCATTGAGATACCACCTCATCCAAGTTAGAATGGCTATAATCAAGAACTCTAATAACAACAGATTTTGGAGGGGATGTGGACATTGTTGGTGGGTGCGTAAGCTTGTTCAACCACTTTGGAAAGCACTATGGAGGTTCCTCCAAAGATTCCACATAGAGCTCCACTACATCCCAGCAATTCCACTTTTGGGCATTTTCCCAAATGATCACAACCAAGACCACGCTAAAGCTACTAGCATAACTATGTTTATTGCAACATTATTTACCACAGCTAAGGTATGGAACCAACCCACATGCCCCACAGTAGATGAATTATCAAGAAAATGTCGTATATGTACACAATGGAATTTTGTGCCTCTATCAGAAGGAATGACAGTGCCCCATTTGTTAGGAAATGGAAAGACTTGGAAAAATTATATTAAGTGAAGTAAGGCAGGCCTCAAGATACATAGGTCTCATGGCTTTCCTTATTTGCAACAACTAGTATATATCTGAGTTAAGCAGAAAAGGTCAGATAAGTGGATGTTAGGGAAATGAACCCTAAGATATGTATTCAAATGTTTTTCTTTTCTTTCATGAGATTGTTTCTAAAATATTTAGAAGATTATTTATTGGTTCCTTTGTATGTCCCTCCCCCATGATATAACCCCTGCTTTCACTGTATATGATGTTTGTGTAATTTGAGAAGGGGAAGGGAAAAAACAAAACGTCAAATCAGGGATACAGGTGGACCCATTGCAACAATGAGATATACAAGACCATATGTCGAAAAACAAACTTTACAACTTTGGTGTGCGGGGGCAGGTGGATAAGGAGGATTCCCTGGGGGTACCTGGGGAGGATGGGAAGGGGAAACAAATAGGAGGCTACAATGCTTGATAAGAAATGTACTCATTATCTTGCATATGTAATTTAACCCCTCTGTACAGTATTTTCACAATAAAAATACAGCTTGGTCCTAGCACAAGAACAGACTCCAGGGCCAAGGGAATAGAATTGACAACCTAGAAATGAACCTAAAGACATATAACCATCTAATTATTGGTAAGGGAACTAAAAAAATAGAATGAAAGAAAGACAGCCTCCTCAGTAAATGGTGCTGGCAAAATTGGTTAACTACTTGTAGAAAACTATAGCTAGATCTTTATATATTACTGTGCACCAGAATCAACTCCAAATGCCTTAAAGCTCTCGGAGTCAAAGCAGACACTCTGAAAACATTACAGGATGGAATAGGCGAAACCATAGGTCTCCTTGGCACAAGCCGAAATTTTCTTAATGGAGACCCAGAAACAAAATAAATCAGTCAACGTTTGGACAAATGGGATTGCATGACATTGCAGAGCGTCTGCATGACAAAGGACATAGCTAGCAACATCAATAGAAAGCCCACTGGTTGGGAGAAGATCTTCACTAGCCATACAATGGACAAGTGGCTCATATCTAAAATATACCTGGAACTTAAAAAATTAAATTCCCCAACAACAAATCTACAAAGAAACAACTGCCCAATTAATAAGGGGGCTAAAGACTTTTGGAGTGTGTTCTTTACTCATATAAAACTTGTCGGTAAACTTCTGATTGAGAGTATTACAAAAGGAAACAATATGCTATTTGAAGGCCAGCATAGAACAAAAGGAAATGTTTGTTTTAAAATTGTTCTGCTGCAAAGAAACAAAGACATGGATGTTTTAAAGTGTCTGATGCATGGTTGTTTCACTCCTGAGATGATTTTCTTGTTGCAGGACTGAGTTATCAATTCCTTTAGTCTGGTCCAGAGTTTTCCATAGCAATAAGGATTCCAAAAAAGCAGTATCCAGTGAGTATGATCAGCAAAAGCAGCCTCTTCTCAGACCAGTATTCCTTTCAGGAGGCTCCCAAAGAAATACCTGGTGTTTGTTTTGTTTGTTTAGTTTGTGCTGGTTCTGGGGCTTGAACTCAGAGGCTGGACCCTGTCCCTGTACAGTATCCCTGCCCACCTGCCCCCAAAGCTAGTCCTCTACTGTTTGAGCCAAAACTGCACTTCTGGCTTTTTTTGGTTTTTAATTACAAATAAGAATTTGACACACTCTCCTGTCTGGTTTGGCTTTGAACTAAGACAGTAAGAAAGTTAAGTGACATCAACTTTATAGACTTATCTTTTGAACCAAGAAATACTAGATGAAGCTTATTATTAGGCTAATATTTGACAATTTATAAAAGAAGAAAATATGTTCAGCAAAAGATCCATAACTTAAATAACTCAGTAAATATAGGTGCACTGAATCATTTTAGAATTATTTTCTCTGCTTGGCAAGATTACTATTGACTTCATCATTCCTTTTGGGGAAACTTAAAGTCATATTTGCACTTTTTTCTTGGTCTTGGGGTTTGAACTCTGATCCTGGTCACTGTCCCTCAGCTCTTCAGCTCAAGTTGAGTGCTCTACTTTAGCTACAGCATCATTCCCAGGTTTCTTGTGGTTAATTGAAGATAAGGGTTTCATGGTCTTTCCTGACCAGGATGGCTTTGAACCACAATCCTCTGGTCTCAACCTCCTGAATAGCCAGGATTACAGGCATAATCCACCAGCACCTGGCTCATATTTGCATTTAGTCACTAAATGACACTAAGTATACAAAGAATGGAAATCAGATCAAATGATGTGACATTGCAGCTTTTCAGAATCATTGAGGTAGCAATAAATATGTCCTACTTTTCCATTTTGTTACATTGATGCCTCATGAGCTATGGGACCATTAGATTACCATCTCTTCCCTCTGTGTAGGTATATTTAATATTAGGAAATGTTCATAGAGAAATAAAGAAAGACAGGTTTTTAGAAAGCAATAGAGATCAAGTATGAAAGAACACCCTAGAATGTGATATATTTATCACACAGAGATTAAGAACTAAGAACTATCCTAAGAGATTTAGAATGTTAAAGGCAAAGAGGAATAAGCCTAGTTGATAACTTGTTCTTCAATAACCAAAAATGGTTCCTTAGAATGGTTTCTGCTATACCTTATTGACTATCACTTATTCCTTTCATCTGGAGTTATTCCTTCTCTTCTGTCACAACTGTTAATTAGCCTCTGTCTTTTTGTGCCAGGACTGGCCAAAAGGTTTCTAAGTCTCACTTAGACTACCCTTCTCATTGTGATTAGCAGTGACCACTCAAAAGCCTGGAATTTTTGAATTTCCAGAATTACTCTTCACCTGACATCTAAGCATATTCCTGGCATTAATTGCTGTGACCTACTGAACAAAACTTTTTTTTTCAACACAGTATCCAAATATAGGTTAAGTACATTAATTAGGTACTCTCCTCAGTTATCAGTATTGATGGAGCAATTATATATTCCAAGTATGGGTTCTTTATTTGCATTTACTAACTAAATATTTGTTGTTGTTGTTGTTGTTGTTGTTGTTGTTTTGCCAGTCCTGGGGCTTAAACTCAGGGCTAAAGAATTATTCCTCAGCTTTTTTTTTTTTTTTGCTCAAGTTAACCCTCTACTGCTTGAGGCACAACACCACTTCCAGTGTTTCTTTTTCTGTTTATTTGTACTTAGGAATTGAACACAGGGTTTCGTGCATGCTAGGCAATCACTGTACCATGAAGCCATATTCCCAGAGCCCTAAAAGACTTTCTTAAGATGGCTTTACATTTTCATTCTGTAACAATGTATCATAATTTTGGCCAGAAATTTTTGCTAGGAAAGGACGTTGAACACAATACTGAGTCCAATAATGCTAGATGGACAATGAATAACTGTCGCAGTCTAGCCAGGGCACATAGGGGCTTACCTCCTCCGAGACAGCTCCTGAACCACAGCTTACCTCCAGAATGAGAGGGCCCCCTTGGTTCCAGCCCCATGGGTATGCTGGGCTACCTCTCCAGCACCCATTCAATCAGTTCCAGAAAGAGAGAGATTGAAAGAAAGATGGTCAGAATTACACTTACACCAGGTGCCGGTGGCTCAGGTCCATAATCCTAACTACACAGGAGGCTAAATCTGACGATCATGGTTCATAGTCAGCCTGGGCAGGAACATCTATGGGACTTTTATTTCCAAAGAACCACCAGAAAATCATAAGTGGTGCTGTGACCCAAGTGGTAGAGCACTAGCCTTGAGCTGAGGAGCTTGGGGACAGTGCCCAGGTCCAGAGTTCAAGCCCTACGATAGATAAGCATTGGACTTCCCACCACAA
This sequence comes from Dipodomys merriami, assembly GCF_024711535.1. NCBI lineage: Eukaryota > Metazoa > Chordata > Mammalia > Rodentia > Heteromyidae > Dipodomys > Dipodomys merriami. The sequence continues at coordinate 356,502 of NW_027202727.1, read as the reverse complement.
GAATTGGACTGAATAGCACCCCTTGTCCTAGGGAGCATGGCAGAGGAGTTATGAGTAGGTTACCCAGCTTCTCTGTTCCTCAATTTCCCCAGCTGCAAAACTGAACAAAGTGAAGGAACCCCTTCCTCATGAGGATAGGCTAATAATGAAAGAGAGCCATGTTTTGTTTCATAATCCTATACCTGTCGCACCATTAATAACACACACCATCTGAGCTCTTTCCGGGTATCTTCCTGTCATATTCTCACAGAATTGCTGAGAACCGTATCTGACTGCCGCTCCCTCTGTGCCTGGCCCTGCTCCAGAGATCCCTCTGTTTTAATCCCTTGTTTCCTCACAACTGTCCCATGAGGAGACCGATACTCGAGACCTAACCCAGAACTTCACCTGTGGTCAAGAATTGGCTGCCGTGGACTAAGTTTGGAAAAATCCATCTAAATAAATTACTGAGTGTGATACTACGTGTCTACCATCCCAACTACAGAGGACTGGGCCTGGTGGTGCATGCCTGTCACAGATAGGAAGAGCGAAATTCAGCCCAGCCTGAGCATATATTAAGCCTCAATCTCAGAAATGTCCAAGACAGAAAAGCTTGGCTCGCATGGTAGAAGACCTGACTGGCAAGCCTAAGGCCTTGAGGTCAAAAGATAATATACCAAAAAGAATCAGAGGCCCAGTACCACAACCTCATGTCTATAATCCAGCTACTCAGGAACCTTAGATCTGAAGATAACAGCTCAAGATTTAAAATATGGTTGGCCTCGCCCATCAGACGTCATGATGAGAAGACCTGGAGTCTGACCTATGTTGTTGTGCTCCATACTAGCAGGGCTCATATCCTTACTAAGTGTTGGCCAAGCTCTCTGTCCCCCTGGGAAGCCACCCAATGTGAGCCGCACTGCAACTAACCAGGCCCAAGGGAGTTCACAGCTGCAGGGCACACAGATCTCTTGTTCTTTTAACAGTGCTGAATCCCCTTCAAGCGTCCCTCCCTTCCAGGTCCCCAGAGCTCAGCTGTGAAGCCCATGCACCCCCCAAAAGATAGCAGGTAGAAGTTACCATAGCCAGTCTCCTTGTTACAACCCACATCTACACACTCACACACACACACACACACACACACACACACACACACACACACACAGCCAGACCGGTGTCAGAAGACTTGTTAATGCAGCACCTGCAATTTGTCAAATGATCACTCACCTGAGTACAGTCAGTCTATATAAGGGGAAAGATTATCTTTCTCTGTGTGTCTCTCTTTCTGTCTCTCTCTCTTCCTCTATCTCTCTGTCTCTCTCTGTCTCTGTCTCTGTCTCTGTCTGTCTGTCTGTCTCTATCTCTCTCTCTCTCACACACACACACACAGACTCAGAGCAGTGCCTCTCCTGAGTTTGTTGGAGACCAGATGGACCAGGAGCACCAGCAGAAGTTGGCAGAGCTGGGAAATGTGATCACCCTGTGAGGACTGTTGACAGCTGGTGTGGGGGGACAGCCGGGGTGCATGTGTGGGGGTGGGGTGTTCCTCCCAGATATTCACCTTCTGTTCTGACCCCCAACACACTCACCTCCCTACTGGGCTGTTCTGGGAACCTCTTCAAATCAAAGGGTGAAGGAACATAGAAGACAAGGGCTCACACAGCAAAGGGGTCTATCTTCTGCATCCTACACCCTCAACCCCAGAAAAAAGGAAATGTACCCAGAAGGTAAGTGTGGACATGCTGCTCCCCACCTCTGAACTCAAGCCACCAGGTTCCCACCAGGTAGAGGAAAGGTGCAGATGCGCCACTGTGTGGCTCCCACTGCTCCAGGCGAATGGCTCTGTAGCGCCCACTCCTCACCCAACCCTACACCTCCCTGTTTCCTGGGACCCTGAGGCTAGGGATGGGGGTGGAATCCTCAGGTCAACATCCACGCCCATCCCTGGGGCATTTGTGGCAGGGCCTGGGCCAGACTGTGGGGAATGGGGGAGGTGCAGGTCCTGGTCAGGACGGAGAAGGACAGGGGGATATGGGCATGTGGGGTGTGGTCGTGTGTGGATGGCCACTCACATGTGCTGCTGGGAGAATCTGTTGGCAGCTGCTCCGGGTGAGGCCAGCAGTGATGACAGAGGCATGGCAGACACTCAGGCCTGGAGCAGATGACAGGGGGGCCAGGACTAGGTCAGGGCCACAAGCCGGCCAGTGCCACACCATTGCACCATTGCCTGAGGAATCCAAGAGGCACCACAGGTCTGAGCCAGCAACACCAGGTTTGAAATGCTGCATAGCTGGGAAGGGGAGGAGGGGGCCAGGGCACGGGCTGACACATGGTGCGGCTGAGCAAGGCCTCTCTTCCCAGGCCTCAAGTCTCTTGCTCACCACTCACCCACCTCTACCTTCCTCAACTACTGGTAGTGGAGTCAACCACAGAGGTAATCCCGGTGCTACAGGGCAGAATAGAATATGGGCATGGCCACCATTCTTGTATACCATTGGTCAGAAGGAACCATGAAAGAATGGGGGTGTGTCTTGAATACTGTGATGCAGGCAGAATGGGCGGAGTCAAGATGACATCAGCCCCTTTCCCAGGAAACTCTATCCAATCCAGTTGGGGAAAAGAGGGTGACCTGCTTTAGGCAGATGGCTGCACAGATTGTTGTGTATGTCTGTTTGTTGCCAGTCCCAGACCTTGAACTCATGATCTAGGCACATTCTGTGAGCTGCTTTTGCTCAAGACTACCCACTGGAGCCATAGAGCTCTACTTCTGGCTTTGTTGGCACTGAAGTTGGACAGGGGTCTCAAGGACTTTCCTGCCTAGGTTGACTTTGACCATGAACCTCCTATCACAGTCACAGCCTTGTAAGTATCAAGGAGGACTGTTGAGAGCCACTGGTGCCTGCCTAATCATTGGTCTTGCTGATGTACTCGAACAGATCGGTGAGTTCACTACCCTAAGGTCTAAGTCGTGGGAGTTGGAGCCCACAGTTTGAATCCTGGTCCTGCCACCTCCAAATGGAAGGAGATCCTAAGAAACTCATTCCTATTCATATGATTACCAATGGAATGTGATGTATTTCATGATTGAATGGGAAGTTCTTGAATGATTCTAGGATAAAATTATACACAATAATATTATGGGACACTGATAGATTTTAACTAACACTTTAGGAAGCATTTAAACAATCACATTCATTAAATGGAGACAGAATGAAATACCTAAGACTTGGGCCTCACATACTATAAAGGTGCCATTTTTTCTGCCAGGACTGGGATTTGACTGCATGGTCTGGGTAACACTGTTGCTCTGTGTGGGAAGGGGAAGCTTGCCTCCTTGAAGTAAAAACAATTCAAGTCCGTTCCTTAGGCCTGAAATCAATCCCCGCCACTAGAAAAGATCCTATTTGTGTACATTTTAAATATATGATTTATATTCATATGTTGACTCCATATTGTGTTCATTGTAGTTACTCATTTTATTTTTTTGTTTTATTCATGTATTGACTGTTCATTTTATTGACTATTATGATACGTAGAACAGTAATTACATTGATTACATAGGACATATGTTTGTATATGTATTCCACTTCATACCTGACAACCAGGACTTTCACAGAAAAGAAAAACTTGTGTCACCATCAGCTTCTTATGCCACAATTCATTTTTTTGGTAGTGCTGGCATCTGGACTCATAGCCTACAAGGCCCAATTTATGAATGGGTGAGTGTCAACACACCATCCTGGGGCAAATTGAGCTGACAGGCAGTTTCCAGGACCTGAGATTGAGCCCCAGATGTTGACAAAATAAGAATAGGTTGACATGCAGATAGTAGTAAATTAATATATATATATATATATATATATATATATATATAAATATATATATATATATATATATATCTTTATAGAGTGCCAGAGAGGTCTATCCATTATTCAGTTATATAGATTACACTCCTACTAATTCTTGGGTATTTATTATGCCTCCATGTAATTAATGTCATTGTTTTCATCCTTAATAAACTATTAAGTAAATCAGTGTCCTGAAATTATTGCATCCCTGTAGGAAATAATATGCTTTTAATGCTTCATATTAAATAAAAATAATCAGCCTACTGAAGTCATGATGTCGAATTTTATAGGCGAATCATTCACGAGCAACTCAGTCAACCGTGACATTTATAACATTCCATCATTATTCCTATGCATGGGAACAAGTCTCCTAGGACCTCCCGCCAGCCGGAAGTGACATGACTGGGATTCGCCCTGCGGGACTATGGCTTATCCAATAGCCCACCAGGCTTCAGCAATGCAAGGTGAAGTACCATTTGGAGCCGTGTCATTCAGACACAGATGGTCATGGTGCAAAATGTAAAAGCACCATCCCACCTCTTCTTTTCTGGGCATCCCCCCCAAGGCCTGGAAGTCTAGGATTCCAGGATTGGCTGTGGTTCCAGTGGCTGCACCCCCAGCCAAGGGTGATGGAAGCTGAGGCAGAGTTGCACTGACCTGAGTTCAAGATCTTGCTTGGCAAAATATATATATATATATATATATATATATATATATATATATATATATATATATATATATATATATATCCCTGGCTTGCAATTGGTGCCGTTTTATCTGCCAGGCTTTGGATTTGAACTCAGGGTCTGGGTAACTCTGCAGCACTGTGGACCAAGGGGAAGCTCACCATGCTTGAAGACAAGAAAGTCAGGCCTGGGCCCTAGGCCTGAATTCAAGCCCCAGTCCTGGGAAACATACTATTTATGTACATTGTAAAGATAGCATTTGTAATTACCTATAGATGTTCAGTCCATATCTTGTTTGTTGTGGCTATTTATTGTATTTCTGTTTTATTCATTTATTTACCATTTATTTTATTGACTGTGATAACACACATTCCATTTATTATATAGATGACATCCTATCACATAGTATCTAGATTTGTAGACATGTTCTCCATCATGACTGACACCCGGGACGTTCAGAGAAAGGGAAAACAGGTGTCACACTCTGCTTCTTACTACATGATCCAATTGTTGGCAGGGCTGGGATATGAACTCAGAGCCTAGCAAACCCAATTCATGAATCAGTGTGTCAACAAGGAAAACTCTATCCCAGGAAGCTGCCAGGAAGTTCCCAGACCCTGAGATCAAGCCGCAGGGGTGGACAAAATAGCCATACATTGATAGGCAGGTGGTAGTATATCAAGAAATATATATTTGTATGGAGTGCCACAGACATCTACCTAGGATTCAATGACATCAACTATGTTCCTACCAACTCTTAGGTAGTTATTACACCACCATTGAAGGAATAGTATTCTTTTCATGTTAGTAAGATATTCATTAAGATCAATCGGTGTCCTAGGATCATTGGGTCTAATTTTAGACTAGACTAATGCACGCAGAAACTTTTCATTCAATCATGAGTTTGCTCACATTCCATTGGTATTCCCATGCATAGGAAGAGTCTCTTGGGAAATCACCCCACTAGTAGGTGTCAGGACCAGGACAAGAATTCAGGGCCTAAATGGCTGCATGGGCCTATGGCATAGCTCACTAGCCTTCCCCAATGCAAAGTGAAGTACCCTTTTGTAGGTGTGTCATTGAGACCCAGGATGGTCACCATGAAAAGGAACAAAATATAAAATATCCATCCCATGGCTTTCTCTCTCTCTCTCTCTCTCTCTCTCTCTCTCTCTCTCTCTCTCTCTCTCTCTCTCTCTCTCTCTCTCTCTCTCTCTCTCTCTCTCTCTCTCTCTCTCTCTCTCTCCCTCTCTCCCTCTCTCCCTCTCTCTCTTTGTTGTTTTGTTTTGTTTTTTTCCGGCAAGACTTCAGGGCCTAGGATGCCAGGATCGGCTATGGACCCATGGCAGCCCGCCACCCTGAGGTGATTGAAGCTGATGTAGAGTTAACTCAGTTCATGGTAAATCTATAGCATTGTGGGAGAAAAGGAAGGTTACCATCCTTGAAGACTGCAATATCAGTCTATGTTGCAGGGCCTGAATTGAAGCCCTAGCATGGGCAAAAATAATATACCCACCTATTTTACACATAGGATCTCTATTTACATACATGTGTGGAATGTGTCTTTTGTTCAGTGTAGTTATTCTTTTTATTGTGTGTCTTAGTCTTGGATGCATTTTGTGTTTTATTGAGTATGATGACAGAAATAACTGTGCTGACCTGGATGACAACCTATTTCCATTGCTATAGAGTTGCCTATATAGCTTTCTTCATCCTCCCCGATACATAGGACTTTCACAGGGCAGGAAAACAGGTGGATCGATGGGCTTCTCACATCAGGATTCATCTTTTCACAGTATTGGGATTTGAACATAGTCTAGCAGGTCCAATTGGGGAAAAGGTCTAGGTGAGGACACAGGCCTGTGAGCAACTAAGGAGCTAGGCCATTCCCAGGACCTGACATCGAAACCCAGGGAGGGCCAGGATAGGAAGAGATTCATCCTTGAAACATAGGATCTATATTGACATACATGTGCGGACAGCCTCTTGCATTAGGTGCACTTCTCCTTAATTTGTGTCTAATTCATGGAGATATTGTGTGTTTTACTGAGTATGGTTACAGGTATAACTGTGCTGACAGGATGACAACCTGTTCCCATGGTTATAGGGTTGCTTATGCATTCATTCTCCATCCTAGCTGAGACCCAGGACTTTCACAGGAGAGGAAAACAGGTGCAACGACTGGCTTCCTACATCAGGATGACTCTTTTGTCAGTACTGGGATTTGAACTCAGGTCTGGGTAACTGTTGCACTGTGGAGGGAGGGAAGGCTCACCATCCTTGAAGACTAGAATATCAGGCCTGGTCCAGGGCCTGATTTGAAGCCCCAACTGTGGACAAAATAAGAAGCCCACCTCTTTTAACCATAAGACTCTATTTACATACAATATTCATCCATTCATAAGCTGAAGCTAGTATGCTAATAAATACCTATTTGGATAGAGTAGGAGATGTGGTCAGCTGTTTTGGAATTCTATGTACCATGTGAGTACTGATTCTTGGATCTTTCCCAATGCTTCCAATTCTTGAATGTGATTCTTATTGTCAGACTTCATGAACTCTTAATTTAAAATAATCATTGTGCCATATGTCTTGCCTATCATTTCCTAGGAGAATCCTGCATGAATTAAACTCTTCCCTATGCCTGAATTCAAGTACCTCATAACATTTATAAACATGTTAAATATATGATTTATACTTTCTTCTATATATTCAGACTTTATCGTGCTTGTTGGAGTGATTCATTATATTTTATTTTTGATTTACTTATTTAGCATTTATTTTATGGACTGTGAGTGCACCAATAACATTTATCACATTTCTTCCCATCTATTCCATAGTATGTAGCTTTGGAGACCTATTATGAACTTGCACAGAAAAGGGAAACAGGTGTCACACTTGAAATCTTACACCAGGAAGAAATTATTGGCAATGATGGGGCCTGATCTGAAGGCCTGAGAGGCCCAATTCATGAAAGGGTGTGTGTCACCACCGCTGCCTCTAGCCCATTGAGCTGCCAAGTGGATCTCAGGACTTGGGATCAAGCCCCAGGTTTGGCCAAAATAGCTGTAACTTTCTATGACGATGGTGGTATCTAAATAAATATAAATTTAGATATTCAGGTACTGCCAGAGGTATCTAATATTCAATGACTTATACTACGTTCGTACCAATTCTAATGTATTTAGGGAGGACTCCATTTAATCAAAAGTTCTTTTAATGCATAATAATCTGAATTAAAATCAATCTGTGCCCTGTGATTATTGGGTCTAATTTTATGCTAGACACATTGATGGACTACTCATCCAACCATGACATTGATTACATTCCTCTCGTGTTCCTATGGACAGGCAATATTTTCTTAGGCTCTCCAGCCCTTTTACGTGGCATGACCAGGATTCGAACTCAGGACCTAGTGTCAGGTTGGCCTATGGCTTCACTGACTGCCCGCCAGCCTTCAGCAATGCCAGGTGACCTACAGGTTTCAGCCATGTCATTCAGACCCAGGATGGTCACCTTGCATGGAAGGAAAACAGAAACTGCTGACTGTCCACGGTTTGTGGTATTTTTCAGTGCTGTTTTCATTTTGTTTGGATGTATTCTTATAGGAGAAGCTCCAGGGTAGATATGATGAATGGCATCAACCTATGAAATTTGTATTCAATTCAATGAGTTCATAACACAGAGACAGTTTTCATGACATTGCATATTCCGGGGCTCCCCTCACTGCTCCCAGTGTAGCCTAAGGGTTTCTCTGCATCCCAGTCCAGAAGTCTCTCTCATTGTCTGGACAGGCAGACAAAAAGCCTCTCTCCTGTACAGCTGTGTAACAGGCCACTCCATCTGGGCCAATTAGTGAGGAGGAGTATGGGTAGGCTCTGAAGGCCAGGAGAAAAAGGTTGCTTTGTACCCCAAGCTATTTCTCTTCCCAATGCTCTGATATGACAGGAAGTATTCATTTGTGCCACATCCCATGGCAGGCCAAGTTCTGCGCACTTATACTGCCTTTGTGAGACTATATTCTGGTGTTCAGATACAGTGCTCAATATAATTCAGGAGTCCTTCTTGCAGATAACTAGTGCACTGAACTTAAAGAAATGTTTCATTGAGACTGATGATGGGCCTATGATGCCTCTCCTAGGTTTCCAGAAGCTTGGGAAATTGAAGCACATGTCAGATATCACAAAAATTGCTGTCATCTAATTCTGGTGAAGCTCATCAGGTTTTGAAACCTTTGACCTCTCCCAGTTGGGCCCTGGGTGGCTAGATATGGTGGTTGAACACAGGGCCTGGGTGCTGACCATGAGCTCAGAGAAGTCTAGTGCTTTACCATTTTGTGTCACAGCTTCACTATTGCTTTCTCTGTGTGTGAGTGTGTGTGTGTGTATGTGTGTGTGTATGTGTGTTTGAGAGAGAGAGAGAGAGAGAGAGAGAGAGAGAGAGAGAGAGAGAGAGAGAGAGAGAGAGAGAGAGAGCGCATTCACTAGTCCTGGAGCTTGTACTCAAGACATGATCACTGTACCTAGTGCCTCTTGTACAAGGATTGCCATCTCCTACTTGAACCACAGAGCCACTTCAGGTTTTTTCCTAGTGATGTGGTCCTGATAAATGAAGCCCAGGGTTTCACAGATGCAAAGCACTGTACCCCTAAGGCACATTCCCTGCCCTGTACATCGGGTTTGTTAGTTTGTTTCTGTCTTTTTTGTTGTCGGTTGTAGGAGTTGAAATCTTGGCCTGGTTGCTGTCCCTGAGCAATTGAGCTCAAATCTTGTGCTCTACCACTTGAGCCACAGAGCCACTTCCCGTTTTCTGGTGGTTAATTGAAGCTAAGTGTCTCAAGGACTTTCCTGTCCAGGCTAGCTTTGAACCATGATCCTCAGATCTCATCCTCATGAGTAGCTAAGATGACAGGCATGAGCCACAAGCACCCAGCTTCCACTTCACGTTTCTTAGTGATGAATTGGAGATAATAGGCTCATGGGCCCTTTTGTGTCTGGGATAGTTTGGAACCCAGATACTCAGATCTCAGCATCCTGAGAAGGCAGGATGGTAGACCTCAACTATAGAACCCTAGGCTGTGGCACTGTGCTGCAAGGGGGTCCTTGGCTCCACATGGTGGAGTGGTAGCCATGCGCCCAAGAGGTAATGGTCAGTGCCTAGGCCCTGAGTTCAAGGTTCATGATTGAGAAAAAACAAAACAAAACAATTGTCTGCCATAGACAACCCACTAGTCTGCACTAATACATAATTTTGTCCCTGCCATGCAGATATATCGGAGCCTCAATACCCTTGTCTGCATAATCATCTCAGTTGTGGAGCTCTTACAAGGAAAAGATGAAAGAATTCACTCTTTGAAGGACAAAACACACAACACTCTTTTTTATTTTTGTCGGTCATGGGCTTGAAATCTGGACCTGAGCTCTGTCCCTCAGGTCTTCAGCTCAAGGCTAGTACTCTAACACTTGAGCTACAGTGCCATTTCCGGTTTTATGGTGGTTTGTTGTGATAAGTGTTTCATGGCCTTTCCTCCCTGGGCTGGCTTTGAACCACGATCCTCAGATCTCAGACCCTGAGTAGCTAGGATTACTGGCTTGAGCCACAAACTCCCGGCTCCACATAACACTCTTTACAGGCCTCAGCACACAGCCTCCTATGAAAGGCTCAGCACCCAGCACCCAATGCAGCACTCAGCACACTTCACCCTGTAAAGGACACAGCACATAGCATCCTGTGCAGGAATCAGCACACAGAACTCCAGGAGGGACCCAGCACCCCAGGAAGGACTCATCAAATAGCTGTACCCACAAGCTGTCATTAGTATTAGGGTGCTTTAATCAGTATCACCATTCTTTCAGAAACACATCACAAACTGCAAAAGTTCATATCTAATGATTCAGAGGTGGTTTTCTTTTTTTTGGGGGGGGAGAGTCAGCCACGGGATTGCACTAAAATGTTGGGGGTACTGTCTTAAGATCTTTTGCTCAAGTTTAGAGCTCCACCACTTTGAGCCACAGTTCAGAGTTTCACAGCCATCCTGCCAGGGCTGGGGTTTAAACCCACCAGTGTCAGATCTCAGCCCCTGAGTACCTTTGATGACAGAGGTGAGCAAGCCAGCAGCATCTGGTTCTGTGGAGGTGGGCTGCAGTGGTATACCTCTGGCTACGTCAGGTTAGATGGCAGCTGTCTGCACCAGACTCCTGGCTTGCTCTGTGATGAGGTATTTTAAGTCCTATCCTTATAGAGTTGCAGTCACAATATTCAATCTTTTGGTGTCCATCCTGGGTCTTGAGTAAGGGTCTAGACACAGTCCCTAAGCATTTATGCTCAAAGCTAGTGCTCGAGTGCTTCAGTGACAGCACAAATTCCGGATTTTTATGTGCATGTGGAAGTAAGGAATCAAATCCAGGCCTTTGTATGTACTAGCCATCACTATACCAGTGAGCCCCAGGAGAGAAAAGTGTATAAACAGATAAATGTGTAGATTGGCATATATACATATATATACATATGTATGTATAAAACAAGAGAAAGATGACTGTATATTATGAAATTACATATATTATATTACTACCAATTACTGACAATTAAATTATTCCCTTCATTTTTAAGTTTCATTGTTGAATATATAATAAAGTATTAATTGAAAATTAGTCAATGTAGTATAATTGTTGTGTATAATTTTATAGTATACTCATACACTAACTACTAATTTAATTGTTACATTTATAACATTCCATTTGTATGTAAGTATATTGGAATGCATTTCTTAGAATATACTGCCAATCATTAGTGGCAGTCCCAGATTCAACCTCCAGGCCTAAGTTGAGGTTTCGGCTATGGTTTCCCTAATAGTCAGCCAAATATCAGCATGCAAGGTCATGTACATTTTCTGGGCCTCGTCATTTAGACCAAGGATGGTCACAATGCAAAGAGAAAAAAATGTAAAACCACCTTCTTGAACATCTCTGTTTTATCCTTCTCCTTTTTATTTTTATTTTTTGTCAACTCTGAGATTTGAACTTGGGTCCTAGTATCCCAGGGTCAGCTGTGGTACAGATGCCAAGACCTGACTTCAAGCCCCATGTTTGGCCAAAAACAAAAAGTCCCTGGCTTGGAATTTGCACCACTTTTCTGGCAGGCCTGTGATTTGAACTCAGGGTCTGGGTAACTCTGTGGCACTGTGGGTGAAGGGGAAGCTTACTGTCCTTGAAGACAAGAAATTCAGACCAGTTCCCAGGGCCTGAATTAAATCCCCAGCACCGGAAAAAATTATTCATATATGATATCAATTTACATACATGGGTTTAGTGAGTATGATGTTTATTACCCTTATTTATTTAGTGTTATTACATACATAATATTTAATTTATTACATCCTGTCACACAGGATATATTTGATATGGATTATACATCATACTGAGACCCAGGAGTTTTTTCCAGGAAAAAAATGTGTCAAAAGTGGTCTCTTACTACATTAATAATTTTTGACCATGCTGAGATTTCAACTCATAGCCTAGAATGCCCAATCCGTAAATGGGGTCACAGTCTTAGCACTCCAGCCTCTGGCAAATTGAGCTGCCAGGAAGTTCTGAGGACCTGTGATGAAGCCACAGTAGTGCCCAATATATATATATATATATATATATATATATATATATAGAGAGAGAGAGAGAGAGAGAGAGAGAGAGAGAGAGAGAGAGACAGAGAGACAGAGAGACAGAGAGACAGAGAGACAGAGAGACAGAGAGACAGAGAGACAGAGAGATAGATATAGATATAGATATAGATAGATAGATAGATAGATAGACAGACAGACAGACAGACAGACAGACAGATAGATAGATGATAGATAGATAGATAGATAGATAGATAGATAGATAGTTAGATAGATAGATAGATAGATAGATAGATAGATAGATAGATAGATAGATAGATAGATAGATTGCTGTGTATATATATACATATATATATACTTAGATAAGGTGAAGATATCATTAAATTATATATATATAGTTACCAATTATTAGTTATTAAGTTATGACTCTATTTAATGAAGTATCATGGCTGAATACTTATAAAAACATTAATTAAAAATTAGTTAATATCCTTCCATTAGGGAATCATACCATGGTGCTAGAATGGAAGATATAAATCCTATAATTTTTGTGTGGCATTCTAAAATACAATCATGAATTAACTGAAAATTTAATGATTACTTTTATAACATTCCATCAGTATTCACATAAATAGGAATGAGTTTGTTAGGATCTCCTTCCATTTGTGGGTGACAGTCCTGGCATTCCAACTCCAGGCCTGGGTAGTGTACATTAAATGCAAACCATTGGAATGACACTGGAAAATTTCAGATTGTCACGATTTAAAAAAGATCAAGAAGAACAAAAGAAAGCCAAGTGTCAGTGGCTCCTGTCTGTAATCCTAGCTCCTCAGGAGGCTGAGATGTAGAGAATGCCAATTTGAATTCAGCCAGGGCAGGAAAGTATGCGACAATATTATTTCTAAGAGATAACAGGAAAATATCCCCATGGGTTAGGGCTGTGGCTCAAGGGCAGAGCGCTACCCTTGAGCAAAAGGAGATCAGGGATAGGGCTCATATTTCAATGTCGGACCTGTCAAAGAAAAAACGAAGGCAGTAACTCCATGTTTCTGTGTATGGATGGATGATGTATGGATGGTGAGCATTCATAATGTGGCCCATACCCAGCCCCCAACCTGGGCAAGCTTGGACAAGCCCTCACAGAGTACTAAGTCTGAGCTGGCAGCTTAAACAAAACATCCTTCTCTGCCATTTAGTAAATGAAGCCCCGAAGGCTTCCCTGGGTTGGTGTATGCAATATGTGCATTATGTTCTATGTTCTAACTGAGATGTCGCATTGGGATATCTAGCAGTCAGCCACTGCCTCAACAGAGACCACAGTTCTTAGGATGTAGGACTTGTGAAAGGTTCTGGCTCCATATTCCCTATCCTCTGTAGCATGTAAGCCTAGATCTTTGGGGCCTCATGATTATCACTCATTCATCATTTCTCATTGCCAAGTCTCAGGCTGGTCCCAAATCCTGGCAAAGATATGAAATGGCCAGTGATTTCTTTGTTGAAAAGGGTACGCAAATAAATCCCACCCTCATAGCTCCTGTTAGAAGTAAGCCTTAGCTGCGAATGTGGCTTAGTGGTAGAGTGCTTACCTAGCAAGCATGACACACTGGGTTCGATTCCTCAGTACCACATAAACAGAAAAAGCCAAAAGTGGCACTGTGACTTAAGTAATAGAATGTAGCCTTGAGCAAAAGCAGCTCAAGAACATACCCACACTCTGAGTTCAAGCCCCAACACTGGAAAAAAAAAAGTGATCTTGGTGAGACATACTCTTCTGGGACTCAGGAGGGCCGAGGTTATAGGTAAGAAGTAGAGGGCAGGTACTGGTGGCTTATCCCTGTAATCTAGCTACTCAGGAGGCTGATACCTGTGGATCATAATTGTAAGCCAGTGCAGGCAGGAAAGTCTATATGAGACTCTTTTCTCAAATTAAACACCCAAAAGGGCAGAGCTGTGGTTCAAGTAGTAGAATGCTAGTGTTCAGCATAAAAAGGGATACCGTCCAGGCCTTGAATTCAAACCCCAGAACTGGCACACACACACACACACACACACACACACACACACACACACACACACACACACACACACACACACACACACACCAATATAGAGCATTTGCCAGTCATCCTGCACAAGTTCCATCTGTAGCAACTCAATATAAAAAAAGAGGGAGAAAGGAAGGAAAGACTTGCTCCAGGAGGTGATATAACCAGTGCCAAAATTCCACAGGAGTACCGAGATATGGATAAAGGACAGAGAGCCTCAGGCATAAGGTACAGCATGGGCAAAGGTCCTGAGGTGTGGTGTAGAGCAGGTGGTATGAGTGGAATGAAGGTTCGGTGCCTTCAGAAAAGTCTGGCAGAACCTTCAAGGCTGGGTCAAGGTTTGTGCTTGAGTCACAGGTAGGGCAGAGCGTGGGGTCCCAGTATGGGGCTCAAGGGGAAGATTAGCTTGGCTTTTTACCATGGACCCCAGCCATTTCCTGTTGCTGGAAGCCTATTTTTCACAGCTCCTGACCCTCAGGCTTCATTTGAATTGAGGAGTCAGGGAAAACGCAGGGAAGTACTCTTGCTTATGAAAATCTTCTAACCCAATGCCACCAGTGGCTCAACCCCTGTAAATCCTAGCTACTCAGGAGACTGAGATCAGAGATCGTGGGTCAGAGCCAGCTTAGGGGAGGAAAGTTAATGAGACTCTTCTTGGCAATGAGCTACCAAAAGCCAGAAATAGAGCTGTGGCTCACAGACCATGAGTTCAAGCCCCGGTACTCGCACAGAAAAAATAAAGAAAACCTTTCAGGAGCTACTGTGGAGAAAGGCCATTATTAGCTGGGCACAGTTGGCTCATTCCTGTCATCCTAGCTACTCAAGGCTGAGACCTGAGAATCAATCAAGATTCAAAGCTAGCCTGGGCAGACTTTTATCTCCAATGAATCATCAAAGAATGGGAAGCAGAACTACTGTAGTTCAAGTGGTACAGCACCAACTTTGTGCAAACAAGCTAAAGGATAGCATCTATGTCTACGTTCTGAGTTCAAGTCCCAGTACACACACACACACACACACACACACACACACACACACACACACACACACACACACACACACACACACACACACACACTAACATCCTTAGCAGGTGCCAGTGGCTCATACCAGCAAACCTAGCTACTCAAGAGGCTGAGATCTTAGGAATGGCAGCTTGAAGCCAGCCCAGACAAGAAAGCCATGAAACTCTTATCTCCACTAAACTAGTAAAAAAAGTTAAAAGGTGAGCTGTGGTTCAAATGGTAGAAAGTTAGCTTTGAGCAAAGGAAGCTCAGGGAAAGTGCCTAGGCCCTGAGTTCCAGATCTAATATTTTTTTTAAAGACACCCTATACCACTCCCACAGGACATAAATCCAGATTTTGGTCATCCTTAATCTCACTTCACCTCTTGCCACTTCCACAGTACTCCCACAAGTGGCTGGTGTGTGGCCAACACTGGGTTAAGAAGTGAATGTACAAAAGGGGGGGCATAGCCAGGTCAAGACTAATGCCCCAGAACATTGAGGTATTGGCCATACCAGTCTCTTATCCCCCAGTTCCCTGGCCCTGGAATCTAAAGTCTGTGCCTCTGTATTCTGGGCATCCAGAATTGTCTAGAAGGACCTGAGAGGCCCAACTGGGGCCGGAAGATAGACATTCTTATGGTAAAGTACTCTTATATTTCCTAGACACTGATCAATATTTCCAAGCCACATTGGCCTCAACTCCCATGTAGTCCTGGATCCTCCTTGCTTGGGTGGCCTTCAGTCAGCTGTCAAGCTCGAGATGCCCAGAGCCACCAGCAACCCCCCATTTCCCACTCCACTGCAAGCCTGTGGAGAGGGATGTGCAGTCAGAGGCGCAGCTGAGGTAAAGGACAGGACATCACATGACTGAGGCCTTCCCTCAGAGGCAGGGGAGATCCTCTGCCAGCTGGCACTGCTGTCTCAGAATTCTGGAGTCAGCCAAATATTTGGACAGTCAGAATTGTGCCCCAGACAAAATCTGGAATACAGGTCTCTGGCAATTTAGGACTCATTGTATACCCTGATAGGGGACTAAAGGCAAGGTCGGTGTGGAGGAGGGACACCATCTGAGGTCAGAAAGACACAGACAGGCACCCAGGAAGGGGACAGAGAAAGAGGAGGAAAAGTTACACACACACACACACACACACACACACACACACACACACACACACACACATACACACACACACACACACACACACACACACACACGGACATTCCAAGGCGTCAGCAGTTCCTGAGAACCATGAACTCTCTCCATTAGGATCACATCGGATTCATGAGAAGATGGCATTATCATACTCAGACCAACTGTAGACACAACATTGAGCCTCGCACATATCTGGAATATCTCATAACCCAGCACGGAATTTCCTACCGTACACACTGCTATTTGGAAAACTAAGGCTACCTCTTTGTTTATTGTTGGTCATGGGATTTGAACTCTGGGCCAGAGCACTGTCCTTCAGCTCTTCAGCTGAAGATGAGCACTCTCCCACTTGAGCCACAGAGCCACTTCCTGTTTTCTGGTGGTTCATTGGATATCAAGTATCACAGACTTTTCTGCCCAAGCTGTCTTGGAACCATGGTCTTCACATCTCAACCTTCTGAGTAGCTAGGATGACAGTTGTGAGCCAACAGCAGCAGCTGGCTTCAGCCACCTTCAAATACCCAGAGGAAAACCAATTCGTTAGGCCACAAACTTCTTGCAACCCTTGACTTCAGACTTTGACACCCAGCATCCAAATCCATCCTTTAATGGAGAATATGCAGACACAACAACCCCACCCCAGCACCCATTCACCCACTCCCTGCCTGACACAGGCCTCATCTTTTGAATTCTTGGTAAGGTACCACCCATCCTACTGTGGCTTCAAACAGGGGCAAACTTGGGGAGTTCTTAGAAATGTCTGTACAGTGAGGCCAGCACCTGGTCTCTCAAACACAGCACCCACACACACCTCCATATCTCTGCAGGCAAAAATGTTTTACTTTTCAGATGTGGGGCTTGAACTCTGGGCCTGGGTGCTGTCCCTGAGCTCTTCAGCTCAAAGTGAGCACTCTACTACTTGAGCCACAGCACCACTTCCGGTTTTCTGGTGGTTTTTTGGAGATGAGTCTCAAGGTCTTTCCTGCCCAGGCTGGCTTTGAAGCGTGAGCCTCAGATCTCAGGTCCTGAGTACCTAGGATGACAGCAATGAGCTACTGAAATCTTCCATAAAGGAGCCATGAAACTGTGAAGGAGAAAACAAAAGTTGTGACTGGGCTCATACTTGGTATTGATGAAAAAACAACAAATATACAAACACACAGAGAAATAAAATGCTTTTGCTGTTTTTAGACATGGTGAATTAAATATATTGCTCTCATCTTTGTGCTCTCTCAACACACACACACTCACACACACACACACACACACACACACACACACACACACACACACACACACACACACACACACACACACACACACACACACACATCCAGAATGGTGACAGAAGACTCTTCCATGCAGCACCTGCAATTTGCCAACTGATCACTTACCTGAGCACAGTCAGGCTGTACAAGGAGAAAGATTCTCTCTCTCTCTCTCTCTCTCTCTCTCTCTCTCTCTCTCTCTCTCTCTCTCTCTCTCTCTCTCTCTCTCTCTCTCTCTCTCTCTCTCTCTCTCTCTCTCTCTCTCATACACACACACACACACACACACAGAATCAGAGTAGTGCCTCTCCTAAGTTTGTTGGTTCGTCATCTGGGACAATGTACAAGCTGGAGCACACAGGTTCCCATTCCCCATTCCCTTGTCAGAACCAAGATCTACCACCCAAGGGGAGCACCACTGTAATGACACAGCACCACCACCCCTTTCCCCTTCTCCAGGGCAAGACACTTCCCCGTTGGAACAACCAGCCTTAACTCCCCATTCACCAAAACCCTAAGACAGGACACTGGGTGAAAAAATCCCCAGACAGGTGGCTCCTCAGAGCCAGGACTGAAAACAAGCAGGGGGTCATGGGGTAGCCATGGGGTGTCTGACCCGGGGTGGTGGTGGTTTTAAGGAAATGGATGGGGTTCTAAAGGCTACATACATGGACAGACTCCCTACTTCCAGCCTAGATGCTTCTGGGTGAATGGGTGGATTCTTGGGGAGGACAAGGAGACCAGATGTACCGGGAGCACCAGCAGATGCTGGCAGAGCTGGGAAATATGATCACCCTGTGAGTACTGTTGACAGCTGGGGTGGGGGTGGACAGGCCGTGTGTATATGTGTCAGAGGGAGTGTGTTACTCCCAGATATTCACCTTCCATCTGACCCCCAGTGCCCTCATCTCCCTAGTGAGCTTTCCTGAGACCCTCCTTAGGTGAGAGGGTGACTGAGAACAGAGGACAAGGACTCACACAGCAAGGGGGCCCTATTTCTGCATCCAAAACTCCCCACCCTCAGAAAAAAGGAAAAGACCCAAGAAGGCAGGTGTGGAGTTGCTCCCCAACTCAGAATAAAGCCACCAGGTTCCCATCTTGGAGAGGAAGGGTGAACATGTGGGGCTGTGTGGTTCCCACTGCTCCAGGCCAGGGGCTCAGGGATGTCCCCTTCACACCCAACCTTGTATCTCCCCATTTCCTGGGACACTGACACTAGGGATGGGAGTGGGATCCCTGGGTCCACACCCACTCCCCCATCTCCCACTCCTGGGGCGCATTTATGGCAGAGCCAGGGCTGGCACCTGGTGTTAGTGAGGCAAGGTTGGGATGCGAGAAGGGAGGCAGGAGTCGTGGCTGTGGGTTGGGGGAAGGGGAGTTGGGAGAGGTCACGAGGTGTGGGCCCACGTGATGTCCACTAATGTGTGCTTCTGGGAGAAGCTGTAGGCTGCTGTTCTAGGTGCAGAGGGCAGCAATGGCAGCATCATGGCAGGTGCTCGGGCCCAGAGTAGAGGACAGGGGGGGCGTGGACAGGAAGTGGTCAGGGCCACCATCTGGCCTGGGGCACACTATCGCTGAATGACTCCAAGAGGCACTGCTGGTCCAAGCCAGCAGCGACATGTTTGAAACGTGATGTCGCGGAGAGGGCAGGAGAGGGGCCAGGACAGAGGCAAGCGGGTGGCAGGGCTAAACGTGCCACAGCCCCAGCTGAGCTCCTGGAACAGGGACCTTGGACTCAGGGCCTACTTGGCCTCTGAGCCTCCCTGGGCCTGTGGGAGGGATGTGCCTGCTATGCTGGCTTTGTGCTCTGTGCTCCTGGGCCAGACCTGTGCTCCTACAGCAGCAGAGGCCAGCCATTGAAGCAGCCTCCCCTGGTGAATGTGGCTCCTCATCTCTCTGCTCTCTCTCTCTGCCACCACTTCTCTAGATGTCTGCCCTGCCTCCACTGCGCAACCATGTCAGCCCCTGGCTGCAGCAGCTATGTGCCTCCTCTCCCATTCCCTGTCCTCCACTTGGTCATGCCCCTCCCCCCTCTGCCATGTCCCCCACCTCTTAGCCTTGTGCTGCCCTGAGTCTGCCATAAGGCTACCAGGCCATGGCAGAAGCAGCCTCACCTCATCTCAGGGCTTACCCCAAAACTAGCAGCTGCCCAGGGTGATCGAATCTCCCCTCAGTCCAAGCACTGGGGGAGAATCTTTTCCATCCACCCCACACACCAAGCAGGTGCACGATGACCCTCCCTTTGTGTGTGTGTGTGTGTGTGTGTGCGTGTGTGTGTGTGTGTTTGTGTGTGTGTGTGTGTGTTATTGTCGGGAATACCTAACTCTCAAGGACTCAGAACATAGAACACTTTGGGATGACAGCACACAGCACACTTGAGAAAATAGCACAAAGAACCTTGTGTAATGGACTCAGCACAATGTGGCTTTTTAAAGACTCACCACATAGCAACCTTTGGAATCCTCATGGTAATCTAATGACTAATAAGATTAGACATGCCATTTTGACATCACTAAACTTAAATATCATAGTATTATGACATCATATGTCATAGTGGCATTATAGACATATTGTGAATGCCTATTCTGTGATTTCATTCTAATTCAAGGGAGCAATATTGGTGGATATCAGAAATCCATTGCGACCTCAAAGCCACTGTGATATGAAAATTCCCTTTGTGACCTCACAGTACCATTGTGATATCATTAACCTGTTGTGACATCACAAACCTGTCTTGTCCATTGTGACCTCACTTCCAATGTGACATCACAAAGCCATTGTGATGTCACATTGCTGTTGTGACATTACAATCACCTTGAGACCTCCCAAACCCATTATGACATCTTTAGCACTTTTGAAATAAAACACATGGCCTTTGTGACATCACATTCCCTTTGTGTATCCATATCTTCGTTGTGAAATGTCAATTGAGATCAGATATGCCATTGTAATATCACAGAGCATTTATAATATAATCATCAGTGTGAAAGCACATTGTCATTATGACAACATCAGCTCATTGTGACATCACAAATCTGTAATGACATCTTACCACTATTACATTACATTGTCATTGTGACATCATATATACATTATGAATGCCTATTATGTGATTTCATTATATTTCAAATGTTGCATATGGTTACATATCAAAAACATATTTTCACTTCATAACCATTGTGACATCACAATCCATTTGTGACATAACATTGCCATTGTGATATCTCTAAATAACTGTGACAACTCAAACATGTCCTGTCCTCATAAGTTTTATTACAGGTTGCCACTGTGTAATGTTAGGTCCATTGAGAGCTCAAACTCTTTTCTACCTCATTATTTCAGGTATGACATGAAATATTAGAAATATACTGTGACATCATGACTATTGTGACATCACACTGCTAGACATCACACTGTCACATTGTCACATCACAAATCTGTTCTGTTGTCACATCACAAATCTGTTCTGACTTCATCACATTTGTGCCAACAAATACCTTTGGAATCCTCACAATCCCATTCTAAACTCATACACTCATTGGGAGTTAATGACAATTAAGGTCTGGAATGACATTGTCACATCACCAATCTACTGCGACATCACAAAACTATTTTGAACTCATCAATATTATGGCATCAGCAGCTAATTGTGACATAACAACACTCTTATGACATTATAATTTGACATCATATTGCAATTGTGATATTACTGTAACATCATGCTTTCACAAGCCTATTATGACCTCATCACATCTTAGAAAATTCAGGCCTTTGGGACATCAAACTCTTTCTGTGAACTTGTATCATTTTGAACTTGTAGCATTTGAAATTTGAAATAAGATGTGATTTTACAAACTTGTTTTGACATCACTAACCCATTTTTATATCATTAATGAAGTACCCGATTTTCGGATACCTCCTCTTAGACCACAAGAGACCACCAGCAATGCAAACAGCAAAGAGTCGTTTATTGCAAGCTCGAGCTTAGTCCTCCACAAACTCGGTAACCGGTGACGCTAAGAGGTCCCGAGCACAAAATTAGCACAGCTTTTATACTATCAAACAACTTTACAAGTTCAGGGGGTTTCCACACAAGCAAGTTTAGGGGTTTTGCACACAAGCAAGTTCACAAGTTCAGGGGGTTTAAGTCCACGTTGACTGCACTTCCCTTTTTCTGATGGAACACATTTGCAACTGTTCTGTTCCTTACGGGTGGGCAGGTTTGGTGGCAACCTGTGGTTTTCCTGAGAGCTATTTTTTTCTTTGGCAGCACAGCACTCTTTGTTGGTTACTCTGAGGTCAGCACAGCTCAGGGAGCTTGATCTTAAAATGAGTTACTTTAGCTCTTCAATTAACAGTTTACAACCAAAACCTGTTAGGAACGTTAGCACATTTGACAAAAAATCATGGCCTTTGTGTCATCACAGTTCATTTGTGTATGTCATGACTTCATTCTCTTATCCGCACTATAAACTAATGGCAATTAAGATCTGACATGAAATTGTGACATCATAAATCCTTTGTGACATCATCACCAGTGTGATATCAGACTCTCATTATGATACCATCAGCTCATTGTGACATCACCAAATTACAGTGACATCATAGCATTATGACATCGCATTGCCATTTTCCTGTCATAGGGGTTGGGAAGGTAGCTCAGTGGTAGAGCACTTGCCTTGCATGCATGAGGCCCTGGGTTCGATTCCTCAGCACCACATAAGCAAAAAGAAAAAAGCCAGAAGTGGCACTGTGGCTCAAGTGGTAGAGTGCTAGCTTTGAGCTGAAGAGCTGAGGGACAGTGCCCAGGCCCAGAGTTCAGGCCCCATGACCGGACCCCTCCCCCCCAAAACAGAAAGCTGTCACAGACACATTGTGATTGTATATCCTGTGATTTCATTCTATTTCAAAAGTGGCATATGACTTGCTATCAGAAACACATTGTGACCTCATAACCATTGTAACATTATAAACCCTGTGTGACCACATAACCAGTGTGACATCACATTGTTGTCATGACATTTTTCGCTTATGGTGACATCACAAAATTACAATGACATTATAGCATTTGCCATTATGTCATTGTGATAACATAGACACATTATAAATGCCTAATCTGTGATTTCATTGTATTTGAAATGTGGCATGTGGGATGATATCAGAGACTCATTTTGATATCATAACCATTGTCACAACAAAATCCCTTTGTGACATCAATTTGGCAATGTGACATCACAATGGCAATGTGATGCTAATAAGGCATCGTGATATCACAATGGTCACAAACTCACAATGGGCTTCAGATAACAACTGTCATGCCACATTAGTAGTAGAATCAAATAACATAATAGGCAAACACAACGTGTCTATGACATCAGAATGACAATGTGGTGTTACAATGCTATGATGGCATTGTAGTTTTACATGTCAAAATGAGCTGATGGTGTAGTGGCAACATGATGTCACAATTATGATGATGTCACAAAGGATTTTTTAATATTTCAATAGTATGTCTGATGTCAGTTGTCATTAGTTCCCCATGAGGATATGAATACAAAAAAGTTCTGTGATGTCACAGAGGCCATGTGTGTTTTCAAATGTGGTAAGAGGTCATAATAGGTTTGGGATGGCACAATGTGATCCGTAATGTCACAATGGAAATGAGATGTCCCATGGGGTTTTTAATGTCACAGTGGTGATGAGGTCACTATAGTTTTGTGATGTCACAGTTTGTAATTTCAGAATGATACATCTAATTTCAATTACTCATAATTCAATATGGGGATACCAGGTGATAGAATAAGCTTCACAGTATGAGGTCATACTATGTGAAAACCCAATGGAACAGTGATTTCACAATGACAATGTGATGTCTCAACATCATGTTATAATAATGTTTTGATGTCACAATTGGTGATGCCATACTGATGAGGAGGTTGCAATAGATTTGAGATGTCCCAAGGGGTTGATGATGTCACAATGGCATGTGGGATCTCAATTGTCATTAATTCAGCACGAGTATATGAGTTTGGGAAGGGATTCTGATGTCACCAAAGTATATGTAGTCAAAAAGGTGAAGAACGAACAGGTCTGAGATGTCACAAAATGATACAATGGTTATGATGTCCAGCGGTGTGATATCATGATGTTACACTGGATTTTAGATATCTCATGTCATATCTGAAATATGAGGTCGAACGCAGATTTTCAACTCACAAAAGGCCTAAGATATCACAATGCCATGTCACAAAAGTTATGAGGACAGGAGAGGTTTGATGTCACAGTGGGTTAGTGATGTAACAAAGGCAATGTGCTGTGACAAAGAGATTTTGATGTGACAAAGGTTATGAGTTCACAATGTTTTCCTGATATTAACCCACATGGCACATTTGAAATAGAATGAAATCCAAGAATAGGCATTCACATTACCTTGCTCATGTAACTGTAATTCCTCTGTACACTATACTTACAATAAAAAATGCACAGAAGAAAAAAAAAGAAAAAATGGAATGGTGTCATTGGGATTTGGTGATGTCACAATGAGATGATGGTGTCATGATGACAATGTGACTTCACAGTCATAATTTTTGCTCAAAGTATTTGTGATGATACAATGCTATCTGTGATCACAATTTTCATTAGTTCGCTATGAAGATATGGGTAAACAAAAGGTCTTTGATGCCACAGAGGTCATGTGTCTTTTAAATGGTGCTGAGTTAACAGTAGCATTGTGATGTCACAATGTGATTGTGAAGGCACAACAGCAATGTGATGTCACAATGGTTTGTGATGTCACAGTAGTGATGAGTTCACAATGAGTTTGTGATGTCACTATTGTCACTATGAGTTTGTAATATTACAATGACATGTCCAATTTCAATTTCTACTAGCTCACAATGAGGAAACAATTTCAAAGAAAGAATCAAGCTCCAAAGAGCATGAGTTTTTAGTCATAACTTGTGTGATATGCTGTCATTAGTATATTATAGGCTTTTAGTAAGCTTAGAATCTGTTTTCAAACTCATAATAATTCAGGTATGACATTTCATATCAGAAATTGACTCTGACATCATGACCATTGTGATATCACATTGATAAACATTAAGACCATGGTGTCACATTGTGAACTCACAAATCTGTTAGGACTTCATCACATCTGTGCCAACACAGGTCTTTGGAGACAAGACAGTCCCTTTGTGAACTCATATCTTCATTGTGAATTAATTACAATTGAGATTCGGCATGCCATTGTGACATTTCCAGCCAATTGTGACAGCACAAACCTACTATAGTAAGAACATATTGTGATCTACTAGCCATTGTGGTAGCACAATCCCTTTTGACTCCACATTTCCATAGTGATATCACTAAACCACTGTGAAATGATAATCCTCTCATACTCAATTCAGGTATGAAATGTGATACCCAAATCCAGTGTGACATCTACATCATGGTGACATCACACTGATAGATATTATGAGTATTTTGTCGCATTCTGACAACACACACCTGTTAGGACTTCACTTTTGTGACAAGCATGCCTTTAGAGACATCACAGTCCCTTTTTGAGCTCATATACTCATTGTGAGTTAATGACGATTGAGATCACATGTCACATTTTGATATCACCAACCCATTGTAACATCATACAACTCTTGTAAACTCGTCACTAATGTGGCATCACCAATTGTGATATCAAAACATTATTAAGTCATCATTTTGCAACATCACATTGCCATTGTTATATCACTGTTCTATTGTGTTTTCAAAAACCTAGTATATCTTCATAGCATTTTAGAAAATTCATGGCCTTTTTTACTTGTCTTCTCCTGTGAACTCATACCCTCATCGTGATATAGTAGCAACTAAAATTGGTCATGTGATTATGAGATGTGACTTCACAAAACTATTTGATTTCATCACCAATGTGACATCACAAACCCATTGTGAGCTTTCATTGCCATTTGACATCACTATCACATTGCGACATCCCAAACCTATTAGGACCTCAGCACCTTTGAAAAAACATATGGTCTTTGTGACACCACAGCCCCTTTGTGTAACTATACCCTTATTATGAACTGGCAATTGATATCAAACATGCCATTTGTGACATCACCAGTGTGACATAACATTGTCATTATGACAGCATCAACTACTTTTGACATCACAAAACTACAATGACAAGATAACATTATGAGATCACGTTGTCATTGTGATGTTATAGACAGATTGTGAATGCCTGTTTTTAATCTTAATTTTTTGTCTGTCATGGGGCTTGAACTCTGGGCTTGGGTGTTGTCCATGCTCTTCAGCTCTAGATGAGCTCTCTATCACTTGAGCCACAGTGCCACTTCTGGTTTTCTAGTGGTTGTATTGGAGATAAATCTCATGGACTTTCCTGCCTGAGCTGGATTTGAGCTGCTATCCTCAGATCTCAGGCGCCTGAGTATCTAGGATTACAGGCATGAGTCACCCATGCCCGGCTATTTCATTCTATTTCAATTTTGACCTGTGTGTTGATATCAGAAACATAATGTGACCCCATAACCATTTTAACACCATAAATCAGCAGTGACATCATATTGTCATTATGACACCATCAGCTCATTTGTGATATCACCAAACGACAATGGCATCATAGCATTATAAATCACAGTGACATTGTTACATCATAGATGTAAGAGTGTTATGGCCTATTCTGTAAATTCATTCTATTTCAGAAACTCATTTTGACCATATAAACATTGTGATATCACAATCCTTTGTGACATCACATTGCCATTGTTGTATCATTAAACTGCTGTGCCATCACAAACCAGTCCTGTCCTTATAAATTGTGTGACATGCTGCCATTGTCATATGTTAGGTCCTTTGTGAGCCCATAATCTGTTTTCAATCTCATATTTCTGGCATGACATGTGATATCATAAATCCCCTGTCACATTGTTCTGCCAGATATCATGATCATTATGTCACATTGTGACATCACAAAACTGTTTGAATGGCATCACATTTGTGACAACACATACCTTTGGAAACATTACAGTCCCTTTTTGAACTCATATATTCATTGCCAATTAATGATAATTGAGATCTGCCATGTCACACTGACATCATGAACCCATTGTGACATCACAAACTTATTGTGACCTCATCACGAGAATGGCATCAACAACTAATTGTGGTATCAAAGCATTATTTTGACATGATATTGTGGTATTGCCATTGTTATATATTACTGTCCAATTGTGTTTTTACAAACCTCTTATGGCCACATCACATCTTAGAAAATCCATGGCCTTTGAGACTTCAAGCTTTGTCTGTGAACTCGTGTTCATAGACCTCAACGCCAAGAAGACAAACAATCGAGTCACATTTAATATAATAAACCAATTTACACTAGAAAGGGGACTGTGATTACCTTATCCTGGACTGGATACCCAGGTCCAAGAGCAGCCTTGACCACCAAACCTCAGACCTCTAATGGGCAGCCCTAACGGTCTGCAAAGAAACAACCAAAAAATTATGATCTCCAAAGCTCCAAACATCCACGGGCAAGGCTTTTTACTTTTCAATTCCTCCCTCCTTCGCTATAGGCCTGTCCTTCCTTCCTGGTCTTTCCCTTTTTCCCTTCCACCCTTTCCTTCTTCTATTTAGGCCTCTCCATTCTCCACAGGCCTGCCCTACTCTGCCGCAGTGACCACATGCCAACTTTCTGCTCTCCCTCAACTTCCTCTCTTCTCAGGTTTTTCCCTTCCTGCTGTCTCACCATTTTCTTCCATCCGGGTAGCTCCCATTTTTATCTCCCCTTCCAATGCTCTGAAAATACAACCTATATATACGTTGTACACCTCCTCACTCCAACGGGTATCCTGCCTAACAGTTTTCAACCATCACTTTCCAAACTGCCCAATGCTCAATCACTTCTTGACAGCTCACTATGTGAGACTTGACACCTCCACCTTTGGCGGCATTCCCAACTCTCTCTGGTGGGTCAGGCCAAGAATTTACAATGATTATTGGCTCCCACGATAATTCTGTCCCCACTGGTTATTACAGTATCCTCATAGTTAATTAGAAGAAATTGAAATTGTATACATCATTGTTATATTACAAACTTGATGAGACATCACTAACCCGTTGTGACTTCATCACTGTGATGACATCACAAATCCATTGTGATATCACATTGCCATTGTGCCACCATGATCACATTGTGACATCCCAAACCTATTATGACTTTGGAAGCTTTGAAAGAAAGCATGGCCTTTGTGACATCAGAGGCCCTGTGTGTACCCAAATCCTCATTTTGAGCTAAAGACAATTGAGATCAGACATGCCATTTTAACATCGCAAAACCTTTGTGACATCATTACCAGTGTAACATCACATTGTCATTATGACATCAGCCCACAGTGACATCATAAACCAAAAAGACATCATAGTATTATGACATCACATTGTCATTGTGATGTCACAGATACATTGGAATGCTTATTCGTTGATTTTTTTTCTATTTCAAATGTGGCAGGTGGGTTGATATCAGAAATACATTGTGACCACATAACCATTATGACATCACAATACTTTGATGACACCTCTTGCCATTATGATATCATTAACCCACTGTGACATCACAAAACTGTCCCATCCTCATAATTTTTTGACATGCTGCCAGTGTGATCTCTTTGGCCTCTCTGTTTAAATCATAACACTTCAGGTATAACGTGATATCAGAAATCCACTGGGACATCATGACCACTGTGACATCACACTGCCAGATGTCATGACTACTGAGACACATTGTGACATCACAAACCTGTTAAGACTCATTACACTTGTGCCAACATATGCTTTTGGATACATCATTTTCCCTGAGAACTTACATAATTGTCAATTAGAGATCTGGCATGAGATTGTAATATCATCATCCCATTGTGAAATCACAAACCTATGTGACCTCATCACCTGTATGGTATCACCAACTATTTGTGACTTCAAAACAATACTATCTCATGTAATGGTAACATTACATTGCCAATGGGAAATCTCTGTCCCATTGCATTTTCACCAACCTATTATGTCCTCATAATATTTTACAAAATTCATGGCCTTTCTGACTTCTAGCTCCTTATGTGAACTCGTATCTTCATTGTGATCTAGTAGAATGAAATTGGACATGTAATGGTGATATTACAAATTAATTTTGATATCATTATCTGAGTGTGACCTTGTCACTACTGTGACATCACAAACCCATTGTGACAACACATTGCCACAGTGATATCACAATCACCTTGTGACATCCCAAACCTGTTGTGACCTCTTAGCACCTTTGAAAAAGCACATGGTGTTTGTGACATCACAGTCCCTTTGGGTAACCATATCCTCATTGTGAACAAAGGACAACTGACATCAGACATGACATTGTACCATTACAAATGCTTTGGGACATCATCTCCAGTCACATTGTTTTTAGGATAACATCAACCCATTGTGACAACCCAAAATGACAATGACATCATAGCATTATGACATCACATTTTCATTGTGAGGTCATAGAGACAATGTGATTGCCTATTCTGTGATTTAATTCTATCTCAAATGTGGCATATAGGTTGATTTTAGAAACCCATTGTGACCACATCACCATTATGACATTACAATCCCTTTGTGACCTCATATTGACATTGTGAAATCATTAATGGAATGTAACATCACAAAACTGTCTTGTCGTCTTAAATTTTGTAACAGGCGACTACCTTGACCTGGGCTGGATGCCCAGAGCTAAATGCAGCCTCAACCATGGACCCTCAGAACTTCAAAGAGCAGCCCAGCCATTTGTTAACTGTTCTGCAAACAACAAATCTCCAAAATAATGATCTCCAAAGCTCCACATTTCAAAGTAAAATGCTTTTTCCTTTCACTTCATCCTCTTTCTCTAAAGACCTGTCCTAACTTTCAGGTCTTTTCATTTTTTCCTTCCACCATTCCCTTCTTCTCTTCAGGCTGCTCTACTCTTGAAAGGCTTGTCCTGCCCTGACCAGGTGGCCAGTTGCCGTCCTTCATCTCCTTCTCTCCCTCAGTTTCCTCTCCTCCCAGGTCTTTACGCACTTGCAGTCTCATCACTTATTTCCTTCCAGGCCTTTCCCCTTTTTCTCTCCCCTTCTGTTGCTCTGAACATGCAGCGTATATATAGGCTGTACCCTTCCTCCACTGCAATATGTTTCAAGAATAACAGTTTTCAATCATCACTTCCCTAATGTCCATGCCCAAATTACTTCTTGGCAGCTCACCATGTGGGGCTTGACATTTTATCTCTTTCAGCAGCGTGTCCGCCCTCCTCCAGTGGCATGAACCCCCCTCTCTGTTGGTCCAGACCAGGAGGTCATGATGACTATCTGTTCCAGTGGATTATAGGGGCACTGCTGGTTATTACAGTGTCCTCATGGTGAACTAGGAGCAATTGAAATTGGAAAAATAATTGTGATATTACAAACTCATGACATAACTAACCCATTGTGACCTCATCACCATTGTGACATCACAAACCCATTGTGACATTGCTGTTTTGACACCAGGATCACTTTGTGACATTCCAAATCTATTATGACCTTTTATAACCTTTGAAAAAATAGATTTGTGACATTACAATCTTTTTGTGTACCCAAATCTCCACTGTGAATTATTGACAATTGAGAATCAAACATGACATTTTAACATCAGAAACATTTTTGAGATCATCACAATTGTGACATCACATTGTCATTGTGACACCATCTGATAATTGTGAAATCACAAAACTAAAATGATATGAAAGAATTAGAACTTCACATGGTCATCGTGACATCATAGACATGAATACCTTTAATTGTGATTTCATTCTATTTCAAATTTGGCCTGTACTTTGATATCATAAACAAACCGTGAATCATAACCATTGTGACATTACAATCCATTTGTACATCACATTGCCATTGTGATATCACTAACCCACCATGACATTACAAACCTAACCTTTCATCATAACTTTTGTGGCATGCTGCAATTCTGATACCTTAGCCCTTTTCATCCTCATGATCTGTTGTCGACCTCATTAGATTTCACATATGACATTTGATATCACAAATTCTGAGTGACATCATGACAATGGTGACATCACACTGTTAGATGTCATAACCATTGTGTCAAATTCTGACATCACAAACCTTTTAGGATTTCAATATATTTGTGACAACACATACATTTAGAGAAACCACAGTCCCTTTGTAACTCATATACTCATTGTAAGTTAAAGACCATTGAGAACAATCATGTCATTTTGACATGCCCAACCCATTGTGACATCACAGTGCCATGGTGATATACTAACACACTGTGACATCACAAGCCTTCTCTGTCCTCATACATCTTGTGATGTGCTGTAATTGTGATGTGTTAGGCCATTTATGAGCTCATAATCTGTTTTCAAACATATTTCAGTTATGATATGTGATATCAGAAATCCACTGTGACATCATGACCATTGTGACATCATACTGACAGACATCATGAACATTGTGTCACACTGTGACATCACAATCCTCCTAGGATTTCATCACATTTTTGACAACACATGCCTTTGGAGAAACCGCGGTCCATTTGTGAAGTCATATTCTCTGTGATTTCATGACAAATGAGATCCTTTATGCCATTTTAATATCACCAACCAATTGTGACATCATAGACCTACTGTGACCCCTTACCTGTATGGCATCACCAAATAATTGTGAGATCAAAACCTTTTGTGATGTCACAATGTGACATGATGATCATGGCATCTGTCAGTGTGATGTCACAATGGTCATGATGACACAATGGATTACTGTTATCTCATGTCATACATGAAATATGAGGTTGAAAACAAATTGTGAGGGCAAAAAGGTCTAAGATATCACAATGTAAGCATGTCACAAAAGTTATGAGGAGAGGAGAGGTTTGTGATGTCACATTGTGTTAATGATATCAGAATGGCACTGTGATGGCACAAAGTGATTATGATATCAATTATTTTTGTCGGTTGTGGGGCTTGAACTCTGGGCTTGGGCATTGTCCCTCAGCTCTTCAGCTCAACGCTAGCGCTCTACCACTTGAGCTACAACGCCACTTCCGTTTTTTGTGTGGTTTATTGGAGATAAGAGTTTCTCGGACTTTCTTGCCCAGGCTGGCTTTGAACCGTGATCCTCAGATCTCAGCCTCCTGAGTAGATAGGATTACAGGCATGAGCCATAAGCACCCAGATCAAAATTGTTATGTAGGCACAAAAATTCGTTTCTGATAGCAATTCCCATGCCATATTTTGAATACAATGAAATCACGGAATAAGCATTCACAATTTGACTATGATGTCAGAATGAGAATTGTCATAATGCGATTATGTCATTGAGTTTGGTGATGTCACAATGAGCTGATGCTCTCATAAGGAAAAAGTGCTGTCACACTCTTGAGGATGCCACAAACACTTTTTGATGTTATAATGGCATGTCTGATCTCAATTGTCATTAGTTAACAACAAGGATTTGGGTACACAAAGGGACTGTGATGTTGAAAAGGGAATGTTATTTTCCAAAGGAGCTAAGAGGTCATAATAGATTTGAGATGTCATGGAATCATGATGTCACAATGACAATCATATCACAATGAGTTTGTGATGTCGTGGTGGTGATAATGTCAAAATGGGTTTGTGATGTCACAATGAGTTTGTAATATCACAATCAAATTTCCAATTTCAATTGCTATTAGTTCACAAGGATTATACTGTAATTATCAGCACGGTCCTGATAATCTATAGGGTCTGATAATCAGCGTGGCCCCATCTCTTGGCCAGCTGGAGAGGACAAAGTATGCCACCAAATAACATGGAGCATTCTGTAGGAAGGCTTGGGACAGTAATCACCAAGTGTTAAGCTGTTAAGAAGTGATTGGGCTAGGGCTGGGAAGTTGGCTCAGTGGTAGAGTGCTTGCCTTGCATACCCGAGGCCCTGGGTTTGATTCCTCAGCACCACATAAGCAAAAAGAAAAAAGCCGAAGTGGCGCTGTGGCTCAAGTGGTAGAGCACTAGCCTTGAGCTGAAGAGCTGAGGGATAGCACTCAGGCCCAGAGTTCAGGCCCTACAACTGGACCCAAAAAAACAAAACAAAACAAAAAAAAGAAGTGATTGGGCTGTGGGAAGTTTGGGATGTGACAGTTGAAAACTGTTAAGCAGTTGGTGTGGAGAAGGGTTACAGACTTTATATAGGCTGCTTATTCAGAGCAATGGAAGAGAAGAGAAAAAGGGAAAAGTCTTGGAAGGAGGGAGCTTGTGTGATAACAGAAAGGGAAAGACCTGAGAGGAGAGGAAGTTGAGGAAGAGCAGGAAGTAAAGGATGGCAACTGACCCAGGCAAAGCAGTTCAGGCCTGTGGAGAGTGGAGAGGCCTGAAGAGAAGAAAGAACTGGTAGAAGGGAAAAAGGGAAAGACATTGAAGGAAGTATAGGTCTGCAGTGAAGGATAGACTAAAGGAAGGGGGATAAAATGCTTGCCCTTTGTGTCTCGATGGATTCTCCTGAACAATAGAGGTTCTAATATTTGGAGACCCCCATCGATATAATCCATTTGGATGGCATCAGGCCTTGGCCCCAGGGAAAAATCCCCATAGGTGAGAGTGTCAGCCTTCAGGGTTGAGAATCTACCTCAAATGTTTGTCTCCGGAGGACCAACATGAACAAAAGTAATTTAGGTACCTCTAGGGGTATGTCTGGGCAAGCTTGCCAGCCTGTTTTGGGACTCCATCTGGAGGTCATCTGTGGCTTCCTTGGGAAGCCATCTGGGAACTCCTTGATAGGTCATGTAGGGCTTTCTTGGGAAGCCAGCTGGAACCTCCTTGAGAGGTCCTGTAGGGCTTCCTTTGGAAGTTATCTGGAACCTCATCATGAGTACATCTGCGACTTCCTTGGGAAGCCACCTGAGACCTACCCTGGAGATCATCAGGGGCCTTCAGGGACCATCTTGGACTTTCTCCAGAGGTCATCTGGGGCTTATTCAGGAGGCCACCTGAGAACTCTTCAAAAGTAGTCATTGGGGATTCTTTAAGAGGCAATCTAGGACCACTTATGAGGTCATCTGGAGCATTTTTAGGAGGTCATCTTGGGTCATCTTGATGAAAAAAATATGACCGTCTTGGACATCATCTGGGACTTCCTTGAGAAACCATATATGACCTTCTCTGGAGGTCATCTGTGGCTTTCTCAACAGGGTTATCTGGAACCTCCTCTGGAGTTCATATGTGGCCTCCTTGAGGGGCCATCTGAGATATTGAGAGGTAATCTCAGACTCATTGAGAGGACATCTGGGACCTCCTTTGGAGGTCATCTGACACTTCTTGGGAAGCCATTTGGATCCTCCATGAGAGGTCATCTAATGCCTCCTAGGGAGGACATATGTGACGTCCTCCAGAGGTCATCTGTGACCTCCTCAAGAGGCAATCTGGGATGTTCTGTCTGTCATCTGGGACATTATGTAGAGTTCAACATTGAAAGGTGTGGGACATGTGAGTTAAGTGTCTGTGGCTATTGGTCTCTGTGTGTATGCTGATAGTTCTATCAGTGTCCTGTATGCACTTCTGTTTAGTCCTTTTCTCAGGATGGGAAAACAAGGACTAAAGTTGTCATATCCAAAAAATTCTCCCCCAGTCTTATAGAGTCCCTCAGAGGAAGATGCACTGATGTACTCTCTTTCCTATTCTTTGCCATCAGCACCTCTAATGTTATGTCCTCCCATAACAAAAGTGGTTACTTGTACCAGCCTGAGGTTGTACAATGTGGTATGTTAGCCTTCTTACCCTTGAAACAGGAAAATGGAGGAGATGGTGAGCAGGCCCCCTTTCTAATATATGTTCCCTTTACCACTAGTGACCTGTATAACTGGAAACAGAAAAATCCATCTTTTTCAGAAAAAAAACCAGGGGCTTATTACCTCCTTAGCGATAGCAATTTTCACAAACAAGCACATCTGGGATAAGTGTCAGCAAATTTTACAGGCGCTTTTCACCTGGTAGAAAAGGGAGTGAATCCTGCTCGGTGACTTGAAAGTAGTCCTTGGACCAGACATTAAGCCTACTATTGAACCAGACCAATTGGAGCAAGTCTTTACTCAGATTTTCCCAAGCTGAGACTAACAGTGATCGAGGTATGGAAATGCTTACCAATTATTGCCAGGTTCGGTTAGCAGGAATACCACAGTGGCTAGAAAGCCAAGTCATCAATCTAAAGTGAGTGAGATGATACAGTTCCCCAGTGAGTACCTTAAGGCTTTTCTGGAACATTTCCCAGAAGCCTATAGGACCTATAAGCCTATAGATCTTGAAGCCCTGGAGAATCAAAAATCCCTAAATATGGCCTTTGTTACCCAGTCAGCCCCAGATATTAGAAGAAACCTTCAAAAGTTAGAAGGTTTTGAGGGAAAGGTGTATTTTAAGTTGGAAGTGGTTGCCCAGTGGGTATTTGATAACAGAGATACCCTGGAAAAAGGGCTTAATAAGGGGGTTTGAGTTTTGGTAGGAGCACCAGAATAGGGATGAAGAACTCATTGGCAAAGACAGTACAATTCAGTTGCAACTGACAGTAGGGAACCTCTAGAACTAGATCAGTGTGATTATTGCAAGCAAAATGGACATTGGGAAAAGGAATGTTCAAGGAGGAGAAAGATAGAAAATGACAGGTTAAGTAATCACATTAACCATCTGGAAAATGTGTTCATATCTCTGAGAAATATGCAAAGGAGCATGGGGCTCTGAATTCCAATTGTGTTTAATTTAAAAAGCAGCCTTCTGAACTTAAGAAGAAATGTGACAAAGAAAATATTCACACACTTCTATCTCAAAAAACAGGCTTATAAAAGACTGAATCACCAATATGTGCCAGTCAAAGACCCACCAAGAGATTAAAAGCACATAGAAGAGCAAACTGGAGAAAAGAGAGAGAATTATTTGATGTGAAGAAAAGATTTGAAGATATAAATTAGAAACTTGTGAGAGTCAAAAATGAGAAGAAAATCCTCAAAAGGAACCTAGAAAACACTCAGAATCAAATGAAATTCAAGTACAGTAGCCTTGGTGAGCATGAGGCAAATTAGGGGATCACAGATCAGAGGCTGACAGAAGCCATCCTTGCTAACCACAAATGAGGCCAAGAAGAGATTCTGATGCTGCATTAAGAAATCATGGCCATGGCCGGGCGCTGGTGGCTCATGCCTGTAAACTTAGCTACTCAGGAGGCTGAGATCTGAGGATCGCGGTTCAAAGCCAGCCCGGACAGGAGCGACCATGAGACTCCTATCTCCAATAAACCACCAGAAAACCGGAAGTGGCTCTGTAGCTCAAGTGGTAGAGCACTCGCCTTGAGCTGAAGAGCTGAGGGACAGCGCTCAGGCCCAGAGTTCAAGCCCCACGACCGACAAAAGAAGAAAAAAAA
Organism: Dipodomys merriami; assembly: GCF_024711535.1. Classification (NCBI taxonomy): domain Eukaryota; kingdom Metazoa; phylum Chordata; class Mammalia; order Rodentia; family Heteromyidae; genus Dipodomys; species Dipodomys merriami. The sequence continues at coordinate 320,410 of NW_027202727.1, read as the reverse complement.
AGAAATCATGGCCATGAAAAAGGAGCTGGATCTGATATAAGAATGTATTAGGCTGAAGTACATGTCGATTATAAGATTTGAAGAATGTCACCAGAAATTCAAAGCATTAGAGAAAGAAGGAACGAGTAGTTAGCAGAGAAGACGGGGAAGTGCTGTGTCATAGAAGATGAGGCCAAGAAAGGTAAACAGGAAAATATCAGGCTCAAGAAAGAGATTGTTACTCTTCAGAAAGTGTTAAAGGACCACATGCTCTGATAGGGAATGCTGGGTAAAGCGAAAGAGCTTTAGGAAGAAAAACAGAAGAGCTAAACAAACAGTTGAAAGATCTGTCACAAAAATACACTGAAGTGGAAAACTAGAAAGAGAAACTATTAGAGTAAAAGCCCCAAAACAGTGCTGAGATCTTCACCATAAATGTAATGCAGAAGCATCGTGTCCCAATGGAACAGGTGGAGGTGGGAAAAAAATACCTCGCAATAGCACCTTTGTGAACTTAAGGGAGGAGCTGAAGAGCAAGCAAAGTTGTGAGAAGGAGCAGCAATTGTCCAGTCAAAGGAACGAGTCTCCTGTGACCCTGCCAAAACAGTTACAGGTTAAGGAGCACATTGAATAGGAGAGTGTGATCTTGAAAGCAAGTTTGAGAGAAAAGGAGGAGAATAAAATCGAAGAAGTCTCCAAGGTTCAGAGTAATGTATAGGAGTTAAAGAAACTAGTCTCTAAGATACAGGGAAACATTTGAGCTGATCAGGTAGCGTGGGAGATCATTCTTTAAAACCAGTGGGGTATCTAGAGCTACTAGTCGTTAAAATTAAAGGAACAAGCAAAAACAGTTGTAATAAGTGTGCATATGTTGACAGTGAACTTGTGAAAAATGCATACAGGCTTAAGCTTTCTGTCAGTTTACGTTTAGATATTTGCACCCTGATAAATTTCCCGAGGCCACTACTTAAAAATGTTCTGAAAACCAGTGGGGCCTTAGCCTGACAATATTTTGTAAGGTGTGTAGGTAATTTCCAATAGGTAAATGCTGAAAAGCTGGAACCTATGGAAATAATTCATATGTGAGGAACCTCAGATGGTGAATTTGGGAAAGTGTACTTCACAGAGGTAAAGCCTGGAAAGTATGGGTATTGTTATCTATTAGTAATAGTGGACACTTTTTCAGGCTGAGCTGAGGCATGCAATAATTCCTTGATTTGCCTTGCCCTTAGCTTTGGGGTCCAAAGATGGCCCTGCATTCATGGCACAAGTTCTCAATTATTAACTAACACTCTAGGAATAAATTGGAAGTTACAATCCATTTATAGAACTCAGAGTTCAAGGCATTAGAAAGAATGAATATGCCCTCAAAGGAAACTAACTAAATTAAATACAGAGACTATCCATGGCTAGGTGAGCCTCCTCCACTTTGCTCTCCTTCAACCAAGATGTAGCCCTTATGTTAAAGGATTTAAACCCTTTGAAATACTTTAGGATAGACCACCCCCTTTGCTTCCTAAATTTGGGAAGGCTATATTAACAGAAATGTCTAGCTACAATCTGCAGGCTTTACAACATATTCTTTTATGGGACCTATCCTTTGGTAACCAAGGCCCACCGGCCACCAAAGAAAAACTCCACCTAAAGGGGAGGGGCCAAGATGGCGATGGAACAGCAGGGAAGCACCACAGCTCTCTCCAATGAAATACAGTGTTTGGATTTCAATGCTCCATTTCTGCAAGTGACCCACAAAAAAGAGGCGTTTACTCAGAGAGATACAGGAAGTGAAAAAAAAGGGAAAAACCTACACAGACAGTAAAGTGGGAAGACCCTTCCCCCAACTCTTGTTGGTGATGGGGCTCACCGCTGAGCAGCTTCAGTGGTGGAGCTTTGTGCCAGGTTGCTTAAGTGGCCTGGCTCTGGACTCTCTGAGGACCACACACCCAAAAACATCCCAAGGCTCACAGAAGACTCCCCAGGTCCAGTGCCAACACAGAGACTACAAACCGAAATCTCAGAAGAGCCGGCATGAAAATTCCCCTCACCCTCCGTGGCATGGCGCCTCTGCCTGGCTGGTGCAACCACCCCAACACAGTTAGGAGCAGCAGCAGCTGTCAGCAGTGGCGAACAACCCTAGACTCGTAGTGTGGCACCTCTGTCCTGCTGTTGTAAACAGCCTAGCCTAACCTGGAGCAGCAGCAGCAGCTGGCAGTAGTGGCAAACCACCCAGACTCTGGGCACAATGCCTCTTGGCACTAGCTCACAGGAAAAACCCAGACCAGCCTGGGGCGGCAGTGATAACTGGGACGGGGAAAGCTGCAGTGAAAAATTCCAGACCCATGGCGGTTTGTGCCTCTCCACACTGGCCCACATAAGCAGCCCAGCCAAGCCTGAGGCAACAGAACTGTTTAAAACCTCACTCCTGGTGGGGTGGAGGGCCTCTCCATACTGGCTTGCATAAGCAGCCCAGCCCAGCCCATGGTGGCAAAGGTGGTGAACAACCCCAGTCATGACGTAGGTTGTGGTGCTGAACAACCCCAGAAAAGCCACATGAACTTTCCTATTTTGTCTGACTTTGAACCTGAATACACAGATCTGAGCCTCCTGAGTAGCTACAATTACAGGCGTTTACACCAGCAGGGTCTAACTCTTGCCAATCCCTTCACTTTTTCTACAATAGATCATTTCTTAGTTCATACAAGGAACTTAAGCAAATACAAGAGGATTGACATAATACCTGTATTATATCTGACCATAGTGGAATCAAACTGGTTCTCAATAACAAGGCATAAAGTAGAAAAAACTTAAACACATGGAAATTAAAGTGAACTAAGTTGAACAATACATGGGTCACAGAAGAAGTTAAAGAAGAAATAAAAAGTTCCTACAATTCAGTGAAAATGAAGAAACATCACAAAGAAACCTATGGGACCGAGCAAAAGCAGTTCTGAGGGGCAAATGTATTACTCTCAGTGCACATATCAAGAAAATAGAGACCAAATAAACAATCTTATGATACAACTAAAACTGCTAGAGAAACAAGAAAAAAATTGAACCTAAAGTTGCTAGACAGAAAAAGATAAACGATATAAGAGCTGAAATTAATGAGATGGAGACTGAGAAAATTATAAATAAATTAATACAACAAAAAACTGTTTATAAGAAAAAAATCAGTAAGACTGATGGACCACTAGCAAGAGAAACTAACAAAATAAGAGAGGTGACCAAAATCAATATTATCAGAGATACCACAGGAAAAATTACAACAAACATCCAAGACATCCAAACAATCATAAGGAAATAATTCCAGACTCTACTTACAAAGGAAGGAAAACCTAGCAGAGATGGATGAATTTCTACGGAAATACAAATTGCTATCTCCCCTCTCCTTTTTGGACCTGCTTCTCCACCATGTAAGGTTGGGGCAGCAGTTCAGTAAATAAACTTCTTTTCCTGCCTTAATAATGTGTAGTATCCTCTTCATAGGCTACCTAATGAAACCTACCTATATAATGTTCCTTACATATGATGCTGTAACTCAGATGGGGTTATTGAGTTGGAAATGTTAGAATTTCCTAACCACTCCTTTTCTGTGAACTAAACTGTCTTCAGACACCACGCGAGACTTTTCACCGATACCATTGCTGGCCTTCACATGCACATCTACACCACTTCTCTTCTCTGGTGAGTGAAACTACTCTCTATGGCTCTCTGTTGCTCAATCTCTGCTCAGATGTGGCACCATGCTAACGAGTTCCTATAGCCTTTATCGGAAAGGCTGGTCAACTCCGAACCCGAGGTTGCTTGGTTATGGGATCTTGCCCATTTCTCTCTAGACTGCTCTAGGGGAAGTAGGGACATTGCTTGTGCCTGGTCAGCTCTCCTTCAGTCACCAGACTGACTCTCCTACACATTTAATGGGGTGCTGCAAGTCATGCCAGAGCCATGAAACCCCTCTGAAATGCCTCCTGTGCTCCCTGGATAGCCAGAGCACCTAATTTTTTATGCTGTTCAAAAATTTAGACAATTTTTGCCTCTGCAATGGTAAATGGTCAAAAGTCTGTTCACTTTCAGTATCTTTTTGCTCTCTGCTAATCATGTCCAACTTTCTATATCTCTCCATTTCTTTTCTACAACTATGTGTATTGTGCCATGAAGCATGGGACATGGGCTGGGTCCAGGGGACCCATTCTACTTTCCCTCTAAAAGGCTAGCCAAACTAGGCTTGATTTTTTGTTCAGGCTTTATTTGCATTTTTTTTTTTTAGAAATTTGCCATCTTGAGTTTGCCATCTTGGCCAAATGGTGGGTGAAGGATTTGGCCCCCTCCAATCCTTACCCTTCCACCAAGCTTTCTTCTCCTTCATCCATCTATTCAAATGTGCCTTGCTAACAAGTTGCTCTTTTCATAGACTCTGGTAACTGAGGCCCAACCATCTGATGTGCTTTGTTAGCAAAGATGTCTGAACATTGTTGTATAAAATTTTAGGATTTGAGTTTTGCCTTTTTTGTTTTGTATTGTTTAGGCTAGTACTGACTATGTGATTCTAAAATATTGGGCATATCTGTGCAAAGATTCTCCCATCTAACAAGTTTTGACATTGCAGAATATTTGGTCAATTCTTGATAAGGACCAGGTAAGATCTACTTATTCTATTTGATCTCCATGTTGCTTTAATTGAAAATAACAAAGGATTTTCGTGACAAAAGTTGCAATTCAAATCCAGCTCTGGCTGAAAAATACCTAAGACTCCATCACCCAACTAACCTGCAAAAAGCCAGGCTGGAATCTTGGACTGAGCCTCTAATCTCCAACCAGAAAACACTGCACGAGTTTCTATAACTCAAAGTGTTAGTGTGTTAGCCTTGAGCAGAAGTGTTCAGGGATAGTGTCCAGGAATTGAGTTCAAACCTCCTTTAATACCAACTGGGAAAAACCATCCCACCAATGACACTTAGAATCAGCCAGTCTGCAGAACAAAGGAACATGGAAAAGAGTAAGAGGTGATGATACCACATCAGCCACTTTGTGCCTGCCCTTTCAAAAGTAACCAGAGCAAGGAGGTCAATAGAAGTAAGAAGACTGTCCATACCTATCTACCTTTCAATTGGACAGGAATTTATATTCTTGCCTTTGTCACTTGACTTCTTCTCTACCTTGTCGCCAGATATCAGAAGTAGCTAGGGATATTTCTACCAACATTTTCAGCCCCGAGTCTTCCTCTTGCCATTTAGTTGCTCTCTAGTATTTTTTTCAGTCCCTCAATGCCTCGTGTGACTTCTCCATACTTCATCCAAGAGACTTGCCTCCTCCAGACTTCATCAAAGGACTCATTGCCCAAGTCACAGCTGTTGCCTTCTGCCTTCTTTCAGAGGGGATCTCGTTTCAACATTTTACCCCTACTGTTGATACCCCTTGCAAACAGGAAATAGCCAGAGAGAATCTTCACCTTTTTTTATAATTATCAAAAGGCTGGAATGTAAGGTTTGAACAGGGACACCTCCACACTTCTTGGCTAAGTTTCCGCCCAATATCTGTTACATAGGTAACTAGCAGACCTGGAAGCAGTCACCTTCTCCTCTTGCTAGATCACATCCTGGGCCACCTCTGGTCACAAGCCTCCTATCTGACGTTAGGAGGGTCCCAGACCCTGAGGTCACGTCGAAATCCAGTGTGGCCACACTTTTCCCCACCTGGCCAACTTCTTCCTTTAAGTCATGATTCTCCACCATACATGGTGTAGGCAACAGTTCAGTAAATAAAATTTTTTTCTGCCTGAAAAATAAGAAATACAAATTGCCCAAACAGAACCAAGAAGAAAGAAATCAATTAAACATGTTAATTACCTACAATGACATAGTAGAAGTAACCAGAACTCTTCCAACAAGAAAAGCCCAGGACATGATGGATTCACTACAGAATTCTATAAGACCTCAAGCACTTCAGAGAAATAGAAACAGAGGGAGTAATCCCAAACTCATTCTATGAAGCCAATATCACATTCATCTCCAAACTAAGCAAAGACCCAAGAAAAAGAACTACACACCAATCTGTTTGATTAAGACAGATACAAAGCTCCTCAATAAAATTGCAGCCAACAGAATCCAGAAACAGTTCAAAAAATTATACATTATGACCAAGTGAGTTTCATTCCAGAGATGCAAGTATGGTTTAACATAAGTAAGTCAATAAATCTAATCGATCACATCAACAGATCCAAGGTCAAGAACCACATGATTATCTCCATTCATGCAGAAAAGGCTTTTGAGAAAATTCAGCACTGATTTATGTTAAACGCTATGGAAAAATAGGAATAGAAGGAATATTTCATAACATAATAAAAGCCTTACATGGTACATCAAAGGACAATATTATATTTAATAGGGAAAAACTACAACCAATTCCCCTAAAAACAGGAACAAAGCAAGGATGCCCACTTTATCCAAGTTTTTTCAATATAGTTCTGGATTTCTTAGACAGAGCAATAAGGCAAGAGAAAGACATTAAAGGGATCCACATAGGACAGGAAGAAGATAAGCTATCTCTTTTTGCAGATGGCATTATTTTATAAATAACCGATCCCTAAAGCTCCATCCCCAAACTCTTAGAACTTATAAACCAATTTGGCAAATGAACAGGATACAAAATTAACCCACAAAAGTCAATTGACTTTCTGTATAGTAACAATGTACAAATAGAAAGGGAAATCAAAGAAACAACCCCATTCACAATAACCTCAAAATAAAAAGTGTCTAGGAATTAACCTAACTAAAGATATAGAGGGTCTGTTTCATGAAACCTATAAAAGCCTAAAAAAAGAATCATAGAGATTACCAGGAAATGGGAAGAAATGGGAAAAAATATTTACCAGCAATATATCAGACAAGCGTCTAATACCATTATATTATAATATCCATTATATTATATATGGTGAAGTCAAGAAACTAACCCTTCACAAACCTAACAAACCTATATTGATATGGTCAAGGAAGCTAAAGTGAGACTTATTAGAAGAAGAGATAGAAACGACAAAGAAATACATAAGGAAATGTTCATCATCCCTGGCTGTAAGGGAAATGCAAATAAAAACAACTGTGAGATACCACCTTACCCCAATCAGAATGGCCCACATCCTAAATTAAGCCAATGACAAATGCTGGAAGGGATACAAAGAAAGAAACATTACTACATTGCTAGTGGGAATGTATACTAATACGACCACTTTGGAAAGCAATCTGGAGGTACTTACGAAAGCTAAATATCGACCTGTCCTATGAACTGGCCATACCACTCCTAGGCATCTACTCTGAACAACAGGAACCAGTGTACATAGACATACACACCTCTATGATTATTGCAGTACTGTTCACAATAGCCAAGATTTGGAAACAACCCAGATAAGCCACAACTGATAAGTGGATCCAAAAAATGTGGAACCTATATACAATGGAATACCATGTAGCCATTAGAAAGGACAAAATGAATGTATTTGCAGGGAAATGGATGGAACTAGACCAAATTATTTGAGTGAGGTAAGCCAAGAACAATGAGACAAACGGCATAGGGTTTACGTGATACATAGATGCTAAAGTCAAAATGCAAGAAGGTATGACAAAGTAAACAGGACTCAAGAAACAACGGACAGCCACTCATTTTGTTGTATCACCATTAATGACTCCATGTTCTTGACTATGTAGATGGTAGAAATATGCACGCAATGCAGAAAAGCCAGGAGGAGGAACACAATAAGTGGAAAATGGAACAACATACAACAAAGGGGCACATCAGCTGCAGTGAACATAGAAGAAAAATAACTAAGCAACCCAAACACAGTGATGGGAAGAGGTTTATGAGAGGGAAAGAGGGCAAGAGGGAATAGCCTACATTAAGCAAAAGGAAAAAAATGTAAATATCACCTGAGGTCGGAAAAATAATTTGGATTGTCAAAGCTCATAGAATTAACAAACATTAGACCATGATAACAGTAATGTGCTTTGTCAAGGTTAAAATGTGTTTGTGACTTTAACTAAGTATCACAATTCCAAAACACTGTGAAATATATGTAATCACCTATCTCAATTTTTACAAAAACGGTGCGAGAGGGAAAGGTTACGAGGGATGGATGACAATGTTGTCAGACACCTAGTATTCGGGTACTGTTTTGTAGAATGGGAACTTCTTTGTTCAACTACTTAAAGATAATAATAATAAAAAGTGTTTAAAAAATAAACATTAGGATGAAAATAAAAATTTCAAATATAAAATAAGAAATTAAATCCAGTTGGAAGGAAAATTTTGTTGAGGAGAGTAGTTTAGTTTATTCTATAGCAAGTCTCACTTCAGAAATAAATTCAAAAACTAGACCCCAGGTAAGTGAAATAAACTAAGAAATTGAGTTGAAAAAAGAAAATAAGAAACTCCACCCACTCTTTCTTGCCTAGACAGCTGGTGTGGGTAAAAATTCATCATGATCCTGAATTGGAACCAAAGTGGCAAGGACCTTACTTGGTGGTGCTAACTTCACTGTCGCCTATTGAATTAGCACGAAAACATCATTGGATCCATCAGTCTCAAGTGGAATAGGTAGTGGACCACTATACAGAGAAGGCTGCAAGATGAACTATTAAGGATAAGACTTACTAAGTGTTAATTAGTGCTAACTAGTATATTTCTATAATTTACTTGTTTTCTATTAAATTTACCTTTTAAGCCTGTTCATTTGGTGGAATGAAGTGAATTTTTAGGATTTGCTTAGAAGGAATCAAGGATTTGATTGGACATGAAAAATATTGGGGGATATATGAAGCAGCATGGTCCTAATAATGAGCAGGGACAACTAATCAATGTTGCCCCATGACCTGGCTCACTGGAGTGCATGGGGCATGCCACACAAGTGAGCAGGGCATGCTACTGGAGGGGGTAGGATGTCATCCTCACATGATGAGCTGTGAAGAATTGATTGGGGAACAGGCAGTTTGTGAAGTGATGGTTGAAAACTGTTAGGTAGGAAACCCACTGGAGTGATGGAGGCGTTCAAACTATATATAGGCTGCATGTTCAGAGCAATGGAATTGGAGAAAATCAAGGAATGACCTCCAAGGAAGGAAGTGGTGAGACAGCAGGAGGGGAAAGACCTGGGAGAAGTGGAATTTGAGGGAGAACAGGAGGGGAAGGAAGACAATTGGCCACCCGTCCAGAGAAGTGTAGTGGAGAAGCCTAAAGAGAAGAAGGAAGAGAAAAAAGGAAATGAAGGAAAAGTCTATAAAGAAGGACTTAATAAGGGAAAAGGAAAAAACCTTACCTAATGAAGTTTGGAGCGTGGAGATGATAATTTGGGAGGTTGGTGTTTTGCAAACCAATTAACTATGCCTATTGGACGTCTGAGGTTTGGTGGTTGGGGTTGGGCTGTCACTGTGTGTACAGCCCATGGCAAAGTAAATGTAGGCCCATTTCTAGTGTAAATAAAGTTATCTTCAATGTGCCTCATTGGATTGTCTTGTGTTTTATGCATCATAAGTGTGCAAGTTCACAAGTTAATAGGCTCAAAGGCCTCGAGTTTTGTAAAATGTTATGAGGTCATAATAGGTTTGAAAAACCCAATGGAACAGTGATATCACAATGGCAATATGATGTCACAATATTGAGTGATAATAATATTTTGATGTTATGCTTAGTTGGTGATGCTATAATGGTGATGAGATCACAATAGGTTTACCATGTTACAATAGGTCACAATAGGTTTTTTTAAATTGTGAAAATACTGTACAGAGGGGTTACAATTACAGGGGCAAGATAATGAGTACATTTCTTATTAAGCATTTTAGCCTCCTCCTTTGTTACCCCTTCCCATCCCTTCCCATACTTACCTGGCAAGGGAAATTCCACGATCACAAGATAGGTTTATGAAGACAGTTATGATGTCAGTTATGATGTCAGTTCCACCCAGAAGAAATTCTCCCAGCCCAGGCAGAAAAAACTCCGCCCACAGAGGAGTGACTTTCTTTTTTGAAACTTTTCTTAAATTTTTATTTTTTAAAAGTGTTTTCTGTTAATCTTTTTTTCTCATAATTTTTATTTTTGGGGTGTGTGTGTGTGTGTGTGTGTGTGTGTGTGTGTGTGTGTGTGTGTGTTTGAGCTTTTGGTCTTTTTTTATTGTTTTCATTTTTTTCTCTTTATTTTGCATGACTTAATTGCTGTTCTGCTCATCCCATGATATATAACTGTCGTCAATTATTAGACCTTATTCACTATTGTGTACATACTTAATCCAGAAATTTATTACTCAATTCACAAGCTCTTAGGCTTAACTTCTTTAAAAGCAGTATCATCTTTTTATACCTACATAATTATTACGTAACTAATTTTAATATTTTTTAATTTTTTGCTTTCATGTTTCTTTCTATCCCTCCCCTCTTCTCATTCTATCCTTTTCTTCTTTTCATATCATTTCTTTAAGCGTACATAATTTTTAAGTGTGTCACTTCTTAAATTTAGTTTTTGTTTCTCAAATTCTCTTTTTCTTAATTTCTCTCCTGTCATTCTGTCCAATCAATTTCCCTCTCTGAGATTAGGAATTGGTTAAATTTACTCCCCTTTTACCCCTCCACATCCCTCTAGTCCTATTTGTTCCCACACTTCTCCCTAAAGCTAATAATTTCTGGTTTGCCAAATCCTTTTTTGTTGTTTTTAGCACAGTAATACATAGTTGTTTGATGTTGAATAGATTGTATCTGTTGAATTAGATTGTATTTGCAGCCGTTTTGATTGTGCAGCTACAGGACTCTGGCTGATGCTTGCCTTAAAATAGTGTTCTAGCACAAAATTTGTGTTGCTTTCATACCAAATGGGCAGAAGAAGCCGAAAAGCACAATAAAAATGGCAAGTCCAGATAGCCCAACTCCCACTCATGTTAATCAGGTGACAGAATTGTTAATGAATAGTCCAGAGAAGCTCCATAAAAACCTGTACATACACTACTAGTAAACATGGTGAATGAAATGATTGGACTTGCAAAGTACTCAGTGTGAGCATGATAGGGAGCGAGAGGAGCAAACCAAAGATTACTACAGGAATCTTGTAAGCATTATTAGGAAGCTACTTAAAGATTAATGCAGGAATTGCATAAGCAGGTTGAGAAGAGTCAAAGATAAATACAGGAAATGCATGAGCAGGCGGAGCACAGCCATAGAGAATTACTGGAATTGTGTGAACATGACGAAACTAATCAAAGAGTAATACAGGAATTATGAGAGCAGGATGAGACTAGACACAGATAAATAGAGGCATTCATGGAATCCATAAACAGACCACTGAAAGAAGTCAGGGAGACCCCAAATGGAATGCTGAATAGAGCCCTACAGAAAGAATGGGTGTCCAGGGCAACCATAACCAATCATCTAAGTGATTTGAGAAACTGAACACAAAATTAAGGAAGTAAAGAATTTCATACAAGATCTAAAACAAAGCTCCAACAAGGATTTTGAAGCCATCAAAGCCGACCAATTAGAAGAATAAGAAATAAAAAACAAAGTAGAAAGTCTTGACAGTAGGTTAGACCATGAAGAAGATCGAATCTCGGGGATTGAAGACAGCCTATATATTATAGAGAAAAAACATAAAACTATGCAAGACAAATCCAAAAAATATGATAGAGCTATTCAACATTTGGAATACACTATCAGAAAGCCTAATCTGAGGATAATGGGTGTAGAGGAGCACCTAGAAAAAGAAGTTAATGGTCCAGAAAATTTATTTAACAGAAACCTAGCAGAGAACTTCCCAAATATACAAAAAGATAGGCCTATTCAGATGTAAGAAGCTTGTAGAAACCCAAATAGACCAAACCACAACAAGATATCACACTGTCACATTATAATCTGCACAGGATCAATTCAGACCCAGGAATGGAGCCTCAACGATCTCAAGGAGAAAAGAACAATCACCTATAAACAGAAACCAATTAGAATCATCCATTTCTCAGCAGAGCTGATTAAAGCAAGAAGAGCCTGGAATGGTGTATGCCATGTGCTAAAGACAAACAACTATCAACCAAGAATACTGTACCCAACTAAACTATCCTTCATAACTGAAGGTCGAATAAAAATTTTCCATAGCAAAGAAACATTGAAACAATGTATCTCCACCAAACCAGCCCTACAAAAAACAAAAGTATCCTACACATAGAAAACCAACAGGACCACAGTAAGAGCCAAGAAACAGTATCCAAGGAAACAAAATTAGAAATCAACACCCTTTGTGATAAAAGCTCTGTAAAAACTATGAATCCAGTCAACATTCCTCAATACAATAAAGGCTATATATGACAAACCTACAGCCAGCATTGTACTTAATGGTGAAAAATTAAAGCCATTTCTTCTTAACTCAGGAACAAGACAAGGATGTCCACTCTCCTCTCTCTACTTCTTTTCAATTTAGTATTAAAATGCCTAGCTACAGCAAAAGACAAGATGCAAACATAAAAGGGATCCAAATAGGGAAAGATGATGTTAAACTCTCCCTATATGCAGATGACATGATGTTGTATTTAAATAATCCCACCGACTCCACTCCGAAATTATTCATGTTGATTCAAAACGTTGGCAAAGTAACAAGGGAAAAAGTAACACTCAAAAATAAATAGATTTTTTGTATGCCAACAATGAGAAAGCATGGCTGAAATCAGGAAAGCAACTCCATTCATAATAGCCCATAAAAAATAAAATACCTAGGTATTAACTTAATCAAAGATGTAAGGGATCTTTATGATGCAAACTTTAAAAACCTGAAAAAGGAAATAAAAACGGAACTTAGAAAGTGGAAAAACCTCCCGGCTCCTGGATTTGAAGAATCAAATCGTGAAAATGGTAATACTTCCCTAGGCTATCTACAAATTCAATGTGATGCTTATCAATATTACAAACTCATTCATCAAGAAAATAGAAGAAGAATTCCAAAAATTCATATGGAACAATAAAAGACTCTGAAGAGCAAAAATGTTCAACCGAAGGAATAGTGCTAGAGGAATATTAATACCAAATTTCAAACTCTACTACAAAGCCATAGTAATCAAAACAGCTTGGGACTGGCACAAGAACAGACCTCAGGACCAATGGAATAGAATCGAAAACCCAGAAATGAACTCACAGACCTATAGCCGCCTAATCTTTGATAAAGGAGCTAAGAAATAGAATGGAAGAAAGCTTCTTCTGTAAATGGTGCTGACAAAATTGGTTAATCACTTGTAGAAAGCTAAAGCTAGATCCATATATATGACCCTGAAGGGGAAACAAAGGAGGAGGCTACAATGCTTGATAAGAAATGTACACATTATCTTGCCCATGTAATTGTAACCACTCTGTACAGTATTTTCACAATAAAATAAATAAAAATTAAAAAAGAATCAACTCCAAATGAATGAAAGACCTCAGAGTCAAAGCAGACACCCTGAAAACTTTGCAGGACAAACTGGGAGATAACTTGTTTGTCCTTGGCACAGGCTGCAATTTTCTTAATAGAGACCCAGAAACACAACAGATCAAAGGAAGTTTGGACGAATGGAATTGCATGAAATTGCAGAGCTTCTGCATGGCAAAGCACATAGCTAGGAAGGTCAATAGAAAGCCTACGGATTGGGAGAAGATCTTCACTAGCCATAAAACGGACAAGGGTCTCATATCTAAAATATACCTAGAACTCAAAAAATTAAATCCTCCAACAACAAATCCTCAAAGAAGCAACTGCACAATAAATAAGTGGCTAAAGACTAAAGAGAAACTTCTCTGAAGAGGAAAGAATGATAGCCAATAGATACATGAAGAAATTCTCAACCTTCCTAGCTGTAAAAGAAATGCAAATCTAAACTACATTGAGAGAACACCTTACCCAAGTTAGAATGGCTATAATGCAGAACTGTAATAACAAGACAAGCGGGACAGGATGTCGGTGGGACTGTAATCTTTTTCAACCATCTGGAAAGTAGTATGCAGGTTCCTCAAAGACTCCATATAGAGTTCCGCTATGACACAGCAATCCCACTTTTGGGCATTTACCCAAATGATCAAAAACAAACCCACACTATAGCTACCAGCACCACTATGTTTATTGCAGTATTATTTACCATACCTAAGATATGGAACCAAACCAGATGCCCCTCGGTAGATGAATGAATCGATAAAATGTGGCAACAATGCTTGATAAGAAATGTACTTGTTATCTTGTCCATGTAATTGTAACTCCTCTGTATGGTACTCTTACAATAAAAAAATCTGTTATATATACATAATTGAATTCTATTCCTCCATCAGAAAAAATGGCATTGCTCCATTTGTTAGGAAATGGAAAGACTTGGAAAAAATTATATTAAGTAAAGTAATCAATGCCAAAAAAACCTAGCTTCCATGGTTTCCCTTATTTGCAATAGCTGGTATATGTCGGAGATAAACATAAACTATCAGACAAGTTGATGTTAGGTGAAATGAACACCAAGATAAGGACTCAAATGGTTTTTCTTTCTTGCTGTTGTTTCTACCATATTTACAAGATGATTTCTTTGCTGCTTTTTATGTCCCTTCCCCACAAAATAACCTCTATTTTCAGTGTATTTGATGTTGATATAATTTGGGGAGGGGAAGGAAAAAACAAATTGGGATTCATGTGAACCCATTGCAACAATGACATATACAAGACGTTATGTCGAAAACCGAACTTTACAACTTTGGCACAGGGGGACGGGGGGCAGAAAGTGAGATGGGCAGGGATGGGACGGGGAAACAAGGGAGGAGGCAACAATGCTTGATAAGAAATGTACTCATTACTTTGTTCATGTAATTGTAAACCCTCCATACATATTTTCACATTAAAAAAATGATGAAATAATAAAGTAAAAATCCATGCCAATTCTTTTTGCATGTCGTGGGGCATGAATATTGGGCCTGGGCACTCTCCCTGTGCTCTTCAGCTCAAGAATAACACTGTACCACTTGAGACACAGTGCCATTTCTAGTTTGCAAGAGATATATTGGCGCTAAGAGTCTCACAGATTTTTCTGCCCAGGCTGGCTTTGAACCATTATGCTCAGATCTCAGAATTTTGGGTAGCTAGGAGGTCAGCATGAGCCACCAAAGGCCAGATTCAAGACAAGCTTAAAAAAGCAAGCTTATTGAACCTTCTGGCTTTTTCTAATAAACAATGTTATTTTTCAGCATTAATTTATAACTGTGAGTAATTTTTAGGTGTAACTTGGAATTTTTTTAATAGAATCAAATATAACTGTTACTATTACTCAGTATCTCACAAATCCACTGTAATTGACTTTTCCCAAAGACAATTATTACATACAATATTACTCATCATTATTATTACACTCTATTACATATAGTGTGAAGTGAAAATAGTTTGGACCATTTCATATAAATTAGTAGATGCTACTTTAGCATAATAAATTCAGAACTGAGATTTTAAATGAAGGAAAGAAGATTTCCGAGTTAAAATGAAATATAAATATGTAATGTGTCCCAACTGAATCAAAAATTCTGATTTTATACAGAGAAAAATATTTTCTTTCCACTAAAGTCTTTGAAGTAATACCATTGGAAAGAGTGAGACAAGAGGAGGAAGAATTAAAATCATGTCAAACAATGTCTGTTATTCTGCTATCCCCTCCACTGTGAAGACGTGCCCATTCCCAGTTGTAACAAAATTTCAAGTGTCTCTCTTAGAATCTATTTGGAAAAGTTCTCAATCACTGACTATTTTTGTAATTTCTGTTATATGAAACAAAATATTGACACAAAACTATTGAAATAAAACACACACATATGTTGAAGTCACCACAACTGGAAAAACAACCAACAAAGTAGAACTTTCCCAGGAACAAAAACATGTTTTGCCCAGTTTTTTAAGCACAAAAACCTCAAATACATGTTAACTTGGAGTAGAGCCATAAGGAAAACTGTGTCTCAGAAATATGGTTGTGTTAATTTGTAATTAAATTCATCTAGATGAACGTAATGTAGCAAATCCCTTGAATGGATCAAATTGTTTAAAATGAATGTGACTGTATGCAGAGTGAGATCTGCACATATTTAAAAGAATAAAATAACAAAATCAAGGCATACTAAAAAATTCAGAAAAGCAATGAATAAGTCCAATATTATCCATATTGAGAACTAATTCCTACTGATTTAACAAGAAAAATATGCAACTAATAGAATCTGAGCAGTGTACAAGAGTGTATATACTTTAAACTATTCCAAATTACACTTTGTAGAAGATTAAATGTGGGTAATCTAAAGGAGAACATCAACACATGATATAAATGAAATTAAAAATCTCATGAAAAGAGAGAAGTAGTTTCTGGAAAATAATAGCTTAACAAATGGTGGTGAAAATCTTTCTAGTACTGAGAAAATTGCATACCTATATATTTAGATCCAAAAAAAAACCCAGTTACTCAAGCTGATTTGAAACTTTGGCAAAGTAGCAGGATACATCTGTAACATTATTATGGATGTTGACTCTGGCATGGAATTCATTTGCTCTTTGATCTGACAAATGAATATATGAAAGAACATAACTTCTCCAACTAAATATCAAGACTTAACTAAACATATCACAAGAAAAGTCATAATGTAATCCGTATTGCAACTGGGATAAGAGAAAAATCAGTCATAGTTATTCTGTATTTATTGTAAATGTAGATGTTTTTCATAAATTATTTCCTTTAGTTTGCATTTTCAAAATATTGTGTTACATGATGTATATCTTGGTAAGTAACTTTGAATGTCTCCTTAAATTTTGTTCTGTGTATAATGTATCTCTTCTGTTCCTAACCCATGAAATGATTTTGATTCCAAAACATTCTCATAACCACTGTTTATAATACACAAAATCTCATAAGCAAGACACCAGTAAGCATTGGTTAACATTTTGATACCAGGGTCTCATGACTGATGAGGCCTATCTTCATGAGTTACATTGTACCTAGATTCCTCAGCCTAAATTTAGCCACTGTTAAAAAATATTTATATCTTTATTTATCACCCATCAGAGATTAAATCTGAGTATAAAGCCTAAGGAAAACGATAAAGTAAGAATTTAGCTTTTCTGGATATTAAGTAAACAAAATGCAGCATAGAGTAACTCACTGGTTTAAAGTCAACCTATTTCACCAAAACATTCTAAGCATTACCTTACAATGTGTTTAATTCTCATGAACGGACGGAAGGGGGAATACGAGAAGAGTACTAACCAAGCACTGTCTTCAAAATATATATAATTTGGATTTATCTCTAAATTTCTCTATAAACATTTCTGATAAAAACTGTTTGAATAATTGATTTATAATATATCCTAGTTTCATATACCAAATTACACTCAGAAAATGGGATATAACAATTAACTAAAGAAAGTCCTGGCAGAAAAAAATGGCACCTCTATACTATGTGACACCCAATTCTGAGGTATTTCATTATGCCTCCATTTAATGAATGTGATTGTTTAAATGTTTCATAAAATAATAATTAAAATTGATCAGTGTATTATAATCTAATTGTTTACAATTTTATCCTAGAATCATTTAAGAACTTCCCATTCAATCATGACATACATCACATTCCATTGGTATTCATATGGATAGGAATGACTTTCTTAGGATCTCCTGCCATTTGGAGGTGGCAGGACCAGGATTCGAACTGTGGGCTCCAGCTCCTACCCGAGGATAGGGAACTCACTGGTGTGTTCAAGAATAACAACAAGACCAATGATTAGGCAGGCACCAGTGGCTCTCAGAAGTCCTCATTGATACTTACAAGGTTGTGATAGGAGGATCATGGTCAAAGTCACCCTAGGCAGAAGTCTTTGAGAGCCCTGTCCAACTTCAGGGCCAACAAAGCCAGAAGTATAGCCATATGACTCCAGTGTTGGAATGCTAGCCTTAAGTAAAGCAGCTCATGGAGTGTGCCCAGATCCAGAGTTCAGGGTCCAGGAGTGGCAACAAACAGACATACACAACAATCTTTGCAGCCATCTGCCTAAAGCAGGTCACCCTCAGCAGCCTTTATTTACATTTTATTATGAGGCCAATGCAGGGACAGTCACAAACCAGGCAGGGGAAGAGAAAATCAGGTTTCTTAGAAGTAACCAGTATTCAGAAAATTAAAATTGGGGACATAAAATGGTAGCATAATTATGTAAAAACTACCAATAAGAAAAAGATGAGGGGTTTGGGAATGTGGATTAGTGAGAGAGTGCTTGTCTAGCATGCAAGAAGCCCTGGGTTTGATTCCTCAGTAGCACATTCAAAAAAAAGCCAGAATTGGACTTGGATGTAAGAAGGAAAGAAGGGAACACTTCCCAGTCATGAGGTCTTCTGCAGTGTGCCAGGACACCAACATGGTCTTCACAGAACCACAGAACAGGAAGACTGTATCTTTCCCACTTCTCAGGCAGCGAGGGCCCCAGAGTTAAGAGGCCAGAGCCAGGTTCTAACTCAGGAGCTTGGATCCAGAAGAGAAAGGGGTCTGCGTCTTCTTGGACTGGGGACTTGCTTTAATGATGTGGAGAATGAAGGAAGGAGAATGGACTGGCAAAGGTAGAAGAAGGGCCTTCAAAAATGACAGATGGAGAATCAAAAACCCACTCCAAATCTTATCTATGGTAAATAATGCTGAAATAAACATAGTTGTGCTGGTAGCTTTAGTGTGGTCTTGTTTGTAAACATTTGGATAAATGCCCAAAAGTGGGACCGCTGGGTCATAGGAGAGCTCGATGTGGAGTCTTTTGAGGAACCTCCATACTACGTTACAAACTGTTTGAACAAGTTTACATTCCCACCAACACTGAAGTAAGGTTCGCTTCTGTCCACATCCCCTCCAGCATCTGTTGTTGTTACAGTTATTGATTTTTGCCATTCTAACTGGGGTGAGGTGGAATCTCAATGTTGTTTTGATTTGCATTTCTTTAATGGCTAGGAAGATTGAGCATTTCTTCATGTGTCTGTTGGTCATCCTTCTTTCTTCTTCAGAGAAGTTTCTCTTTAAGTCATTAGCCCACTTATTTATTGGGCAGTTGTTTCTTTGAGGATTTGTTGTTGGGGGATTTAATTTTTTTAGTTTCAAGTATATTTTAGATATGAGACCCTTGTACGTTGTATGGCAAGTGAAGATCTTCTCCCAATCCATGGGCTTTCTATTGATCTTGCTAGCTATGTCTTTTGCCATGCAGAAGCTCTGCAACTTCATGCAATCCCATTTGTTCAACCTTTCTTTGATTTGTTGTGTTTCTGGGTCTCTATTAGGAAAATTTCAGCCTGCGCCAAGGAGACCGAGGGTTTCTTCTATTCCATCCTGTAATGTTTTCAGAGTGTCTGCTTTAACTCCGAGGTCTTTGATCGATTTGGATTTGATACTGGTGCAGATGGATATATAAGCATCTAGGTTTAGTTTTCTACAAGTAGTTAACGAATTTTGCCAGCACCATTTACTGAAGAGGCTGTCTTTCTTCCATTCTATTTTTTTAGCTCCCTTATCAAAGATTAGACAGCTATAGGTCTGTAGGTTCATTTCTGGGTTTTCAATTCTATTCCATTGGTCCTGAGGAACCTTCTTGTGCTAGTACCAAGCTGTTTTTATTACTATGGCTTTATAGTAGAGTTTGAAATTTGGTATTGATATTCCTCCAGCAGTGTTCTTTCCGTTGAAGAGCATTTTTGCTATTCGGGGTCTTTTATTGTTCCATATGAATTTTAGGATTGCCTCTTCTATTTCCTTGAAGAATGACGTTGGAATTTTGATAGGTATCGTATTGAATTTGTAGATAGCCTTGGGAAGTATTGGCATTGTCACGATATTAATCTTCTAATCCAGGAACATGGGAGTTTTTCCCTTTTTCTAAGTTCTGTTTTAATTTCCTTTTTCAAGTTTTTAAAGTTTTCATCATAGAGGTCCTTCACTTCTTTGGTTAAGTGAATTCCTAGGTATTTTATTTTTTGTGGGGCTATTACAAATCGAGTTGCTTTCCTTATTTCAGCCCTACTTTTCTCATTGTTGGCATACAGAAAATCCATTGATTTGGGGGGGTTAATTTTATACCCTGCTACTTTGCCAAAGTTTTGAATCAGCTTGAGTAATGGGATTTTTAAATACAAGATCATGTCATCTGCAAAGAGGGAGAGTTTTATTTCTTCTTTCCCTATTTGTATCCCCTTTATGTCAGCATATTGCAGCATTATTTACCATAGCTAAGATCTGGAACCAATCCAGATGACCCTCAATAGATGAATGGATCAAGAAAATGTGGTATATACACAAAATGGAATTCTATGCCTCCATCAGAAAGAATGATATTGCCCCATTTGTTAGGTAATGGAAAGGATTGGAAAAAAATTATATTAAGTGAAGTAAGCCAAACCCAAAGAAACATAGGTCCCATGATTCCCCTTATTTGCAATATCTACTATATGTATGAGTCAAGCAGAAAAGGTCAGATAAGTTGATCTTAGGAAAATGAACACTAAGTTATGTATTTTAAATGTTTTTTTTCATGCATTTGTTTCTAACGCAATTATAAGATTATTTCTTTGTTGCTTTGTATGTCCCTCCCCCACAGTATAACCCCTGCTTTCACTGTATTTGATGTCGGTATAATTTGTGGAGGGGAAGGGGAAAAACAAGTCCTTTAAGTAACGATACAGGAGGACCTGTTGCAACAATGAGAAGTACAATTTGTCATGTCGAAAAAGAACTTTACAACTTGGGTGGCGAGGATTGGGTGAAGGGCCAGAGGGAGGGAGGGAAGGGATGGGAAGGGTAAACAAAGGAGGAGGCTACAATGCTTGATAAGAAATGTACTCACTATCTTGCCCTTGTAATTGTATCCCCTCAGTATAGTATTTTCACAATAAAAAAACACCCCACTCCCTAAGACCAAAGAGCAAGTCTCTCTATTGTTAACCTATAGATAGCCTAGGGTTCCCTTCACCTGGGGGAGGAAGGTAAATTAGTCATTGTTTGAAGAGGCTGAGAAAAGCCCGATCCTTGTCCAACACTGACAAAAGTTTCAGGTTACCCCTCATTGGTGGCCGTGTCTTACATGAATGAAGTGGTTTTGCAGCTCACTTACCTGTTGAGTGTGTAAATTCTGCCTCCTAATTCTGTAGGCCTAGGTCTCTTCGCCTAGTCTGGATTTTGAAACTGTTTTCTGCCTTCAAATATTGTTACACTGGAGTTCTTCCTGCTAACAGGGCTAGGGCTTAGAAGCTGAGAACTTCATGTGAACCCAGGATTGGTCAATGATGTTTCTTGCCTGCTTTTATAACTCAAGAACTCTAAGAACATTTAGAGTGCAAATAACTTCTCATTACCAAGGGAAACACAGGAAGCTCTTGAACATCTGACCTGTCAGCAATAGAAGTCAGAGTTTCATAGACATTCCAGCCCTGGCTGGCTTCATCCTGTGATCCTCAGACTTCAGCATCCTGAGCTAGGGTGATGGGCATGAGCTACTGGTGCTCTTCTGTAATAACATTCGCATTACAAATCAACTGCTTATCACAAAGGGCTTGGGCAACATATTACGCCTTTTAACATTGGACCTTTCAGATACAAGTTTATAATGCTAGTCTGAGAGGCTATGCATATGGATGGGCTACACTTGAACCTTGAGCTCTGAGTCCAATTTTGGTGTACATGAACATTCATTTTTCCAGAGAATGTTCTCCTAATTAACAAATAGGAAAAGTAATTTGCTTAACCCTCACTTTTGTTCCAGTTTTGTGTCTCAAACTCAAGCCTGGGCACTGTCGCGGAGCCCTTCAGCTCAAGGAGAACACTCTACCACTTGACTCACAGCACCACATGTGGTCTTTTTGTGGTGCATTGGAGATAAGACTCTAACAGGTTTTCCTTGCCTAGGCTGTCTTTGAACTGTGATCTTCAGATCTCAGCCTCCTGAGAACCTAAGGTTCGGTTGTGAGCCACAAGCATCTGGCCTGCTGTTTTGGCCAGACCTGGGGCTTGAGCTAAGTGTCTGGGTACTGTCTCTGAGATCTTTTTTCTCAAGCCTAGCGCTGTACCACTTGAGCCGCTCCACAGCTTCTGGCTTTTTTGAGTATGTGGCACTGAGGATTCAAACCTTACCATCCATGCATGCTGAGCCAGCTCTCTACCACTAAGCCACATTTCTAGCCACCCCCTTACAATTTTATCCCTCAACTTGCCTATCCCCATGAAAAGGCTTCTGAGTAATAATTATCT
Organism: Dipodomys merriami; assembly: GCF_024711535.1. NCBI lineage: Eukaryota > Metazoa > Chordata > Mammalia > Rodentia > Heteromyidae > Dipodomys > Dipodomys merriami. The sequence continues at coordinate 298,181 of NW_027202727.1, read as the reverse complement.
AAAGAAATTTCTATAGGAAGGTTCTAAGATAAAGAAGACAAAGTTCATACTTGGGAGAGACACTAAACATGTGAAGACTGTGAAAAATGCTTCCATTTAATTATGTATCATGTTTTAACACTTAATAAAATATTAATGAAAAACGAGTCAATGTCCTAAATTATTGTGTATAAATTTATAATAGGTGTACAACATGTTCTAAATATTATGTGTAGAATACTAAAAACAATAAACAATAAGTAAATGAAAAGTAAAAAATTAAAATAAATACAAAATCAATAATAAAAATTGTAATATGTAATAAACAGACATATGTAAATATATATCATATATTAAACATATATAGAAATATTTTTTCCATTGCAGGGCCTTCATTCAGAAGCTGGCAACTCTAGCCTGAATTTCTTTTCCTCAAGGACAGTGAGCTTTGCCTTCACCCATGATGCAAAAGAGTTACCTGGATGGTGAGATCAAATCCCAGCAATGATGGAAATACTGACCCCAGTTCCAAGACAGTGACTCAATTTTTTTAATGGAAGTTGCTTTGTTTATTGTTACATATTGAACATTAAAAAAAAGAAAAGCAGTGTAGAATTTTGTACATCTATCAGACACCTTTCTCTTAACCCGAAAATGCTTGTCTGAGCATTACTTTTTCATTTTTTATTGTAAAAATGTTGTACAAAGGGGTTACAGTTAAATGAGCATGGCAATGAGTACATTTCCTATTGAGCATTGTTGCCTCCTCCTTTGTTTTCCCCCTACCATTCCTTCCCTCCCATCTCCACAACTACTACCCCTGCTGAGCTCAGTGACTTAATTTTTATTTTTGGATTTGCATGGGGTTTGAACTCAAGCAATGGCAAATCTGCACTTTCCCTCACATTGGTATATATTTACCAAGTTCAAATCCCAGGCTAGGAAAGAAAGCTGGTAGAAATTCAAAACAAGGGAGCTTTATTTCTTTTTTAATTTAGTTAAATAATTAATTAATGTTTTTATTTATTCTGTATTTTGCCAACATGAGGCTTGAACTCAGGTCATGGCAACTCTGCCTCAGCTTCAATCACCTAAGGGTGGGGCACTCTCGGACCCATAGCCAATCTAGGGATCCTAGGCCCAGAGGACTTTCAGGAAGAAAAAAAAAACTAGCATCGCACAATAAGTGGCAAGCTGCAGAGGGCTGAGATTTTTCCGTTTTTTTTCTTTGCACAGTGGCCATACTGGGTCTGAATAACATGGCTGCAAAGTGAACCTGACCTGCCATATCTGAAGGCTGGCGTGCTATCAGGGAATCCAAAGGCCAACCTGTGAACATAGGCCCCGGGTCCAAATCCCAGTGCTGACACCTACCAATGGCAGGAGATCACAAGAGACTCATGCCTATGCATAGGAATACCAATTGAAAGAGTAGTTCATGTTTCGTTCAATAAAAGAGTAGTTCATGTTTCGGCAATAATCCTAGGACGCTGATTGATCTTAATTCATAGGTTATTATGCATGAAAAGACTAATTTTCCTTCAATGGCGGTATAATAAATGCCTAAGAGTTGGTAGGAATGTCTTTGGTGTCATTCGATCAGAGATAGATGGCTCTGGCACTCCGTACTAATATATGATTTTTGTATACCACCCTCTGCCTATCCATGTATCACTGTTTTGGCCAAACCTGGAGCTGGATTTCAGCACCTGGGAACCACTTGACTGCTTCATTGGCTAGAGGCTGCCATGCTCACATTCATCCATTCATGAATTGGGCTTGCTAAACCCTGAGTTCACATCCCAGCACTGCCAAAATTTTAATGTTGGAGTAAGAAGCCAAGTGTGACACATGTTTTCCTTTTCTGTGACAGTCCTGGGTGTCAGGCATGATGGAGAACATATTTACAAATCTGGATGCTGTGATAGGATGTAAGCAATGTAATAAATGGTAGAGGGGTCATCAGAGTCAGTGAAATAAATGGTAAATAAATGAATAAAACAAGAAATAATATGAATAACCACACCCAACAAAATATGGTCTGACTAGCTGTATGGAAGTATAAATCCTATCTTTAAAATGGATTTAAGGAGTATGTTTTCCAGCCCTGAGGCTTGAATTCAGGCTTAGGGAACAGGTCTGACTTTTGTCTTCAAGCATGTTCAGATTGCCTTCCGTCCCAGTGCTGCATATTTACCCAGACCTTGAGTTCAAATCCAAAGCCTGACAGAAAAAAATGTAATGAATTGCAAACCAGGGAGCTAAATATTTTTTAATTGAGGGCTATTGGAGAAAACATAGTCCCGCACAGCAACATAGGCCTACAGTTCGAATATAGTCATGCCACTTCCAGATGGTGGGAGATCCTAAGAAATTGGTTCCCATCCACAGGAATAATGATGGAATGTTATCAATGTCACAGTTGAATGACATGCTCATGAATGATACTTGTACACAATTAGACTTTATGATATCAGTTGGCTGATTGATTTTATTTAATATCTTATGAAACATTAAAAGAATATTATTTCTCATAGAGACACAATAATTTCAGGACACGGATTTACTTAATACTTTATTAAAGATAAAAATAATAACATTTTTTTTATTTTTGTGGATCCTGGGGCCTGAACTCTGGGCCTGGGTGCTATTCACCTCAAGGCTAGTGCCCTATCCTATGGTTTCCCTTATTTGCAGTAACTTGTATATGTCTGAGTAAAGCAGAAAAGGTCAGATAAGGTGATATTACTGAAATGAACCCTAAGATATGTACTCAAATGTTTTTTTTTCTTTCATGCAATTATTTCTAACACATTTATAAGATTGTTTCTTTGTTGCTTTGTATGTCCCTCTCCCACAGTATAACCCCTGCTTTCACTGTACTTGATCTCAGTATAATTTGTGGAGGGGAAGGAGAAAAACAAATTGTTTAAATAGGAATACAGGTGAAGCCATTGCAACAAAGAGATGTACAAGTCGTGATGTCGAAAACGAACTTTACAACTTTGGCATGGGGGTGGGGGTGAGGGAGCAGGGAGGATTGGGTCGGAGGGCAGAGGGGAGGATGGGAAGGGATGGGAAGTGGAAACAAAGGAGGAGGCTAAAATGCTTGATAAAAAATGTACTCATTATCTTGTCCATATAATGGTAAATTTCTGTACATTATTTTCACAATAAAAAATTAAAATATAATATTAATTACATGGAGGCATAATAAATAACCAAGAATTGGTAGGAATAAGTGAACAATGGATAGACATTTCTTGCATTCTGTAAAGATATATGTATTTATTAGTGTACTACAATTTGTATGTCAATCTGTTCTTATTTTGTCAACCCTCTGGTGCTCGATCTCAAATCCTGGGAACTGCCTATCAGCTCAATTTGTTCCAGGATGGAATGCTGACACACACGCATTCATGAATTTGACCCTGTAGGCCTTGAGTTCAGATGCCATCATGCCCAAACAATGAATAATGGAGTAAGAAACTGATGGTGACACGTTTTCCTTTTCTGTGAAAGTCCTGGGTGTCAGGTATAAGTGGAATACATATGCAGATTTATATCATATTTAATCAATGTAACCAATGTTCTATGTGCCATATTAGTCAATAAAATAAACAGTCAATACATGTTGGTCTTTGCCCCTGAAAGATGGATGGGGCCCAAGGAAAGGTAAGTGTGCCACTCACCCGTTCCCCAGTCTCCCTTAGCTCGGGAGACATTCAGACACAGTGGGGAGTCAAGTCAAGCATAAACTCATTTATTAACACACAGCAAGCACCTTTTAAAGGGAAAAATTGCAAGGAATCGAAGGGGAGGGAAAGGAACCAACCAATCACTGTAAAGGTCACACCCTATCATGCAACTAAGCTTTATCAAATCAGATTTTAAGGTAAAAAATTGGGCTGTGCCCACTCAACTTCCTCTCAGCACCATCATTACTGCCCATGTGCCCCACAAACACATGAATAAAACAAAAATAATATTAATAACTACACTGAATGCCAAATGGAGTCAACCTATGTATGTAAATATAAATCATATATTTAAAATGTATGCAAATAGGATGTATTCTAGTACTGGGGATAGATTTCAGATGTAAGGAACAGACATGAATTTCTTGGCTTCAAGAAGCTAGTTTCCCCTTCCAAAACAGTGCAACAGAGTTACCCAGACCAGGAATTCCAATCCCAGTCCTAGCAGAAAAAATGACACCTTTATACTATGTGACGCCCAATTCTTACGTATTTCATTATGCCTCCATTTAATGAACGTGATTGTTTAAATGCTTCATGAAATACTGATGAAAATCAATCGGTGTCCTATAATATAATTGTGTATAATTTTATCGTAGAATTATTTAAGGGCTGCCCATTCAATCATAACATACATCATGTTCCATTGGTATTCATATAGATAGGAATCTGTTTCTAAGGATCTCTTTCCTTTTGGAGGTGGCAGGACCAGGATTCGAACTTAACTGGAGGATAGGTCCAAGAATTGCAAGAACAATGATTAGGCAGGCACCAGTGGCTCTCAGAAGTCCTTATTGAGGTTTAAACGGCTGTGATAGGAGCATCATAGTCAAATTCACACTAGGCAGGAAAGTCCTTGAGATCCCTGTGCACCTTCAATGTCAACAAAGCCAGAAGTAGAGCTGTGTAGCTCCAGTGGTAGAGGGATAGCCCTGATTAAAAGCAGCTCACAACACACACACACTCACACATACACACACACACACACACACACACACACACACACACACACTGCAGTCTAATTATCTATCTGTTTATATATTGGCCATTCCTAGGGCTTGATCTCAGGTCCTCAAATTTGCCTGCCAACTTCTCTTGCATCAGACTCGTGTGCTAACATTTACCCACTCATGAAGTTGGCCTGATAGGCCCTGAGTTCAATTCACAGAACTGCCAAAACTTAATCCTGGTGGAAAGCCAATTGTCCCAATTGGTTTCTTTATTGTTGAAATTCCTGGGACTCAGGAATGATGTAGAATACATAGGCAAATATAAGTCTTATGTAATAGGATGCAAAAAATATTATATGTGTAATCATATTCACTAAAATATATAAGAAACAAAACACAAAATAAAATGAATACACTAACTGCAATATACAGTAAAAATGTGTAGGTCAATAAAATTCATGTACTTAAAATATATACGAATATTTTTTTTCGAGTGCTAGGACTTGAATTCAGGCCCTAGAAACAGGCCTGATTTTCTTGTCTTCCAGAATGGTGATCTGCAGATTTACCCAGACCCTGAGTTCAAATCCCAGTCCTGGCAGAAAAAATGGCATGAATTCCAAGCCAAGAAACCTCATAATATTTAAAATATTTTTAATGTATATATGTATGTATGTATGTAGGAAGGTAGGTAGGTAGGTAGGGAGGGAGGGAGGGAGGAAGGGAGGGAGGGAGGGAGGAAGGTATTTTTCTTTTGTCAAGCACAGGGCTTGAACTCAGCTCATGACAATTCTGCCTCAGCTTTGATCACCCTAGGCTGGGGTGCAGCCACTGGACCCACAGCCTAACCTGGGTTCCTGGGACCCAAAGGCTGACAAGAAAAAAAAAATTAATGCGACACAGGAAAAAAAAACCTGGCAACTTGCAGATGGCTACCGGTTTTACATTTCTTTGCTTTGCTAGGTGACCATCCTGCATCTGAATGACCCGGTTGAAGAATGTTGGTAACTTGGCATTGTTGAAGGCTGGCGGGCTATCAGGGAAGCCATAGACCAACATGGCAATATAGGCCCTGTATTTGAAGCCGGGTCCTGACCCCTACCAATGGAGGGAGATCCTAAGTGTCTCGTTCCTATTCATAAGAATACCAATGGCAGATTATGAATGGCAAGGTTGAAGTAGTTGTTTCTGAATACTACTATATAAATAGAGTGATTTTAGGATGCCAATGGATTTCAATGAATATTTTTGACACATTCAAAGAATACTATTAATTACATAGATACAGTAGTTTCAGGACAGTGGTTGATTTAATCAATAATTAAGGATGAAAACAATACTATTAATTACATGGAGATATACTAAATACCCAAGAATTGATAGGAATGTAGCCTATATAACTGAATAATGTATACACATCTCTGGCGCTCTATAAAAATCAATAATTATTTTTGTACTACCATCTGCATGTCAATCTGTTCTAATTTTGTCAACTCCTAGAGCTGGATCTCAAGTTCTGGAAATACTTGTCAGCTCAATATGCCTCAGGCTGGCATGCTGACACTCATCCATTCATGAATTGGGCCTTGTAGGCTGTGACTTCAGATGCCAGCCTCACAAAAATTGAATCGTGCAGGAAGAAGCCCATGGCAATACATGTTTTCCTTTTCTGTGAAAGTCCTGGAAATCAGGTGTGAAGTTTCTTACATAGTCAAATCTATATCCTATGTAATAAATGTAATAAATATTTCATGTGTAATAACAGTCAATAAAATAAATGGTAAATAAATGAATAAAACAAAAAATAAAATGAATAAATATACTAAGCACAATATGGGGTCAACATACGGGGTTCAATTTCAGGGCCTGGGAAGTGCCTGGCAGCTGAATTGGCTAGAGGCTGCTGTGCTGACAGTCAGCCATTCATGAATCGAGCCTTCTAGGCCTTGAGTTAGATCCCACCACTGCCTAAAAATACAATCTTAGAGTGAGAAGCCAAGCGTGACACATGTTTTCTTTTTCTTTGAAAGTGCTCGGTGACAGGTAGGATGTATAATTCAGATGAAAATCTATATGTTATGTAATAGGATGTCATAAATGTAAAAAATGTCATAGGTGGAAGAGTTCTCGCTACAATAAATGAAAAACAGATTGAATTAGTAATGAATCATTCTAGGATAAAATTAGAAACAAAAACTATAGGATGTGGATTAAGTTTAATATTATATTAAGTATTACCAAAATAAAAATGTCATGGAAACATAAATACCTAATAATTGGTGGTAACACATGATGCATAATTTAATAATGTATAGACATCTGTCTCATTCTATAAAATATGAAATTATGTGTATGGATGTATGCACATATGTGATAAACAATAATAGGATATTGAATAATTTAGTTAATGCTTTATTAATTGTTAAATGGGACACATCATTAAATGGAGACATAAGTTTATAAGTAATAATTGGTGGTAATATCTATAAAATAATAATATACAGACATCTTTCTGTGTATATAATGCTTACATCAATCTCTATCCATTTATACCTCGTTCATTCCTGGGGCTCGGTGGTTAAGTGCTCACCTAGTGAGCATGAAGCCCTGGGTTGGATTCTTCAGTGCCACATAAACAAAAAACCCAGAAGTTCTGCTGTCTTTCAATCAATTGAGTTCTACCCTTGAGCACAAATGATTATGGACAGTGTCAAAGCCCTTACTAAAGCCCCAGGACTGCCGCCAAAAGAGGTACTATGTTGTAACTGCAACTATATAAGGACAGTACTTCAAATACCACATGGCAGAGCAAGCTAGGAGTCTGGTGCTGACAGCTGCCACCTAACCTGACTTAGACAGATATAAACTGCTGCCACAAAGCTCCCTGGGTACCTCCATCATCCTGGCTTACCTTGGCTTACCCCTTATATCCTGGCCGCTCTGGGGCTTTAAAACCTGGCGGGAAGTCTGCTAGACTCTTTGAAATATGGCTCGAAGTGGTAGAGTTCTAGCCTTGTGCCAATGTTATTAGAAAAATAATATCCCCAAGCCTTAAGCTCAAGCTCCATGACTAACCCCCCCCAAAAAAATAAAACATCCCACTAAACACTTAGGTGTAAACTTTTGTGGTTTGTGAAATGTTCCTCAAAGAATGGTGATATTGATTAGAGCGCCCTAAGTCTAATGACAGCTTGTGGAACAGAGTTGTGTGCTGAGTCCTCCATACAGTACTCTGTGCTGAGTCCTACACAGGGTGCTATGTGTCGAGTCCTTCACAGGGTGCAGTGTGCTGAGTCCTGCATTGGTGCTGGGTTCTGAATCTTTCACAGGATGCTGTGTGCTGAGTCATGCAAGAGTGCCATGTGCTGTGTCCTTCACCAGGTGCATTCTTTCATTGGGTCTTGTAAGATCTCCCCACTGAGATGATTATGCAGACAAGAATATTGAGGCTCAGATATGTTTCCAAGGGAGGGACAAAATTATGTATTACTGAAGACTAGTGAGTTGTCTACTACAGACAATTGTTTGTTTTGTTTCTTCTCAGTCATGAACCTTGAGCTAAGGGCCTAAGCTCTCACCCTTACCTCTTGGGCTCATGACTAGCACTCCACCGCGTGGAGCCATGGACCCCCTTGCAGCAAAGGCCACAGCCTATGGGTCTATAGCTGAGGTCTCTCATCCTGCCTTCTCAGGAAACTGAGATCTGAGGATCTGGGTTCCAAATTATCCCAGACACAAAACTTCCAATGAGCCTATTATCTCCAATTCACTATTAAGAAACCTGAAGTGGAAGCTAGGTGCTTGTCATGCATGCCTGTCATCCTAGCTACTCAGATCATAGTTCAAAGCCAGCATGGGCAGGAAAGTCCTTGAGACACTTAGCTCCAATGGACCACCAGAAAAGCTGAAGTGGCTTTTGACTCAAGTGGTAGAGCACAAGACTTGAGCTGAAGAGCTCAAGAACAGCATCCAGGCCCAGACATCAACTCCTACAATAATAAAAAAAAAAAGAAACTAACTAACTAACAAACCTGAAGTATAGGGCTGAACAAACCTGAAGTATGGGTCAATAATGTTTTTTTCTTGCTTCTATAGATCAAGAACTCTAAGAACATTTAGAGTGCAAGTACTTCTCATCACCAAGGAAAACACAGAAAGCTCTTGAACATCTGACCTTTCAGAAGTGGAAGTCAGATTGTCATAGACTTTTCTGCCCTGGCTGGCTTCACCCTGTGATCCTCAGACCTAAGCCTCCTGAGCTAGGATGACGGGCCTGAACTACTGGTGTTCTTCTAGGTTCAGAACTGTGGTGACTTTGACAATAAAAGTCAACTGTTTATCACAAAGTGCTTGGGGAGCATATTAAGCCTTTCAACATTGGACCTTTAAGAAGCCTGTAGGACACAAGATTACAATGATAGAGTCTGAGAGGCTGGACATATGGATGTGTTACACTTGAACCATAAGCTCTGACTCCAATTCTGTTATACATCAATGTTCATTTTCCAAAAGATGTTCTCATAACTAGCAAATAGGAAAAGTACCTTGATTAATCCTCACTTTTTTCCCAATTGTGTGTCTAGAACTGAAGCCTAGGCACTGTCCTTTAGACCCTCAGGTCAAGGCAAACAGTCAACCACTTGAGCCACAGTGCCACATGGGGTCTTTTCGTGGTTCACTGGAGATAAGAGTCTAACAGGCTTTCCTTGATTGGCTGTCTTTGAACTGTAGTCTTCAGGTCTCAGCCTCCTGAGAAGCTAGAGTTCCATGTGTGAACCACTGACATTTCGTCTATTGTTTTTGGCAGTCCTTGGGATTGATCTTAGGGCATGGGTACTGTCTCTGAGCTCCTTTTTCTCAAGGTTAGCCACTTGGGCCACTCCACAGCTTCTGGCTTTTTCTGAGTATGTGACACTGAGGATTAAACCCTGGCATTCATGCATGTTAAGCGAGCTCTTTACCACTAAGCCACATTTGTAGCCCCACTCTTACAATTTTATCCCTCACTTGCCTATCCTCAGGAAAAGGTTTCTGACTATAAATCATTTAAAGAAATCCCAATAGGAAGATGTCCAAATATTGTATAAAGCTCATACTTGGTAGAGACTCTAAACATGTGAAGACTGTGACAAATGCTTCCATTTAATTATGTATTATGTTTCAACATTTAATAAAATATTAATAAAAATGAGTCAATATCCTAAATTATTGTATAGACTTTTATTAAAAATGTGCAAATTGAATAAATATTATGAGGATAATAATACTAAATACAATAATTAATCAATAAATGAATAAAAGAAAAACAAAATACAAAATCAATAATAAAAATCATAATATGAAATTAACATACATATGTAAGTGTATATCATATATTAAACATGTATAGAAACATTTTTTCCATTGCAGAGCCTTCATTCAGGTCCTGGGAACTCTAGCCTGAATTTCCTTTCCTCAAGGACCGTGAGCTTCGCCCTCACCCATGGTATAAAGAGTTACCTGGATAATGATCTCAAATCCTAGCAATGGCAGAAATACTAGCCCCAGTTCCAAGACAGTGACTTCTTCTTTTTTTAATGGAAGCAGTTACATTTATTCAGTACCATACTTAACATTTAAAAAAAAGCAGTGTGGAATTTGTACACCTATTCAGACATCCTTTCCTCACCTCTAAATTGCTTCTCTGAGTATGACATTGTTTCTCTTTTTTTGTCCTTTTTTATTGCAAAAGTGTTTTACAGAGGGGTTACAGTTACAGGAGCAAGGTAATGAGTACATTTCCTATTGAGCATTGTTGACTCCTTCTTTGTTTTCCCCCTACCATCCCTTCCCTCCCATCTCCACAACTACTTCACCCTGCCGAGGTTAGTGACTTAGTTTTGCTTTTGTGATTGGCACGGGGTTTGAACTCAAGTAGTGGCAACTCTTCCCTCACATTGCTACAAATTTACCAACACCCTGAGTTCAAATCCCAGGCTAGGAAAGAAAACTGGCAGAAATTCCAAACTAGGGAGTTTTATTTTTTTTATTTAGTTAAATAATTAATATTTTTATTTATTTATTTATTTTTTAGCAATCCATGGGACTTGAACTCAGGTCGTGGAAACATTTCCTCAGCTTGGATCTCCCTAGGCTGGGGTGCAGTCTCCAGACCCATAGCCGATCCTGATATCCTAGGCCAGAGGGCTTGCAGAAAGAAAACAAAAAGCTAGAAAACACAAAAAGTGGTGAGCTGAAGAGGGCTGGCATTTTATGATTTTTGGGGGGCATGGTGACCATCCTGACACCAATGGCAGAAAATCACAAGAGACTCATTCCTATGCATGGGAATACCAATTGAATGAGTAGTTCTTGCATCCATCTAGTCTAAAATTGGATGCATTAGTCCTAGAATGCTGATTGATCTTAATGTAGAGTTTATCAGGCATGAAAAGAATAATATTCCTTCATTGGTGGTATAATAAATACCTAAGAGTTGGTAGGAATGTAGTAGGTGTCATTCAATCATAGATAGACAGCTCTGGCACTCTTTAAAAATATATATTTATTTGCATAGCACCGTCTGCCTATCCATGTATCGCTGTTTTGGCCAAACATGGAGGTCGATCTCAGTGCCTGGGAACCACTTGACAGCTTCATTGGTTAGAGGGTACCATGCTCAAACTCATCCATTCATGAATTGGGCCTGCTAGGCACTGAGTTCCAATCCTCACATTGCCAAGCATGATGGAGAACACATCTACAATCTATATTCCATGTGATAGGATGTAAACAATGAAATAAATGGTAGAGGTGTCATCAGAGTCAATAAAATAAATGGTAAATAAATAAAATGAGAAATAAAATTTATAAACGCACCAAACACAATATGGACTGAACATCTGAACGGAAGTATAAATCCTACCATTTAAATGTATATAAGAAGTATCTTTTCCAGGACTAAGGCTTGAATTCAGTCCCCCTAGGAGGAGGGAATGGCGGAAGATCCTGAGATACTCGTTTCTGAAACTAGGAAGAGAGATCGATCTCATCCTTGAATGAGTAGTTCGTGCATGATGTGAATAGGAAATGATACCTAAGACTCATGGGGTATAGGTTTTTTGTAAAGAAGAGTTGATGAAGCATGACAATAATCATTATATACATGAAATGGATGCATCAGAAAAGATCCAAATATAGGTACTCACAGATTAGATTCCATCACAGGTCACCACAATCCTACTTTATACATTTATGTACTTATTTGCATTCTACCTTCAGTGTATTAATGAATGACTATTGTGCTTCCCATTCTCCCCCCATGGGGGTCCAAACTCAGGTACTGGGAATGCCTAGCTCCTTTGTCGTTCACAGGCTGGTGTGCTCATGTGGACCCATTCACCAATTGTGCCTGCTAGGCCCCAAGTTCAGATCCCAGCGCTGCCAAAAGATTCATCTTGATTTCAGAAGCCAATTGTTGCATTAATTTTTCCTTTCCTGTGCAAGTCTTGGGTCTCAGCTATTAGCTTCTGGTTGGCCTCATCACACTCTCAGAATAACCTATTCAGGGTATCCAATTTTTCATTCAGCAGGTTTACTAGCCTTGCAGTTAATCTATCATGAACATTATCCTCTAGGTTATTCTGGGACTGTTCTGTAGCTTGTTTGTGTGGAGATAGTTTTGAGATTTTTGGTTGGCCATATTCCTTGTGTTTCTGCAGTTGGTTCTACCCATTTGGAGACAAGAATCACATTGGTATGACAGTAGGACAGTCTTTTTATGGGGGAGGGGGAGCGGAGCCAACCCAGTGTCATGTACATATATAGATCTTAAGGTTTCAAAGTTATGTGTAAGTGTTTTCCTATTTAGCTCTCTTTTTCTTTGCTTGGAGAGGGATATTGTGGCTTCAGGGTCAAGATTATGTATAGTTGTAACTTGTGACATCCTGGGTTTGGATGATAAGTACTCTGCTCCTTAGAGTTAACAAGATGGTCCCCTTGTACTCAAAATAGTCAAATGGAACCAATTTTGTAGTCAAATATAGAACCAAATGTAAGTTGGTTCATATATTAACCGTTAGGAATCAGTGGGCTGGAGCAGATGGAGAATTGAAGGGTTAGGATTGGAGAGATATGATTTCAAGTTCAGAAAAGAACTTGGGTATAATGATAGTAGAGGGATAAGAACAGCTTGGGGGAGGGGTATATGTATGTAGTACAATGAGAATAAAGACCTTGTTATCAAGTGTCAGAGGTGGAAAAGAATTTGAAGAAACGTTATGTAGGGAGTAGCTTAGAGATCGAGATGAAGGTAAGAAAAAGAAGTGTATTTGGAAAGTTGCTGAGATTAGAGAAAGATTTTTCAAATATTATTAGAGAGTCACTTAATCTAAGTTAACTCCTGTAATTATTGTTTACACAGGTAGAAGGAGGCCTTACTTTGTGTATAGAACTAGGCAGGGTAGCTCTGATGGAGTATTAGTATAATGTGGAGAGAGAGGAAAAAGGGAGAGTTAGAAGAAAATAAAGAATAAAAATCTGACAAATTAGATCAGAAAGTGGAAGAAGAAACCAAATAATAATGAAAAATAGAAGCATTAAGAGAAATAGCAAATCCTAAATCACAATACACTTAAATCGTACACTTAAATAATACGTAGAAATAAAAACAACCAACAAAAGATCAGACATAAAGCCTAACAAAACAACAAAAACAAGAATAAAAACTGAAGAATTGTTTTTTGGGGAGTTCTTTAGGGGAGCTTTAGTCTCCCCATAGATCTCAGAGCAGATTCCTGATAGAACATTGTATGTCTTGCTGTAGTCAACTTTCCTTGTGGCTTGGTTGGGAGTAGATGGCCTTTTGATGGGAGAGGGTGCCTGTTATCTAGAGTCACACTCTCAGGTCTGGTGGCAGGGAGTTTTGGGGGTTTCAGGTTTGTAGACTGCTATCATAGGCCTGCAGCTGTGTCCCAGGCTTTTCCAGGTAGCCACACCAGCCTTAGGAACAAAGCTTATGGCCGTGTTTTGTGCTGGTATGATCCCTTCTTTTAGAAGTGGATTTGGGTCAGAGGGCTTTGGAATTCCACATGGAATTGCCACCCCCAGAGATTAGACCCAGTTGGGTTACTCACGAGGTCTGTAGCTGGTGGTGTGCTGTGGCAGGAAAGACTTGGAAAAAATTATATTAAGTGAAGAAAGCCAGGCCCAAAAAAACATAGGGCCCATGATTTCCCTTGTTTGCAATAACTAGTATATGTCTGAGACAAGCAGGAAAGGTCAGATAAATTGATGTTAGGTGAAAGGAACTCCAAGATAAGGATTCAAATATTTTTGCTTTCATGCAATTGTTTCTAACATATTTATAAGGTGATTTGTTTGTTGCTTGGTATGGCCTTCCCTCATGGTATAACACCTGGTTTCACTGTATTTGATGGTTTAATTTGTGAAGGAGAAAGGAGAAAATTGTATTTAATGGTGAAAAAAAAGCCATTCCCTCTTAACTCAGGAACAAGATAAGGATGTCCACTCTCTCCACTTCTCTTCAATCTAGTATTAGAATGCCTAGCTACAGCAATAAGACAAGATGCAAACATAAAGGGGATCCAAATAGGAAAAGAAGAAATAAAAGTATCTCTCTTTGTAGATGACATAATCTTGTACATAAAGAATCCCATACACTCCACTCCCAAATTACTCAAGCTGATTCAAATCTTTGGCAAAGTAGCAGGGTATAAAATTAACCCCCAAAAATCAATGGCTTTTCTGTATGCCAACAATAAGAAAAGTGTGGCTGAAATTAGGAAAGCAACTCTATTTGTAATAGCGCCACAAAAAATAAAATACCTAGGAATTAACTTAACCAAAGAAGTGAAAGACCTCGATGATGAAAACTTTAAAAGCTTGAAAAAGGAAATCAAACAGAACTTAAAAAATGGGAAAATCTCCCATGCTCCTGTATTGGAAAGATTAACATTGTAAAAATGGCAATATTTCCCAAGGCTATCTACAAATTCAATGCGATACCTATCAAAATTCCAACCGAATTCTTCAAGGAAATAGAAGTGGCAATCCAAAAATTCATATGGAACAATAAAAGTCCCCCAATAGCAAAAATGCTCCTCAACGGAAAGAACACTGCTGGAGGAATATCAATACCAAACTTCAAACTCTACTATAAAGCCATAGTAATCAAAACAGCTTGGTATTGGCACAAGAAAAGACCTCAGGACCAATGGAATAGTATTGAAAACCCAGAAATTAACTTACAGACCTATAGCCATCTAATCTTTGATGAGGGAGCTAAAAAAAATAGAATGGAAGAAAGACAGCCTCTTCAGTCAATGGTTCTGGCAAAACTGGTTAACTACTTGTAGAAAACTAAATCTAGATCCTAATATATCACCCTGCACCAGAATCAAGTACAAATGGATCAAAGACCTCGAAGTCAAAGCAGACACTCTGAAAACATTACAGGATGGAATACGAGAAACCCTAGGTTTCCTGGGCGCAGGCCGAAATTTTGTTAATAGAGACCCGGAAACAAAATGAATCAAAGAAAGGTTGGACAAATGGGATTGCATGAAGTTGCAGAGCTTCTGCATGGCAAAGGACATAGCTAGCAAGATCAATAGAAAGCCTAAGGATTGTGAGAAGATCTTCACTAGCCATACAACGTACAAGGGTCTCATATCTAAAATATACTTGGGACTCAAAAAATTAAATCCCCCTACAACAAATCCTCAAAGAAACAAATGCCCTATAAATAATTGGGCTAATGACTTAAAGAGAAACTTCTCTGAAGAAGAAAGAAGGATGGCCAATAGACACATGAAGAAATGCTCAACCTCCCTAGCCATAAAAGAAATGCAAATCAAACCTACATTAAGATACCAACTCAAACCAGTTAGAATGGCAAAAATCAAGAACTCTAATAACAATCGATGTTGGAGTGGATGTGGACAGAAGGGAACCTTACTTCGTTGTTGGTGAGCTAAGATATGGAACCAACCCAGATGCCCCTCAGTAGATGAATGGATCAAGAAAATATGGTATATATACACAATGGAATTCTATACCTCCATCAGAAAGAATGGCATTGCCCCATTTTTTAGGAAATGGAAAGACTTGGAAAAAATTATATTAAGTGAAGTAAGCCAAGACCAAAGAAACAGGTCCCATGGTTTCCCTAATTTGCAATATCTCGTATATGTATGAATCAAGCAGAAAATTTCAGATAAGTTGATGTTAGGAAAATGAACCCTAAGATATGTATTTAAATGTTTTTTTCTTTCATGCATTTTGTTTCTAACGCATTTATGAGATTATTTCTTTGTTGCTTTGTATGTCCCTCCCCCACAGTATAACCCCTGCTTTCACTATGTGGTGTCGATATAATTTGTGCAGTGGAAGGGGAAAAACAACTCCCTTAAATAAGGATACAGGTGGACCCGTTGCAACAATGAGAAGTACAAGTTGTCATGTCGAAAATGAACTTTTCAACTTCGGTGGGGGGTGAGGATTGGGTGGGGGAGATGCTGGGAAGGCATGGGAAAGGGACACACAAGACTATCTGCTAGTAGCAGATGGTGTATACCCAATCCCAGAGATAGACAAGTGCTTGAGGGGCAAGGGCAGAATTTCCTTCCATGGCCTATAGTCACATCACCTCCCTGTGTTAGGATCAAGATTAAGGAATGAATATTATGTTGTCCCTTTCCTATTTACATTTCCTTCTGGGCTACTCTGGTGCTGGTTGCACTCTCTAATGGAAATAGTTTTGACCATGGAGGCTCGATCAGAGGTGATAAAAGAGTTTTTATTTGAATGCTAGTGTTGTACAGGTGGCTAATTTCAAAGACCTGCAGCCAGCAAATACACAATACAGGAAACAGACCACAGAGGAAACAAAGGACAAAAACAATATAACAAACCAATTCAGCTCCAATGGATTGCTGAATGAATTTGGATGCCATGTTGACCAGAGAACAGCCAGGAGACAGGAGACAGGACATGAATATGGAGACATATGACATGGTGTAATGGCACCTGAGCTGGTCCACACATGAATCGGGTCAGTACATGGGGAGAGTCAAGGAAACTCCCAGTCCCAGGCACTGAAATGACAGAGTTAAAAACCTACCAGCCAGATGTCCACCCAGAATTTAAAATTCTGCCATTACCAGTCTATTGTCTTACTAGAAACTTTTATACATTCTGTGTATTTTTCTTGTTCGATAATGTTTGTATTTTTTGGACTAAAACTTTTCAGTAGTTTTGTCGGATATGTATGGTGGAGGTTTATTCTTTTAATTGCACCACTCTGGAAGTATTTTCGTGCATTTGTCCTTTATCATTCACTTGTGAAAAATACCTTAGCAAGGTACAGTAATCTTGGTGGATAAAATGCATTTTTTCAGTACTGTAAGGACTTCCTAAGGACTTCTACCATGCCCTGCTGGTATGTATGTATTATATTTAGGAGTCAACTGTAAGAGGAACAGGGGCACACCTAAGTGTTTTGAGTTCCATTTCTCTCCTATTCTAGAGAATCTTCCATACAAAATTCACTTTTGACAGCTTGATCATACAATAGCTTGCTATAGATGTGTAGATGTCATTGACAAAAATTTGATTAGCATTTTATGTTTTTGTATCTTAGTATATATTTTTATCCTTGTGTACATAGAATTTTAAATACTGTCATTACTTATTAGAACAAGCATTTTAACTTGTTGGCATCCTCAACCATTTATTGAATCCACAAAACACTAATATTTACTATTATATATACTGTTGTCAACTTTTGACAAAACTTCTTTCACATGTCCTTATCCTTGCTTTCAGTTTAGTCAACCATATTTACATGTTTGATTAGACTTCCTTAAAGGTAACTATTTTCTTCTGTATAGAAGATATCACTAACCTAACTGCAATAAGTTGAGAAATTTTAAGTGTACATATATATTTATATACATATAAATATATATACACTATATATTGAAAAAGTTCATATTCTCATTTGAATTTTGATGTTCCCACTATTGTTTCTTTCTTTGAACAATTCATCTTTACTTCCTCATATTAATTTCCTTAAAATGTGCACACATACTTACATAAGAATGAATGCACAAAAATGACAGAATAGAAACAAATGTACTTTAATACTTTTTAGTCCTCTGTTTTCTTTTCTAACCACTATCTCAATCTAAAAATATTGTGAAGGTAATAGTTATTACTGCCTTTTATCATAGTGGTCTTGGAACTGGGATTAAATTAGAGTTTGCTCACAATTCTTTCCTCATCCCTCAGGTTGGATGTCCCTCTGTTAAGAATGAATTACTTAGAGTTGAATGTATCCCTTTGTCTGTGTTACATGAATGAAAATACATTTCCCCCACCTAATATTTGAACTCTTGTTCTGGTTGATATTTCAGGAAGTGTTGTTCACTATTTTGGGTGTGTGAGCAGAGCTTGCTATAGAATCATATCTAAATGACACTTTGCTCCTGAAAGATGTTCTTAAATTGAAAATTTGTTAGCCTGACCTCCCATACAACCACATACCCTAAACTGATTGACTCAAACCCAAGTTTTAATTTTATTTTTTTTAATTCCCTGGCTTGAACACAGGACTTGAGTGTTGTCCTTGAGCCTCTTTGTACTCAAAGCTAGCATTCTACTACTTGAAACAAGGCATCTCTTCTGGCTTTGAGTGGTAAATTGGAGGTTAATATCCCACGGGGACTTTCCTACTTGTGCTGACTTTGAACCATGATAGATAGATCTCAGACTTCTGAGTAGTTAGGATTACAAGCGTGAAACACTGGAGCCCAGCAAAACAAAAGTTTTTTCACACACATGGAAATTGTTACTCTGAGATAAAGACAACTGAATACTTGATGTCTCATGAAAGTCTATTCCATATTTAAGGGACAGGTTTGTACTGTGGTGCATGTGGAAGTGGGGATAAAGCAAGCTCTCTCATGGCTTAAGTAAGTTTCTGAATCTCATTGATAACAAATTCCCTTCATGTCCTTACCTATTCCTATTTACAAACATAAGTACAATATTTGCATTCCATCCTGATTAGGGTAATATTTTAACATATTCATTGGCAGAGAAATAAGCATTCAGTCCATCAAAATCTTAAGTTTTTAAAAACTCCTCAAAATTCTATGCTTATTATGTAGGCTTATTTTCAAGAACTACAATTTGTTTTGGGCTTGGATTTTACTATTGAGATTTTTTAAAAACATGATCTTTTACATAACTTGATTCTGGGATTTGATATATATGAGGTTCAATATGGAAGTTGGACCGAATTTACAGATCCCTTCATTTGCCTCTTTAGGAAGTTCGAGATCCCAAACTACTCTTGTATGAAAGACTAAGTCTATAGCGTTTACAGATTCATCAGGATTAAAATCTTCCCAGACTTGGACACTACTGGACTTCTACAAGATTCAATAGGTGAAAGTAGGACAAGTGAGGAGATACTTTAAAATGTCTAACTTGGTGCCCTTTCAGGTATTAGAAAAGAATGAAAGGAGGCTGAGAAAACGCCATCGCCACTAAGATGCAGCCTGCAACAACAGCAGTTAAGCTGGGAATGTTTGACTTAGAACGTTTATCAGACCTGAGCCTTTGCTCCTCTCCCCCAGTTTGCCTGACAGCTAACCATACACGTCTGCATGATGCCTCAGGTTGACCACCTCAACAGCCCTTGCAGGCTGGACGCTGGCCTACAGCCAGGATTACAAGGAAAGCTAGCTGAACAGATATTTCAAGGAATTATTCTTTTTTCTGGAGTAGTTGGATTTATCTATGTGTACATGGCTGAACAGTTTAGATGGATATATAACTATAAACTATATAGTTGGCCGGATTGGCTTTTCTGTGTTTGCTGACATTTCTTCCATGGCCCATCTACAAATGACATCCCCTCACAACTAAGGAACAGAAGACAAGAAAAATGGGATAGAAAAATTAAGAGGCATGCTAAAATAATTGATTGGGGTTTTCATGAGAACACATACTTTTGTTTTCTCTGAGGTGATCTAAATTGATATCATAACCAAATTATGAGATTAAAACTTCCTATGCTCATAAACAAAGTTGCATGTAGATATAGTTTTTTTTATATTTCAAAGACAGTTAGAAATAACTCAGTTGTGTTAGACTAATACATATTTTATACCAACTCTTCATTATCTTGTTATGAAATGGAAAACTAAACACAAGTATATAATGTTTCTTCCAGGTATAAATAATAAATGCCTCATAAATGACAGCAAAAAAAAGAAAAAAGATGAAAGGGAAAGGTATTTAGGAACTTATCAAATTTTGTGATATCCAAGAGTGCATTCAGCCAAGCTCTGGTGGCTCACTCTTGTAATCCTAGCTACTAAGGAGGCTGAGACCTGAGGATCACCGTTAAATGCCAGCCCGGGGAAGACTGACCATGAGACTCTTAACTCCAATAAATCACAAGAAAAATAAAAGTGGCACTGTGGCTCAAGCAGGAGAGTGCTAGCATGGAGCTAAACAGCACAGGGACAGCCCAGTGTTCAAGCCCCACAACTGACAAAAAAAGTATGCATTCAAAGATAATGGGATATCTATAATCTAATTAGATTGGAAAAGGGAAAGGAAAAGTTACTGCAGATTTCAGGTTTATTTAGAGTTTTAAGCCTTATCAATAATTTCCTTTAAGAACTGGGAAGTTGAAAACGACTTTAGAATAAGAAAATACGTTAAGCTGGGTGGTTCACATGTGTTAATCCTAGCTACTCAGCAAAATTATCTATAATTAACAATGAAAATGCAGGAAATAATTTGTATTTCAAGGAGTAAATGCTAGCCTTGAAGCAAAAACAAAAAAAAAATGAATGAGGCTCTCAGGTTGTGAAACTGAACTATCACACGCACACGCACACACACATTCACACACACACACACACACACACACACAAACATGCATGCTCATGTGCAAGGTATGGTGAAGTAAATCAGTCTCAGAAAGAGAAATGGGGTCTGTGTCCCCAAAAGAAAAAAGTAAAACACACATATCGATTGTCATGTATATCTGATCAAGCTGCCTAAAGTAGAGTACACATAGAAGTAAAATTTTATGGTGTAACCTCTTTGACCAACTAACAGTATCAAATGTGAACAGTACAAAGATGAATCTTATATTGTCTCAGTGGGGTAGGTGTTAAAGAAGAATTGAAAAGAGGCAAAGGAATAGGGAGTCGATGGTTGAGAAAATACTATGTTAAGATTCAATGTACATATGTGAAAATGGAACTAGGAAAGAAAAGGGATGGGTGGTGTTTTTATAGATTGGAGCAGTTGAAGGAAACTGTACAAAGTCCAAGAGATATTGTCCAAACCAATTGATACATTGTACAACTGTTTAAGAAATTTATCCATGGGGCCTATAATCCTAATTACTCAGTTGGTTAAGAACTGAGGATTGTGGGAGTTCCGGGAAGATGGCGGAGGAGAAGCTGGAATCTGAACAAGCTCTCGCATAGAAAGCAACTTTAGAGTTCCAGTGAACAGTCCTAAGCCAGAGAATCACACCAAGTGTGCCATCACAGGACAGAGAGTTAGTCAAGAGAGGGGAAGCCAAGGAGACATGTCTGAGCGCCTGCCAGCAGCTGCAGCTGCGGTGGCAGGGACGCGGCGGCGACCACCGCCGCGGGGTCATACCTGAGACACAGAGAGTCCGGGACGAAGGAGCCAGACGCAGCGGACGAGCGGATTCTACTCAACACCAACAAGAACCGACAAGGAGCGGACATCTTCATCCTGCTGTTTGCAGACCAGAGACGACCCAGGGTCCAAGACTCGGCGTGAGTACAAGCCCGACGTCCTCACTCCTCAGGGAGCAGAGGAGGGAAGGCCACCCCTCCCCCCCCAGCACCGGTGATCTCCATCTTGGATACCGACAAAGCTCGGAGGAGCTGCTAGCTCCAGCTCAGGCCTTGGAATAAAACGAGTCATTTAGCAGGTCACAAGAACTTAACGGCGAAGTGACCTGCCAGACTCAGCTCCATCCAGGGAAAAGTCACCCAGCTCAGGCGCCAGCCATTGGAGTGCCTTGCCTCACTGGGTAACCAGAGCCAGAGGCTGCCCCTCCCTCTAGCAGCCACCACAATCAATTGAAAAACAGAAACCCTGAGAATGGCTCCAGGCTGGGCGCTGTGAGCTTTATCACAAAATAGCCCCAGGGAAAAGCTACTGTTTGTTGAAAGGCCTCAACTCTACCCAGAACCTAGCTTCATCACCACATCCCCCTCTTTTGTGATTCTCAAAGCAGATCACCCTCCCAGAAAACTAACCTGGGAGGGGGATCTCAAAATATTGGGTAAAGCAGAGCATTATTCTGCCTCTTCCAACCAACCGACTTAAGAAACCAATCAAGCCACAGGACCTCAAGCTGACCAGAGACTACAACAAGAGACTGGTTACAGACAAAAGGGAGATACAGGATTCTTCCCACTCCTCCCCCCCCCGAAAAAAAATCAAAAGACTTTTTTTTCTTTTTTTCTTTTTTTTTTCTTTTCTTCTTCTTTTCTTTTTTTTGCTTGTTTTTTGTTTTTTGTTACCTTATATACATATTTTTTCCCTTCTAAAATTTTTATTAATCTTTAATTTTTGCCTCTTCTGAAAAAATAATTGTTTTCCAGTAACTTTTTTTTCTCATCTTATAACTTTTATTTTAGGAATATGTGAATGAGCGTTTTCCTTTCTTTTCTTGACTTCTTTCTCTTTTTCTTTCTTTCTTAATTATCTTTTTGTTTTTTGTCTAGCTCTGCTGAACTTCTGATCTTTTCTTCTCCCTTTCCCATCCTTAAAGTTTTTCACATCTCCTCTATGTCCCTCCCCTTCTCTGAACATATTCACATTCCTCTCTAAATAGACGGTCTTTTAACCTCTATAATAACACTAATTTTTACATTTCTATTTTTTTTCTGGTCTCTCTTCATTCCCCTTTCCGTCTCTTCTTTTTCTCTCTCTCTCTATTTGCATCCTACCCAACCCATTTCCTGCATTGTGATTAGGACATAGTTAACTCTCCCTGTGCCTCCCCACACCAATCTATTCCTATATTTTACCCACATCTCTCCCTAATCCTAATAATTTCTGGTTTTCCAAATTCTTTTCTGCGGTTCGAAGTCCTTTAACATAGAGTTGTTTGATGTTGAATAGATGTAACTGTTGAACTAGATTGTATCTGTAGACTATTGACTGTACAAACGCAAACTTTGGTTGATGGTTGCCTTAAGATAGTGTTCTAGCACAAAACTGGTGCAATCTTCATCTCAAATGGGCCGAGTAAGCCGGAAAAACACAAGAAAAATGGCAAATTCGGGTATCTCAATTCCCAATCTTGATAATCAGGGATTAGAACAGATAAAGAATAATCCAGAGGAGAGTTCCTAAATAGCTCTACAAACACTAATAGCAAACATGATAAATGAGAAGTTTGACAATGTACAAAGGACTCTGTATGAGCGTGATAGGGAGAGAGAGGAGGCATCCCAGAAGTTTATACAGGAATATCATAAGCGTGAGGAAGCTACACAAAAACTGATACAGGATTTGCGTGAACAACTTGAGAATACTCAAAGAGAAAGGGAGGAATGGCGTGAGCAGGCAGAGAACACTCAAAGAGAACTGCAGGAATCCCAGGAACGGGAAGAAAGAGAACTGCAGGAATCCCACAGACGGGAGGAAGCTAATCAAAGAGTAATTCAGGAATTGAGAGACCAGGTAGAGAATACACAAAGATCAATAAAGGCATTCATGGAATCCATTATAAAGAGCTGAAGGAAGTCAGGGAGACCACAAAGGGAATGCTGAATGGAACCCAACAGAAGGAATGGGAGTCCAAAGAAACCATAACCAATCAACTAAGTGATTTGAGAACAAACACTGAACACCAAATTAAGGAAGTAAAGAAATTCATACAAGACCTAAAACAGAGCTTCAACAAAGAACTTGAAGCCATCAAAGCTGACCAATTAGAGGGAAAAGAGATAAAAAAAAATAGAGAGTCTTGACAGCAGGTTAGACCATGCAGAAGATCAAATCTCAGGGATTGAAGACAGCCTAGATATTATAGAGAAAGAACATACAACCATCCAAGACAAGTCCAAGAAATATGATAGGTCTATCCAACACCTGGAAGACACCATCAGAAGGCCCAATCTAAGGATAATGGGTGTAGAGGAGCACCTAGAAACAGAAGTTAATGGTCTAGGAAATTTGTTTAACAGGATCCTAGCAGAGAACTTCCCAAACATACAAAAAGATAGGCCTATTCAGATACAAGAAGCTTTTAGAACCCCAAATAGACCAGACCAGAATAGGACATCGCACAGTCACATTATAATCCACACAGGATCAACCCAGACCAAGGAAAAGATCCTTAAAGCTGTCAAGGAGAAAAGGGTAATCACCTATAAAGGGAAACCAATTAGAATTACCTCAGACTTCTCAGCAGAGACAATCAAAGCCAGAAGAGCCTGGAATGACGTATGCCATGCCCGAAAAACAAACAACTATCAACCAAGAATACTGTACCCAGCTAAACTCTCCTTCATAACTGAAGGCCAAATAAAAACCTTCCATAGCAAAGAAAAATTGAAACAATACATCTCCACCAAACCAGCCCTACAAAAGATTCTTAAAGATGTCCTACACATAGAAAACCAACAAGACCGCAACAAAGGCCAAGAAACTGCACCCAAACTGAGAATCCAAGAACCTTAGGAAGAACCCAGTTTTCGCAGCTCCCAAGAAGGTGGATAACATGGCAGGAACTCCCAAATACCTCTCAGTCCTATCTCTTAACGTTAACGGACTGAACTCTCCAATTAAGCGACATAGACTGTCTAGTTGGATTAAAAAACAAGACCCTTCTATCTGCTGCCTGCAGGAGTCACATCTTGCCCGTAAAAACAAACACATTTTCAAGGTTAAGGCTGGAACAAAATCTACCAAGCAAACGGCCCTCATAAACAGGCGGGAGTTGCAATCCTAATATCAGATAAAATAGACTTCAAATTAAAATTCGTGAGAAGAGATAAAGAAGGTCGCTACATACTAATTAAAGGATCTCTCCTTCAGGAGGATATTACAATTCTAAATATCTATTCGCCAAACAATGGAGCACCCAAATTTATCAAAGAAACACTACTTTCCCTCAAATCCCATATAGATCCAAAGACATTAATTGTTGGGGATTTTAACACACCACTCTCCCCACTAAATAGATCAACTCGGCAAAAACTCAACAGAGAAACCACAGATCTAAACAGCTGCATAGATCAACTAGACTTAACAGACATTTACCGAACATTTCACACAGCAGCATCAGAATACACGTTCTTCTCAGCAGCACATGGAACGTTTTCTAAAATAGACCACATTTTAGGCCACCAAGCAAACTTGTCTAAATTCAGAAACATTGAAGTTATACCTTGCATTCTCTCTGACCACAAGGGAATAAAATTAGTACTCAACACCAAAAGCCACCAAAGAAAGTCCGGTATCACATGGAGGCTGAACAACACACTGCTGAATCATGAGTGGGTCATGGAAGAGATTAGAAAGGAAATTCAAATGTTCATGCTATTCAACAAAATTGAACACACAAATTATCAGCTCCTCTGGGACACAGCAAAGGCAGTACTCAGAGGCAAGTTTATAGCTCTGAACTCCTACATCAACAAATTGGAGAGATCTGAAACTAACAATTTAATGACACATCTAAACCTCCTTGAAAAAGAGCAGCAAAATAAACCCCAATCCAGTAGACAGAAAGAAATAATCAAAATTAAATCAGAATTAAATGAATTAGAATCCAAAAAAACTATAGAAAGAATCAACAAAACAAAGAGTTGGTTCTTCGAAAAACTTAACAAAATTGACAGACCCTTAGCAAACCTTATCAGAAAAAGGAGAGAACACACCCAAATTAATAAACTCAGAGATGAGAATGGAAACATCACCACGGAAACAACCAAGATTCAGAACATTATAAGGGAATACTTCTCAAAACTTTATGCTAATAAGTTTGAGGACTTGACAGAAATGGACCTTTTCCTAGCAAATATTTACATGCCAAAACTAAACCAAGATGAGTTAAGGCAGCTTAACAGGCCCATATCAAGCATTGATATAGAAACAGCAATAAGAGACCTCCCAGCTAAGAAAAGTCCAGGACCAGATGGTTTTACAGCGGAATTTTACAAGGCCTTCAAAGCAGAGCTCACACCAATACTCCTCCAACTCTTCAATGAAATTGAAAGAGAAAGCTCACTACCGAACACCTTCTATGAAGCCATCATTACCCTCATCCCAAAACCAGGCAGGGACTCATCAAAGAAAGAGAACTATAGACCCATTTCTTTGATGAACATTGATGCAAAATTTCTCAACAAAATTTTGGCCAATCGACTTCAACAATTCATCAAAAAAATCATACACCATGATCAAACAGGATTCATTTCAGGATACAAAGCTGGTTCAATATACGCAAATCAATTAATATTATTCATCACATCAATAGGAACAAGAATAAGAACCACATGGTTATCTCAATAGATGCAGAAAAATCATTTGACAAGATCCAACATCCCTTTATGATGAAGGTTCTGGAAAAATTAGGAATCCATGGATCATTCCTCAATACAATAAAGGCTGTGTATGACAAACCCACAGCCAGCATTATACTCAATGGTGAAAAACTAAAGCCATTTCCTCTTAACTCAGGAACAAGACAAGGATGCCAACTCTCTCCACTTCTCTTCAATCTAGTATTACAATGCCTAGCTACAGCAATAAGACAAGATGCAGACATAAAGGGGATCCAAATAGGGAAAGAAGAAATAAAACTCTCCCTCTTTGCAGATGACATGATCTTGTATTTAAAGAATCCCATAGACTCCACTCCCAAATTACTCAAGCTGATTCAAAACCTTGGCAAAGTAGCAGGTTATAAAATTAACCCCCCAAAATCAATGGCTTTTCTATATGCCAACAATGAGAAAAGTGTGGCTGAAATTAGGAAAGCAACTCCATTTGTAATAGCCCCACAAAAAATAAAATACCTAGGAATTAACTTAACCAAAGAAGTGAAGGACCTCTATGATGAAAACTGTAAAATCTTGAAAAAGGAAATCAACACAGAACTTAAAAAATGGCAAAACCTCCCATGCTCCTGGTTTGGCAAGATTAAAATCGTGAAAATGGCAATACTTCCCAAGGCTATCTACAAATTCAACGCGATACCTATCAAAATTCCACCCTCATTCTTCAAGGAAATAGACGAGGCAATCCAAAAATTCATATGGAACAATAAAAGACCCCGAATAGCAAAAACGCTCCTCAACGGAAAGAACACTGCTGGAGGAATATCAATACCAAATTTCAAACTCTACTATAAAGCCATAGTAATCAAAACAGCTTGGTATTGGCATAAAAACAGACCTCAGGACCAATGGAATAGAATTGAAAACCGAGAAATGAACCTACAGACCTATAGCCATCTAAACTTCGATAAGGAAGCTCAAACAATAGAATGGAAGAAAGACAGCCTCTTCAGTAAATGGTGCTGGCAAAATTGGTTAACTACATGTAGAAAACTAAAGCTAGATCCTTATATATCACCCTGCACCAGAATCAACTCCAAATGGATCAAAGACCTTGAACTCAAAGCAGACACTCTGAAAACATTACAGGATGGAATACGAGAAACCCTAGGTTTCCTTGGCTCAGGCCGAAATTTTCTGAATAGAGACCTGGAAACACAACAAATCAAAGAAAGGTTGAACAAATGGGATTGCATAAGGTTGCAGAGCTTCTGCAGGGCAAATGACATAGCTAGCAAGATCAATAGAAAGCCCACGGATTGGGAGAATATCTTTACTAGCCATTCAACGGACAAGGGTCTCACATCTAAAATATACTTGGAACTCAAAAAATTAAACCACCCAACAACAAATCCTCAAAGAAACAACTGCCCAATAAATAAGTGGGCGAAAGACTTAAAGAGAAGCTTCTCTGAAGAAGAAAGTAGGATGGCCAATAGACACATGAAGAAATGTTCAACATCCCTAGCCATAAAAGAAATGGAAATCAAAACAACATTGAGATATCACCTCACTCCAGTTAGAACAGCAAAAATCAAGAACTCTAACAACAACAGATGCTGGAGGGGATGTGGACAGAAAGGAACCTTACTTCATTGTTGGTGGGAATGTAAACTTGTTCAACCACTTTGGAAAGCAGTATGGAGGTTCCTCAAAAGACTTCACATAGATCTTCCCTATGATCCAGAAATCCCACTTTTGGGCATTTACCCAAATGTTTACAAACAAGACCACACTAAAGCTACCAGCACAACTATGTTTATTGCAGCATTATTTACCATAGCTAAGATATGGAACCAACCCAGATGCCCCTCAGTAGATGAATTGATCAAGAAAATGTGGTATATATACACAATGGAATTCTATGCCTCCATCAGAAAGAATGACATTTCCCCATTTGTTAGGAAATGGAAAGGTCTGGAAAAAATTATATTAAGTGAAGTAAGCCAGGCCCAAAGAAGCATAGGTCCCATGGTTTCCCTTATTTGCAATATCTAGTATAGGTATGAGTCAAGCGGAAAAGGTCAGATAAAGTGATGTTAGGAAAATGAACCCTTAAATATGTATTTTAATTTTTTCGTTTCTTTCATGCATGTGTTTCTAACGCATTTATAAGATTATTTCTTTGTTGCTTTGTATGTCCCTCCCCCACAGTGTAACCCCTGCTTTCACTATATTTGATGTCAGTATAACATGTGGAGGAGATGGGGACAAACAAGTCGTTTAAGGATTCAGGTGGACCTGTTGCAACAATGAGAAGTACAAAATGTCATGTCAAATCCAACTTTACAATGTCGGTGTGTGGGGGGGGAGGGGGGTATAAATGGGTGGGGGGAGGGGGGAGGCTGGGAAGGGAGGTGAAGGGTAAACAAAGGAGGAGGCTGCAATGCTTGGTAAGAAATGTATGCATTATCCTGCCCATGTAATTTTAGCCCCTCTGTACAGTATGTTCTCAAATAAAATAAAATTAAATTAAAAAAAAAAAGAACTGAGGATTGTGGTTTGAAGGCAGTCATGGCAGAAAAGTTCATGAGACTCTTATCTCCAACAAACTACTGAGAATAGGCTAGAAATGGTGCTGTGGCTTAAGTTTTACAGGACTAACCTTCATCACAGAGAGATTCTGAAACAGATCTTGAATTAAAGTGACAGGACAGGCACAAAAAAAGAAAAAAATAAACAAACAAAAAACAAAAAAATCTTAATTTTTATATTTTTGAAAATTACAAGAAAAATCAATGTTCCACCTACTTCAAGTAGTTATATAATATACATTATTACAGCGATTATGGTGGATAGAAATTTTCTCATTTATGTAGCATCCAATGTTCATTCCCTTTAGCTTATTTTGGAGCTTTTGATTACACCCTGAACAACAATAAGTTTCCTGTTCTCTATCGGATTGCTTGAGAGGACACACCAATAGCCACTACTCTGGTATCGTTATTGCTTCACTTCAGCTGATTGGGACTGTTAATAATAGAAGATGAGAATGGTTTGAGGATTCTTCATGAATTGAAAGAAGAGATGACTAAGAAATGAATTTGTGTAGCCTTTGCAATAGAAAGAACTCCTAAACAATGCCATTTCATAAATATTCAAAATTATGGAACGTTATATCCAGATAAATACATCTTCAGCAAATATCCTCATTATATATGGGAATAATGAATCCCTGTTGGACTAAACAGTGTGTTTTGAGCAATTTTTAATAAAAGGCAAAGTTTGCATTGTGAACTCACATTGGGATTTAATGATGAGAAGGAAGTATTTCATGCTAGATTGATTTCATGTACCTCATTTTTTGCACCATCACCCAGATATTTCTGGATTCAGAGATTTTCTTAAGACAGTTATTCCTTCCAAATACCCAGAAATAGTTTTTCCTTCCTGGGCTATGGTTTCTCTTTTTTGATTGTTCAGATTCTATGTCTGACTAATGTTTGAGAAATGTCCTCCTGATAACTCCTTTGACTGGTTACCTAGGCATATTTTTGACATGACTATGTGTGGACACAGTTACAATATATACAATGCTGTTCATGCTGTGGCGTAGGCTCTCCATGAGATGATTATTTATCAAACAATACAAACAATGGGAAACAGAAAAGGGAGAGTTCCTTTCCCTGCAAATATAAGGCCTTCTTTTTTGGATGGTACACACTTACAGAAAAGTCACTTCCTAGAGAGGTTTCTTGGTGTGTAAAATTAAAAACTTAAGGTATTTTTCCAAAACCTAACAAATTATAATTATTTAAATTTCTGTGAGGTACTCTAGATATGGGTTCACGTGCTTAAGTAAAAACAGAATAGTTACAAGGACAAAATGTATTCGAACTTTCCATAATTCCTTTTAGTTACAAATAAGCTCAACATGCCCATAGGTTATGTTTTGAAAAGTAAAAATTCACCCTTTTCCTATGAGTTTCATAAGTATAAACCAAGCACAACCTGCTAAAACTAATTATCTATACTTTTCAAAAGTGATCTAGATTTGTTCTATGTATTAAAATTTTTACAAATCTCACACTGTATACATTAGTTATTGTAGAAAAATACAGCTGTGAATAGTCTCATTCATGATTCTTTACATGGAATTGGCTTTTCTTGAAGAGAACCTTTTTTACTTCTTTGCTGAGTGACCAGGAATTCAAAAGTTTATTTTGATTATTCTCCCTAGAATTTCTTCTTTTTTTTTAATATGTCTTTTTGATTGTTAAAATACCATACAGAGGGGTTACAACTACATGAGCAAGGAAATGAATAAATTTCTTATCAAGTATTGTTGACTCCTGCTTAGTTTCCCCTTACCATCCCTGTCCCCCATTTCCCCCCACGTCCCCGCTAAAGTTGTAAAGATTTTTTTCCACAGAACATCTTGTACATCTCATTGTTGCAATGGGTCCACCTCTATCCCTATCTAAACAATTTATTTTTTCACTTCCCATCCACAAATTATACCTACATCAAATCCAGTAAAAATAGGGGTTTGTGTACCGTGAGGGAGGGACATAAAAAGCAACAAAGAAATCATATTATAAACACATTAGAAATAATAGCAAGAAAGAAAAACTGACTGAGATGCCCCTCAGTAGATGAATGGATCAAGAAAATATTATACACACACACACACACACACACACACACACACACACACACACACACACACACACACACACACACAATGGATTTCTATGCCTCCATCAGAAAGATGACATTGCCTTATTTGTTAGGAAATGGAAAGACTTGGAAAAAAATATTTTAAGTGAATTAAGCCAGGCCCAAAGAAACATAAGTCCCATGGTTTCCCTTATTTACAATAACTAATATATGTCTGAGAATAGTTGAAACAGTCAGACATGTTGATGTTAGGTAAAATGAACCCCAAGATAAGGACTCCTAGAATTTCTTACATAACAATTCATCACCGATCTGTGCTATTTTCAAATTATGAATCTGAAATTAAACACAATCAGATTTTCTGTTTTAACTCTGGGATGTACTTCAACATAAGATGGTGTAATTCTTTTAGCGGTACCCTTTCTGATGAACATACAATTTGACAATCCTGCTGGATATCAAGTGATTTTGCATGAGAGAAGTAAGTTAGAGGCAGAGTGTGACATTGTGAACCTTTGGAATTTTCCAGGTCTTCAACTTCAGGTAAAAGTAGGAAAGTTTTCTCTGTATACACTCCGTGGCATTAACTGTCTTTATCTGAAGATATGATATAGTGGGCCATTGGAACTAGAAAATGTGTTGGATCTGACTCTAATGATGCAAAATTCACCCTTAGAATTTATACTTGTTTGTTTCTAGTAAATTACTCCTGTAATACAAGCAATTTAGATCACTGAGATAGTGATATGACTTAAAATCATTCCTAGCAGGGAAGCCTGTGAGATTCTATTTGCCAATTAATCACCAGAATCATGGAAATGGAGCTGTGGATCAAGTAAAACTCAATTACAAAGCCCAGTTCAAGCCTTAGTTTTGGCACACACACACACACACACACACACACACACACACACACACATACACACACACAAACATACACACACACAACCTTTATGCCCTATGTACTTAGAAACAACCTAGTATTGCACATTTAAGTATTTTTAACTTAACAAAATGTATTAATTGACTACTAGATAGAAGATGAAGTAAATAAATTAACAGGGGTAGACACTGGTGGCTCGTGTTAGTTTAAAGCCCAAATGGACAGAAAGTTCTGTGAAACTCTTATCTCTATTAACTACCCCAAAGCTCAAGTAGGATTGGAGCTCAAGTGGTAGAGTGCTAACCTTGAGCAAAAAAAGCTCAAGGAGAGTGTCCAGACAGTGATTTTAAGCCCGAGGATCACTAACGAACACCCTCCAATACAAAGTTAGTTTGTTTCTGAATGTTTGTTTAAAATGTTATCATAAAATATAAACTGCTTTTTCCCTAGCAGGTTTCTATGCTGTAACAAAGCATCAGAGTATCACTTTATGTGTATTAAATATTTATTTTGCTGGCTTCTGTATATGTTCCATTCACTGCTATTTGGGCATATTTGGTGAGAAGAATCAGTGAAGAACACTGTATGAGAATATTCTCACAGCATGGCCACTGCATAAATACGAAGAAAATGAGATTAGACTGGGGCTTCATGTAATTGTCTAAAAACAGGGACATGTGATTTACCCTACACTCTACTTTTAAAGCTTCAAATAGAATTCTTCCTTGGTCCTCATCATGTCTCTGATGAATAGGATACTGTGAATAATGACATGAATTCAGGAAAAGTGCATAGTGCTGGAGACTAGGATTTGTTTTCTCAGCACTAATCTCTACCATTTAAAAGTCTCTCACTTGTCAATAGTTCTTTGGTCTGGTTAGAGATCAAGGTTGTTATATGATGTGGAATCTATAACAGCATTGATGTAACAGTCTAGATTTATGCTTATAGAAATACTATGCTTATGGGAATGTGACTCAGTGGTAGAGTGCTTGCCTGGCATGCATGAGGCCCTGGGTTCACTCCTCAGTGCCACATAAACAAAAAAAATTAAAAACATTTAAAAAAATGAACACTATGCTTAATAATGCTATTCTTTGAAACCTTGGAATTTTTGGGTAAAACGCTGAATATTAACTTGCACATACCAGATACTTCTAAGCTTCCTCATTTTGTCTGCAGTGCAAGTTTTGATCCTGTATTTGGGGAATCACATCAGGAGGGAAAGGCTGCCTGTTGATTTTATTGTACCCCTTGCTGAGAGTATAAGATGGCTAGTCTGACAGGTAATTGCATGATTTAGTAGAAATACATTCTCTCTCCCCAAAAATCCCTGCTCCTTTCAATGCAAAAGTTATGTATTAGAATTGTAGCATCAGTATTTCTTTCCTCACTTATTAATTTAATTGTAACTATAGATGATACTGCTCCATGAAAAAGAATCACAGAGTTTGAATTACTTGTAGGGTTATTTTTTCTACTCTGTTTTCTGTATGTTTATTCAACTACTCAGTAATGTAAGTACCTTTGATTGTATTAAATTCAAGTCCTTTTTATGGACAAGGTCTCCATCTTCTTAAAAATTACCATTAGACTATAAAGAAAACAGACATCTTTCACATGTCAATTTCCTAGTGCTTAGAAATGTTCTTGAACAGAGCAAGTGCTTTGTGTTGGTTTTAGCATAAGGAGCAGTCAAAAGTGTTCTGTATAGTATGACTTTGGAGCCTCAGAGTGTGATTTGATTCTCTGTCCCAATGCATTACAGGTGACAAGGAGTGACAAATTCAACAACTGAAAGCTTGGGCTACATAACTAATTAATATTGAACAGAAGCATACGGGAATTTTAATTTCAGCTGCATAATTTTGGATGAATGGTTTGAATAATACACACAACTCTGAGAAATATTATGGCAGTGCTTTGCGTTCAGAAAAATTATGGATTATGGATACTTTTGTATATTCATTTATTTTGTCATTCTTATACATCACTATGCTTCTTAATACTCAAATATATTTCATTAATATTTTCTACTTAACAACGTTCCATATTTCATACACTTATTAGTGTGTTTTCTATAATAGCTGTAGAGTTCTATTCATATATCTGCTTTTTGCCACATCTGTAAGTTTGTTTTGTTGGATCAGTCTCTCCCCATCCTCTCTGTTTCCGTTCCTCCTTCATTCTCTTTTTTTAATTAATAAGCTTTTTTTTATTTTGAAAATACTGTACAGAGGGGTTACAATTACATGAGCAAGGTAATGAGTACATTTCTTATCAAGCATTGTTGCCTCCTCCTTAATTTCCCCTTACCATCCCTGCCCTCCCAGCTCCTCCCTGACCCCAACTCCCGCCAAAGTTGCAAAGTTCGTTTTCTGACATAACGTCTTGTACATCTCATTGTTGCAGTGGGTCCACCTGTATCCCTATTTAAACAATTTGTTTTTTCCCTTCCCCTCCCCAATTATACCAACATCAAATACAGTGAAAACAGGGGTTATACCGTGGGGGAGGGAAATGCAAACCAACAAAAAGGGGAGGGACATGCAAAGCAACAAAAAACATCTTATAAATATGTTAGAAACAATAGCAAGAAAGAAAAACAATTTGAGTCCTTAGCTTGGGTTCATTTCACCTAACATCAACTCTTTTTCCTCTACATTCTCTAAATTGCTTTAGAATTTCAAGAATTGATTTATATCATTAAAATACACTTTAAATGTGTATCATGATGCATTGGATGTGTGGAGTTCTGTTTCACGAAAATATAGATTTACAATTGTTTGCTTATCCATGGTTGTATTTATTTTAAACATATTCTTGTTTAATACCTTTAAAATATTATACATACAAAATTATAGATGTATACTTTGTATGATACCAATAGATTCTACATCTCTTGATATTAAGTAAATATTCAATGTCCAATATTTTAATTGTATAAGAAATGCATTGTTCATTATTAAATGGACTAAATTTTTGGATTCTGTTCCAGATTTGACTATTTAAAACACATGGTCACCTAATGGCAGGTCTTCCGACCATCATCTATTGCTCATTGTGCATTTCCTCTGACAGTATTATTTATAATAAGTGAGTGATTGTGGGCTAACAATGGACTTCTATTGCTTTACTATTTTGTCGGTTGTGGGACTGGAACTCTGGGCCTGGGTACTCTCCATGAACTTTTCAGATCATGGCTAGCATTCTACTACTTGAGCCACAGTGCCACTTTGGTTTTTTGGTGGTTTATTGGAGATTAGATTTTCCGGAATTTTCCTGTGTGTGCTGGCTTTGAACCGCAATCCTCAGATCTTAGCCTCCTGAGTAGCCAGTTTTGCCAGCAGCACCTGGCTGTTTTGAATTGGAATTGGCAATTGAATTGAAAATATAACTATGTATTGAATTGGAAATATAACTATATTGGCAAAAATCTTTATATTTCTTTTCCTTTGAAATGGAATATTACCTAGCAAATATTTCTATATCATTAGTGATTGTATAAAAAGATGGTTAAAATACTTCAGTTTCTATTGAAGTTCAGGTTTGTCTTCTCTGGATTTTAATAATTGCATCAATAGATTGGATTAATATTGCTATGTAAAACATTAATTACTCATTCAGTAGCAAACAATTAACTCTCATCCAAAAATGAGTTCCCCACATGAATTCCACTATGCAAAATTCAGAGTACATTTTGTCAATCAGGAAAAGAGCAGATTATCAAATCTGAGTTAGAAAAAAGAGACTAGCGATGATGATTAAGACATTCTGTCAATATTCTGCAAATATTATAGTCAATTTTAGAGAAGACATTGGTGTTGACATTGGTGATAGCAAGGCAATGAAAGAAGATATTCAAATGCTTGCTACCCACTTAAAAGAGGGGTAATGAGATGAGCAGAGCATTCAAATTGGTAGCAAGTATCCCAGGGTAGTACATATTAAATATACACATAATAATTTATGCATGTATAGTTAGTATTCACTAGTGGGGCAGAGGTTTGGGTGGCATGAGTTCCTAAGAGCTCCACAGAATGATGTCTTCAGGCATTTGCTCTATTTAACTTCAGGTTAGGCACAAAAAGAGTATATACTGTTACTATCATAGTACAATGGTGTCACCTAGTTTGACTATTCAGTTCCTCCAGGAAAGATACAGAAATCCATCCTTTCATGGACACACACACACACATACACACACACACACACACACACACACACACACGAATAGGAACACAAATGTGCACACTCACATACACACAAATGTAAAGGAACTAAAAACTAGTCATTTTTTAGAGGCAGAGAATTAAGATCAAATGCTATATATATACAATTCAGGCTGATAATAGAACTATAATTTTTCATGTGCACTAGTGGCTCACATGTAATCCTAGCTGTTCAGGAAGCTGAGATCTAAGAATCATGGTTCAAAGCCAGCCCTGGCAGGATATCCATGAGACACTTACCTACAATAGACCAATAGAGAATCAGAAGTGGAGCTGTTTCTGAAGGTGGTAGAGTGCTAGCCTTGACCAAAAAAGAGCACAGGACAGTGTATCTGTCCTGAGTTAAAGACTCGCCACAGAGAAGCAGTGTGTTTCTTCAGCTTAAATCTCTTTAAATAATCATAGATAAATCTAATGTGTCTTGAACTGCTGAATGCAGAGAGAAAACAAATTTGAAAATACCAAGAAGGTTTGGTAGTATATTTATTAGACACTAAAAACAACAAAATATATACCAAAGGATAGTGGTGCTGGAGTTTGCCCTGGCTTTGAGCTGCACAACTTCTGATATTATTGCTTATAGATCCTTAATCTACTTGCTTGTTATTAGTTGATGTCAAAGAAAAATTCTGTTAGGACCACTGAATAACTACAACTCTGTTAGCCAAGGTGTGTTGTCACATTGGTTGCTTCTCATCCATTAATTAGATTCAAAGTATTTCAATTCAATTCAAAGTATTTCCTATCAGATCAGTATCACATACTTCAGAACCAGGAATTTTAAGCCAGGCACACAGTTGTTAAGAGAATTTGTACCTCTGTACAAAATCTGCTGTTCAAATGAAGACTACAACACATAAATATGTTTCATAGGGGATGGTTGGTGAAAGTGAATGGTACCATTATGGATTAGCCACTTATTCTTCAAGCAAAGAGATCAATGATGTCTACATTTAAGTTGTGTTACCCAATTTTGAAGAAAAACACAACAGAAGTTTTATTGACAAAATAAAAATACCAAGAAGCAATGAAAAGTTGAATTAATGCCACAGCAGATAATTCATGAGGACTGAAAGTAAAAAGTGACACAGGATAAGACATCTTTCCTGGCATAAATCATTAATGCCTTAAAATGGAAGAACACCTCTGGGCACCAGTATATCATGCCTACTACTTATTAGGTCGAGATCTGAGGATCATAGCTCAAAGTTAGCTTGGGCAAGAAATTCCATGAGATTCTGCCCTCCAGTTAACCCACACACACAAAAAAAGAGCCAGAACTGCTGTTGTGGCTCAGGTGTTAAAACACTAGACTTGAGCACAAAAGCTTAAGGACAGTGCCCAGGTCCTAAATTCAAGGCCTGTAACCTTCACAAATACACACACACACACACACACAAACACACACACACACACACACACACACACACACACACACACACACACAAACTAGTAAAAGTGAAACCCACTCCCACAATCAGCAGGAAGGGGCTAATCTTTCCCTTAGTCTTCCCTTTTGATTCATGTAATAAGCCTTGTTTCCCATTAGGTTGCTAGTTATTTTTTCTGGTCGTCTTTTGATTAATAAAAGTGACACATATGGATGATTTTCTGCTTGAAAAGATACAAACCTCTTTGAAACAAGTAGCCAAGAAAAAGATCTTTACCCATCATACTTACAATCTAGAAGTAAATAAGGTATGCTTACTTCTATTTGAGGACCATGGCACACTCTACTGGTGTTTCTTAATCAAGCTGTTTGGTGTAACACCTGAAAAATCTAGTTTCACCTCTTCTGCCTCAGTCCTTCTCCTTTAGTTGAAGGAAAAAGATAGAGTGGATTTTCTCTTCATTCTCCAATGTGATAACCTGTCCCTCTAAAAGTATAACTGTAACACTGTCTTCTCAGATGCATGAGGTGAAAAGGCTTTGTAAAATGCAAAGAACTTTGGGAAGAAATTTGTTATACTGCACTGATAGATACCATCTTGAAAATACATCGCACTTCCTTATCTCCCACATTTTAGTTATGGTCAATTTTGGGAAAGACTTTTCTAAGAACATTGCTTTTAGAGGTACTAATACCTTGGAATGTAAGAAAGAGTTGCATCACATTTGTACTAGAAAAAACAGTTTATTGACCAAGATCACTTCATTTGCTTGACTTTCTAATATATACTCTTTCAATTGTATATTCTTAAAGGTTGCAACACAGAGACTTAAACAACCCTATTTTTAAATAAAAAGCTGTACCACGTACTCACACTGATATACAGAGAAAATTTCTTGAATTCTGACACTGTGGAAAAGACAGTAAATAGACGAGATTGAAACTGTAGAGTTTTGCCTATGTTCTGCTATAAAACAAACAGATTTCCCAAATGCCTAACCAACTCAGAAATTTCGAAAACAAAAGATTACTACACTTGAAAATAGTGAATCTGATATCTAAACTTTTGCCATTTTGTTATCCAAAACTCTATTCTAAAATGAAAATGATGGAATAAAATATGAAAATGCAATGTAAAGATAATTTCAGACACAACACTGATTAGACAAACCTTTTTCTCAACTGTCGGAAGTGTAATGAAAGGGATTATATGAACCATAGCACACAAATAATCCTTAAAACCAAGGGGAAAGAATGTAAGTATTTACATATCAACAAATAATTAGAGATCATCAAAAAGACCACAGAGAAATTATGTCTGTATAAAAATCACTGAATGGGGCAGTAGAGAAAGAGGCAATAAAATCACTCATGCAGATTGAAAAACAACTATAAAAAGTTCTTTCACATAAAAAGAGTGGAATTAAACAGTTTAGAGAAAAACATAAAATGATTAGACTATATTTCCAGATGTCACATTATAAGAATGGTTAAAGGGAATTATCTAGAGAATAGGACAAAACATGTTAAGAACTCTGATTACACAAATATGCAGTGTTAAGAATAATTACACAAATTTGGAACAAAAATTCAACTTTCTATGTTCAAATTTGGTCTCACAGAAAATATTTTTGATATTATGGATATATCACCAATGTAGTTAAGAATTTATAGATAATGGTACTATAAAGTGAGTGATTTCAATTGTTTATATTATGGATTCCTTGAGTTGGGAACATGCTAAGATATGTGCACTGCTAATGAACAGTAAAATGTAATGGGAAGACTATTTAGATGAGTTTAAATATATTTCAGTAAGTGGGAAATCACAAAAATGCACAAAAATATACTTTATTTCCTAAGGGGGCAGAGAAAACCTATAAAGCACCAAATTAAATGAGTAGACAAAAAGCTTAAGAAGTTTATTTGCAAGGACCACACAAATAGAAAACTTACAGATATGCATACATTTATCAGTAGATAAATGATCAGTTTTAGTAGCAATTATCAAATGCAATAATTAAAACATAGCCACAGTGAATTGGATGACCAGGACCAACTTTTGTGGCTATACAAGAAAGTACATTTGAATAAAAAGGTACAAGATTTGGAATAGAAAAAATTTCTACAACTCCTAGAATCTTAGCTATTCATGAATAGCTCAGGGTCACAATTAAAATACAAAGGGGACAAATATGTCCATGAGACTTTCTAGGATTCTTTAGCTAGGATTGTGACTAAATAGAACAATGGCTTTGACAAAAAGCAGCTCATTTATGGAGCCCAGGCCTTGAGTTCAAGTCCAGGAACAGCACAAAATGAAAAAGAAAGGTATGGAGGAAGGGAGGGAGGAAGAAAAAAGAAGGAAGAAAGGAATGAAGGAAGGAAGAAAGGAAGCAGGGAGGGAAGGAAAGATAGATCATTTCCAGATATCTATGTGGATGTTCAAAATTTGGGCTGGCTGCTATTCTTGGATGCTTTGCAGGCTCAGGGAATGGGCCATCTGTGGGAATGACTTGCAGAATTAAGGTAAAAAGGTGCGGAATCCATTGAGTTGTTTGCCAACCATTTGAATGAGGAACAGGGCTGTGGGAATCAGGCCTATGATCCTATCACCTTCGAGTTTCTTCAGAAGGTGCCCGGGTGCTGGGTGTGGGTCAGTAATCCCAGCAGAAGCTGCTGTCTGATTGAAAGGTATGTGTTGGAGAGTGGGGTCAGGTTAAATTCATGCCAAGGGACCAGAAATTAGTACCAGAATCTTGAAGCTTGCAGTCAGTGCCTAGCTCTGATGAGATTCAGAGAGTCCTGCACACAAGGTCCATGTCTGGTACACCAGGATGAGCATCAGGACCCCATCCATGCTCTAGCATCTAACCTTGCAAAGCCTACTGAGCAACCACTCCTTTGTCATTTCAGCCCTGGAGAATCTACCAGTGCTATTATTCCCTACTCTTTATGGAGGGCTGTGCCCAGGGCCACTCAGAGGTGCTGAAGGCCACGGTGTAGGCCTGGCCCTTCCTCTTCTTTCCCTTGAGGGATCTGGCAGAATCACCAAACCTGGAGGCCTTCAAAGGGCTTGATCTCCTAGTGTCCTCAATGGGTTCGATCTCCTAATTGTCAAGAAGGAGCAGCCCATTGGGTGGAAACAGCAAGTGCTGTTTGTGGCAATTTGTGGCAATTGCAACTTGAGATAAGGATTTAGAATTATCATTCCATGGCACGAATATCTTCTCTGGAAGTCCTGACTGAAAGGTCAACAGAGAGTCACCTTTCAACTGGGACTGAAGAACAGCCTTTGATCCTCTCCATTAACCTGACTATCGAACATGGCAACCAGGATGAATTCCAAACCTATCTCCGCTAGTGGGCCAGGAAGTGGAAAGAAGGAGTCAAACTGTGCTCAACCAAGCTTCAGATTCTGTCTGGCTACTCTACAAAATCCGGAAGGCTCTGCATGAGGTGAGCCTTGACTCCATCACTGAACTTGTGTTGAACAATTTCTGGTGTCCAGAAACCATGAGAAAATTTTCTCCTTCCCGGGGTCAGACAAAGAACCTTTGCCTATTCTTCTCCAAGATAAGTGGCAACTTCTACACTTCCAGCTTCAGTAATCTCTCATATTTCTGCAAATACATGGCGCATCTGGGACAGCCTCAGCATCTCCAGGAGTTTCCTGTGCAGGATATCTTTGTCCTGTATGGATGGCTACCCTCCATCCTCAGGAACCCGACGACTTTGAACACCTTTACTTTGAGTTCATGTTCACTGAAGGAAGCCAATATGAGGTCCTTGTGCCAGTGTCCCTGTGCCAGGCAGCTCAAGCACCTGTATCTGAGGAGTTTGTGCATGGGCTGTTTCAATCCTGAGTCCCTGTGAGCCCTGCTGGAGCAAGTGACAGGCACCATGGAGATCCTGGCCTTGGAGCACTGTGACATCACTGAACCCCAGCTCTTGACAATCCTGCCCTCCCTAAGCCAATGCTCCCAGCTGCATTTCCTCAGCTTCTATGGAAATTGCATCTCCACAGCCACCCTGAACAACCTACTGTACCACACAGCCAGGCGGGGCCATTTAAGCGAGGGCCCCACCTTACCCCACTGGAGAGCTACTGCCCTCCACAGTGGGGCCTAGGGAACCTTGACCCCTACAGATTTGCCCAGGTTCAGGCTCAGTTGGCACAGGTCTTGAGAGAGAGGGGGCCAAACCAGAAGGTCCAGATCTGTACCAATTTCTGTCATCACTGGCCAAAATGCCAATTATATAGCCTGGAGCCCCATGGCTACTAGCAGCTCACCCCCGAGGGTCTTCCTAGCCTTCTGCTCTGCTTATGTAGTCACATGCATCTTCTAGAATCTCTTGTCGGCATCACAGAGGAAACCCAAGACACAAGTTCATTTTCCATGGAGCACACCCTGCATTCTTCTGTGCGGGTGGAAGAGACTGGGTGTCTTTTCCTGAACTTCCTAGCTATCAAACCCCTGGACTTCTCATCCCAGTAGGCATCTATGTGTCCTGTGTACACAATATTAGGAAGCTGGAGTGGTCTCTGCCTGGTAAGAACTGGAACATGATCCTGTTCCTAAATGTTTGTAAGCAAACCTACATGTGCTGCGGCAATCCCTCAAGATCTTTCATTTACTGTATCACTCCCTTAATAAAACAAAAATAAAGAAAAAGCATGAATAGAATTGTGTCATTTCTAAGCACCAATGAATGAAACTATTTTTGGTGTTGAGAATCCTAGCTACTCTACTAGTCTGAGATCTGAGCATCATAGTTCAAAGCTAGCCTGGGCAAGAAAGTGTCTGAGATTCTCATTTCTAGTGAATCACCAAAAAATGCTGAAGTGGAGCTGTGGTTTAAGTAGTGGCATGGTGGTATTGTGCATTAATGCTCAAGGACAACTCCCAGGAAGTCAAGTTCAAGACCCAGAATTGGTACAACCCAACTACCATCAAATATACCCAT
Organism: Dipodomys merriami; assembly: GCF_024711535.1. Classification (NCBI taxonomy): domain Eukaryota; kingdom Metazoa; phylum Chordata; class Mammalia; order Rodentia; family Heteromyidae; genus Dipodomys; species Dipodomys merriami. The sequence continues at coordinate 255,754 of NW_027202727.1, read as the reverse complement.
GATCAAGATATGGATCCAATTTTAGAGAAAATGGAGTGGGTGGGGAAATTCAATATCAAATACCAAACGACATCCATGAAAACAAGAGAACTTTTTTCCAAAGTGTTTTGTGATGAGCGTCCTAGTTACTCAGCTAGTCTAGGGTCTGAGGATCACAATTGAAATCCAGGCAGGGAAGGAAGGTCTGTGAGACTCTCTTCTCTATTCAATCACCAGATACACTCTTAGTTGTCCTATAGCTTAAATGTTAGAGTGCTTGCTTTGTACATAAAAGCTCATGGACACAATAATGGAATATAAGGTGTATGAACCCTACAAACATGTTTGTGAGAATAAGTATCAGTATCCCACAGTGATGTAAAACGTTTGAAATTTATGTATTCACTTAATCTATATAAAGAAAATAAAACTAAAGGGTATCACTACAGACCCTGAATTTAAGCCCCAATGTTGACACAAAAACAAAAGCAAAATAATGCCATGATCACACTCAAATATAAATATATCCAATCTTAGAGAAATTTATAAGTAATTTTCAAAGTCAAATGTTATAAGACATTACATGTAACAAAAGTATTTCTGCTTCTACAGCATATTTTTGGATGATAATTTTCAGTATGTAAATGTGGTTTGTGGTTGATCAGACATGTCTTAAAACTTCAGGCTCACTTCAATTTGTTTTTCTATAAGGAGTATTAACTCTGTGTCCACCCAGGCATGCCAAAAATAAAGAATGAAAATATATGACCTTCGGTATCCTTCCATGAAGAAATATAAAGTAAAGTATGTGACATCACCTTCCTATGATGGTAACAGAGTTTCACTGTTTTTTTTTTTTTTTGCTTCAAATCAAAATAAACTAATCAAAGCGTGGGGACATCTTTATGGAGCTGTGAGGGAACTGAGACCACCCACACTTTGACCCATCATTGAATACCCATTATATGTACATAAAGTATTATATGTGTATATTTAATATGTATTACTCTGGGATATTTACTATCAGTTATGTGTGACCTGCTTAGCTCATGACTCCTTATTGAAGTGGGTATTTATCCATTGAATGTCATTTTTTGGGGGGGGGGCGGTCGTGAGGGCTGAACTCTGGGCCTGGGTGCTGTCCCTCAGCTCTTCAGCTCAAGGATAGTGCACAGCCACTTGAGCCAAAGCGCCTCTTCCGGCTTTTTCTCTTATGTGGTGCTGAGGAATTGAACCCAGGGCCTCATGCATTCAAGGCAAGTGCTCTACCACTGAGCCACCTTCCCAGCCCCTGAATGTCATATTTTTATTATTACTAATGTCAATACCAGAACTTCATCTCTACAATTGTCCATACTATTTGCATAACCTTGTCAGTTTGTGTAAATAATCATCTCTTCTCTTTTTTTTCTCAGATTTATAACTTTTTTTTCCTTCCTGATGGCCTAAATGCACATAGTTCTGCATAATGGACAGTTGGGGACCTCATGTGTCGCGACGAGTGTTAATGTGCAATCAGTGTTTAATTCACCAATAATAATCCAATTTTATTGAAGAAATTATTAAAATAAAGAAGAAAGATAACGTGAACTTTCTAGAAACTAATGTATTTTGAGCATCTCTTGATAAAATACTAATAATTTAGAAATATTTGCAAAGTAGTATGCCTTATGAAAGGATAATAAAGAGTAATGTGGAATTTTGCCAATACTTCCAATTCAAAACTAAAGTCCATTGTTAGTATATAATCATTCTCTTAGTAGAAATTAAATATCATTGGACTCATTAATTGCATGTTGAAGGAAAACATTTATAGTACTCAGATATACTAAAAAATAGATTTTCACATAAAGCAATACAAATGCCAGAAGACAGAAAGGTGCAATAAACCAAAGGACAGGGCAGAAAGGCATGCCATTATGTGACCATTTGTCAGAAATAGTCATGTCTTTCTTTAAACATAGTATAAAACCCAATAGTTCAATCTGTTTTGAATAATGCATTTCTTATAAAATTAAAATAATAGAAATGTAAAAATTAATTGTTATCACATCAATTGGAAACATAAAAAGAAAAAGTATTTATAGACAGATAAAATGTATATAATTTTAAGTCAGGTGACAGTTGCTCACCCATGTAATCCTAGGTATTCAGGAGACTGAGATCTGAAGATCACTTTCAAAGCCAGCCCAGGCAGGAAAGTCTGTGACTCTTATCTCCAATAAACCACTAGAAAACCAGAAGTGGTGCTCTGGCTTAAGTGGTAGAGTGCTTGCCTTGAGCTGAAGAGTGCAGGGACAGGATTCAGGCCCAGACTTCAAGCCCAACAGACCGATAATAAAAGCATATAATTTTGTATATATAATATTTTTAAGGCTATAAAAAAAGAATTACTTGAAAAATACATCCAGCCATGGGTAAACAACCTACTATGAATCTTTACTTTTTAGCTATTACTTCATAAAGCCAATACATTATGGTATACAATTGAAGTGTATTTTTGTAGCTTATAAAATCCATTTTTGAAATTCTGAAACAACACAGAGAAAGCAGAGACAGAAGAGGAAGAAGAAAAGGAATGAAAGGAAAGACAGTGGGAATGAAATTGGACATGGGGAAGATGGATCTGACAAAATAGATTGAGGAATATGGAAAAAGGCAGATGTGTGAATGGAAATATATAACAATGAACCAAAATACATTCAACTGAGTATATGAAACCATGCACTTTTAAAAGTGCATAATATGAATGAATTGTGACTAAGAAGAATAGTGATATAAAGGCAGGCAGAAACTATATTTCAAAAATTAGGAAAATATGTATAGACTAAGCTACATAGAAAGTTTTGATCTGGTGGTCAAGGTTAAAAGCTAAATTGGACAGGAAATCAAAAAGAATATTAATTCCAGTTAACTATCACAGAGCAAAAATTAGAGTTCAATTGGTGAAACATTATCCTTATGCAATAAATAAATAAATAAATCAATAAATCAATAAATCAATAAATCAATAAATAAATAAATAAATGGACTGTACCAGGCTTTAAGATCAATTCCCAGAAAGACTAGCAGCAAAAAAACAAATTTAGGCAAATGCTTAAGAAAGCATAATTTGTAAACTAGAATCAATGAAAATACACTAGTGGAGATGATTAGATAAGTACTCAGTAAATAGAAATAAAAAAAATAGAATGATATTCAAATTTACCTGGCTTTGGTTACAAATTGTGACTCAACCATTACTAGAAAAATGAGTGCGAATCACTTATTCATGGAATTCATCACAACAATATAAACTAATATCTGATGGAAAAAAGAATGTAGACCATCTGCATATTTGGTCATCCATGTAAGTTCAATCATAAGAGGACTTATTTTTCATAATATGTGTTTTGTCCCAGAAACCATGCAGAAAATTTCTATCTGGCCTTAACAAAATGATGTAGCAGTTGGGGGCAAAGATGCCACCCAGCAACTCTTACTGGAATCCAAGATGGAGAAAACCTCTGTAGCCACCCTGACTTTCCTTTTGTCACTGAGGTAGACAGGCAGGAATGTGAACCGGATACTACAGAACACCAGCATGCTGAAGGTTAGGAACTTGGCTTCATGGAAGGTGCCAGGCCAGAAAAAAAATAATGAAGCTGGCCAGGGCCAGGGGAGCCCAAGTATCCCAAGACACAGTAAAAAGTGGTGAGGGAGCCCTTGTTACACAGGATGAGCACATGGCCACATTTAGAGTGTATATCTGTGTAAGAGTAGGAAGGTGAAGTCTCCAGTCAGAGTACACAGAGAGGTACCTAGATCAGAGTACAGATAGGAATGGTGACGTTAGGAGCCCCTGATAACAGCAGCCACCTCATGTTTCTCCCTAGAGAAGTGACCTTGAAGGCCAGATCCACATTTACAGTTTTGGCCAAGACAGCAGAAATAGATACTGTGAATGCAACTCCAAACGTGGTTTGCTGTGGAATGCAGGTGATTGTGTTGGAACAGCCATTAAAGAGCAAAGGAAAGTGAGAACAGAAGATGAGGGAGATGAGCAGGATGTACCTGAGAGCCTGGCTACTAGCTTTTTTTTTAATTGTGAAAATGCTGTACAGAGGGGTTGCAATTACATGGGCAAGATAATGAGAGATTACTAGCTTTGACAGTGGAGGTGTTCTGATGTTCACAAAGACTCCAAGGACAATTCCCTGTTAGTGTACATAAACAAATGGCCATGCAGGGCAAGGCCATTCCCAAGAGCTCTCCATTAGCCAGGAAACTTTCATCTCTTTAAGTCACTGGTTACTCTCTGCATTGGCATACTGGTGATCAGGACACTTTACACATTGCTCCATATCTAGTGAGGAAGTCAAATAACCAATAGTCACTTTTCACTACTTAAAAGAATATTGGGAATCCCTACTAGGGATAATACTAACATGTCAACACTTACTAGCAACAAAACAAAATATTATCAATTATTCCTTGATATGTTCAATACTATTTCTATTTCTTCTTCATGTTCCCACACTCTTGCCTACATTTTCCTTTTTCAGTTTGAATCTTTTTTTTTACATGCTGTGACTATCACCCATAATATTTATTTCCATTTGTAAAAGCCTATGAAAAAATTTTTGCACATACTGGAGCATGTGGCTAATGATATCTGAAGAGTATGGTTCGAAGCCATCCCAGGCAGGAAAGTCCATGAGACCCTTATTTTTTTTGTGGGGGGGGGGGCGATCATGGGGCCTATACTCTGGGCCTGGGCGCTGTCCCTCAGCTCTTCAGCTTAAGGCTAGTGCTCTACCACTTGAGCCACAGCACCACTTCTGGCTTTTTTCTTTTTTCTTATGTGGTGCTGAGGAATAGAACCCAGGGCCTCATGCATGCAAGGCAAGCACTCTACCATTGAGCCATCTTCCTAGCCCATGAGATTCTTATTTCCAGTTAACCAGCAGAAAACCAGAAGTGGTGATTTAGCTCAAGTTGTAGAGTGTTTGCCATTAGCTGAAGCTTAGAGACAGCAGCCAGGCTCAGAGTTCAAGCCCCTTGACAGACCAAAATAAAAAGAACGTTTCTGCATGTTAAATGCTGCCATACTAATTCTCAGTCTTTTGTGTACTACTCAAACTACTAATCCAAAATTCTGGACAGAAATGTTTGGAATTCCTTGAATGTCTCTATGCAATATAACTAAGAACCCATTAGCTATTCCTTGCAGACATTATATTTGTCCATCTGACTCATCAATAAAGTGGTGGAGAACAAAAGCTGTACAATCATCCTCTGCAAAACACTGTTGCCTGCTTCTTCGACCAAACCCAACACAGAGTGCACACTCTGTTGAAAGAACATTTCTGGTCACTAGGAAATAAAGGTGTACAAGATGTCTGTTTTTTTTGCACCCTAAAGTGAACTTGAAGAAGATAGAGACCATGTACTTAAAAAGGCTTCGCACTTCATATGATAGACATTAAACTTACATTGCTAAGGAGTGGAATAATCATGTGTAAAATGAGTAGAAAAAAATAATCTTACAAGTAATTCAGAGCCTGTATTTTTTATTTCAAGGAGCAGTGTCATCCAGTGTCACAATTAATTTACAAAGTGAAAGAAGGAAGTCTTTGAGTATGCAATTATTATACAACATTTGTGTTTCAGGGATTGGGTAACACAAGGGAGTAATCATAAATTTGTTCCTAAGTCATGCACTTACCTATTAGCTATCTCTTTCTCTGAGCAAAGGGTACAATCAAAGCAACAGGTAATCTTTCCTTCCTGAGGGGATTTCCTGAATCCAGGACATATCTCACTGCAGACAGAGTGAGGAGCCTGAGAACAATAAGATATTTGTCAGTAAATGTATAGAATTTTACATAATACTAAAAAGTCTATTGATTTAAAGAATAGGATTATTAAGGATATAATTGTATGAACATAACTCTAATAATGCAGTTATAGATTCCACATCATATATCAAAAGGGTTATGTAGTATATACTTAGTCTCTATCTAGCCTGAACTACTGAGAAGTGTCTGACCTTTAAAAGAAAGAGGATAATGATGGGAAAGTAGGTCCTGGTTGACAGCCTTCTGGAATTTCCTTGAATTCATAATATCCTATGTAGTCTCCTTCTCATCTGTGACATGTTGAGGGACAAGGAGAAAGAATCCTCTTGATGCTTTAAAAGTATGCTATAAGATAAAGCACAGGCCTCATCTTTATAGGGTTATATGAAGCCCAGGCCCTTCCAATCTTCTTTTCATCTATCCAGTGCCATGCATTGAAAATCTGCTCACACAAGCTCTTTCACTGTTTGCTCTCTCCACAGATCATTAAAGTAGCAAGACAACAAACCATTGAATGGATTCTCCACAGAAGGGAGCAAAATAACTCTTTAAAAAAATTAAATGTTTCCTCTGATACTTTCTCTCAGCATAGAAACCAGCTAAGAAAAATACAATTTACATTCTATGATAACATTCTAAATAAATATTGAACAACACACTTTTAACTTTTTATTTTTTGGGTGCTTAACCTAGAGATAAAAATCTGTATCTGGCCACTGTCCTTGAGGCTGTTTTGCTCAAGGTTACCACTCTACTACTGGAGCCATAGCTCCACTTGATCTTCTTGGTAGTTAATCAAGATAAGAGTCTCACAAAATTTTCTTCCCATTTTAGCTTTAAACTGATATGTAATCTTAGATCTGGAAGGATAGGATTACAGTCATGAGTCCCCAGTGCTCAGCTCCATTAATTTATTCTGTTTCTTTTCTATCCAAGAGTCAATCAATAAAATTTCTTAAGTTTGATATACTTAAATGTTAGTAAGCACAGAGTATAAAGTCTGTGTGTTTTTTTTTCTGTGTGTGAGAGTATATGTGTGAGCCAGAAATATTGTTGAATTCAGTGCCTGGGCTTTGTATCTAAGCTTTGCTGCTTAAGGTTAGCACTGTATCACTTGATCCACTGCTCTACTTCCAGTTTTTTGGGTGTTTAAATAAAGATAACAGTCTCACAGGCTTTTCTGCTAGGACTGATTTGAAACCATGATACTAAAATCTCTGACTTCTAAACATCTAGTATTATAGGAGTGACTTTTCTGGCCCCAGCCAGGAATACATTTTAAGAGTGAAATCTGCTTATTTATATGAAATTACAATTAGATCCCACCCACCTTTGTAGTTCCTATGGCCCACTCTACCATATTTTATTATTCAAACGCTTGTGAACATGTAGTTTATGTGGAGAAAAATGGCCTACTTCCACTTGAGGTCAGACCTTCTGGAAAATTCCAAATGTTCACAATGTCATACTCTTCTTCTAATTTCCTTTTCTCAATCAAAATCTCTTGGCCTCAAAGAGGATTATGAAATTGTATTTTATTCACAAAATGGGTACACCTAAAAAAAGATACATCATCTTATGATGAAGTACATCTCAGACTTAAAACAAAAAATCTGAAATGAGTAAAGCTCCTGATTAAAATTTCAGATTCAGCACTCCAAAAGAGAAGAAAAACCTAATGAAGAAATAAAAAATTCTATGGGACAAAAAATCATCAAAATAATCTTTGGACATCCTGGTCACTCAGCAAAGAAATAGAAGTCTTTGTTTCAAGAGAAACCAGTTCCATACAAATACTCATAAATGAGACAATTCCCAATTTCCTCACTACAGTTTCACATAACTAAGTTTGTAAAAATCTATAGTTTGAGAATGGTAAAATTTTCATGCATAAAGTTGAATGAATTTAATTTACTTATAAAAATATGGATAATTCTGTTTAGCAGATTATCTTTACTAGTATTAAGAAACACATCAGGAAAAGGTGAATTTTTAATTTTCAAAACATTAGCTGTGAGCATGTTGAGGTTATTTGAAACTAAATGAATTTATGGAAAAATGGAATATATTTTGCATTTGTTACTGACCTGCTTTAAATTAACAGCACAAGCACACATGTGTAAGAGACCTCAATTACAAACTGTTATACAGTAAGAGACCTGTCTAGGAAATGACGTTCCTCACTGTACCATCCAAAACTTTAAGTCCTTACCTGTGCAGGTGAAGGCACTGAACCTTTTCTATTTTCCGTTGTTTATAATACTGCTTGATGAAGAAGCGTGTCATGGAGAGCCTGGGCCACAGAATATACAGCATTCTATATACTGTAACTGTCTCCAGACATAGTCATGTCAAAAATGTGCCTAGGCACCCAAGCCAAAGAGGCATCATGAGGATAGTTCTCCCCATTACCAAATCAGAATCAGAACCTGAGCAATTAAAGGAGAAACCACAGCCCACCAAGGAAAATGTCTCCTGGGTATTTGGAACGGTTAACTACTTTGACAAAATTTGTGAATCCAAAAACATCTGGGTGATGATGTTAAAAAAAATGACAGGTACATGTAATGAACTAAGCAGAAAATATTTTTCTTATGGTTAAATGCCATTCTACAACTTTTCCTTTTATTAAAATTTACTCAACACACACCATTAAATATAGTAGGAATTCATCATGGACATATAGGATGAGGACATACGCTGATGATTTACTTATATGGTTATAGGGTGCCATGATTTTTAAAATATACATCACTGGTTTGTTATTGCCAGATCAAATTATTCTTGGCCATCTCTTCTTTCAATGCAGGAAGAATCCGCAAACATTTTCATCTTGTAATGTTAACAGTCCTACCCAATTCCAGCTGAAGTGAAGTAGTAATAAGTCCATGGCAGTTGCTACTGATGTGTTCTTTGGGGACATCTAATAGAGAGAAGGAAACTTTTTATGGTCACTCAGTACATGATCAAAAGTCCCAAAGGTAAACTAAAGATAAGGAATAGAAGATGCTCCATGAATGAGAACATTTTTATCTATGACAATCACAGTCATCATATATGTTATATAACCATGTGAAGAAAATGGAAGGCATGTTTTTCTTTTTTTTTGCCTCTTTTTTTTTTCTTTTTTTCTTGCCCATGAAATTGTAACCCCTCTTTATGGTATTTTCAAAATAAAAAAATAATAAAAAACAACATTGAGATATCACCTCTTTTTATTACTTTTTTTTATTTTGAAAATACCATACAGAGGGGTTACAATTACATGGGTAAGATAGTGAGTACATTTCCTATCAAACATTGCTGCCTCCTCCTTAGTTTCCCCATACCATCCCTTCTCTTCCCCACCCACTCACCCCCACACCCCCATACCACAACCACCCCCATACCCCCTCCCCACCTCCTCACCCCGCCAAAGTTGTAAAGTTCGTTTTTTGGCATAACGTCTTGTACATCTCATAGTTGTAATGGGTCTACCTCTAACCCTGTTTAAACAGTTTGTTTTTTCCCTTCCCCTCCACAAATTATATTAACATCAAATACAGTGAAAGCAGGGCTTATAAAGCATTGTTGCCTCCTCCTTTGTTTCCCTTTCCCATCCCTTCCCCTCTCCAACTCCCCATCCCCCCCCAATCCCACCATCACCACCACCAACTCCATTTGATAGGAAATTGAAAGACTTGGAAAAAATTATATTAAGTGAAGTAAGCCAGGCCCAACGAAACATAGGTTGATGTTATGCAAAATAAACCCCAAGATAAGGATTCATCTGGGTTTTTTTTTTCTTTCTCACGATTATTTCCATCATATTTATAAGATGCTTTCTTTGTTGCTGTGTATGTACCTCCCCCATGGTATAACCCCTGCTTTCACTGTATTTTATTTAGACATGTTTTTCTTTTAGTTTTTGAAAAGAAAAAATAAAACTTTTTAATTAAGTATAAAACAAATCAATTTGTACAATGTCTTTTGGTCTTTGTCACTGTCTTTGTCTTTTTCACATCAACTCTTTTGGTCTTTGTCACATCAACTCCTCTCATTTGTATCTACCACAGGTATTCCCTGACTTTAATAGTTCAATTTTCACATATGTACATTGAATATTATGTTGTATTTGCCCAACCATATTCTTCTTTTATCTTTACACCTTTCCACATCCCCTTAAAACGCCCCAAGAATATATGCTTCTGGGGCTCATTTTTTATATAGTCTGTTAATTTTTCAGAAAGGTTAGATTGATATGTACTATAATTTATTCAGATTGATCATGTATATATGTAAGTGAATATATGTGGGCTCCATAACTTTATAATATTTCATGAGCATAATTTTTATCTAATATTACATATGAGAGAACACATACCTACTTTTACTTTCTTTTTTTCCTGCCATTTGTGGGGCCTGAACTTTGGGCCTGGGCACTGTCTCTCAGCTCTTCAGCTCAAGTCTACCACTCTACCACTTGAGCCATGGCACCATTTCCAGATCTTTCTGCTGAGCAATGGAATCCAGGGTCTCATGCTTGCAAAGCAAGCACTCTAACACTGAGCCACCTTTCCACCCCCTACTTTCACTTTCTGAGCCTGACTTTCTTCATTCAATATATCTTACACAGAAGCATATGTATATGTGTGGTAATACAGGGATATAAAACCCCTACTTTCACTTTCTGAGCCTGACTTTCTTCATTCAATATATCTTACACAGAAGCATATGTATATGTGTGGTAATACAGGGATATAAACTCAGGGACTCATGTACTACTCCTTTCAAAGCTACCAATCAACAACTTGAACCACACATTAATTCCTGTTTAATTCTTGTTGATTCAGAATGTTTTCTGATTACTTGCACACTCTGCTTAAAATATCTCTACACTTTCAAGTCATTTCCTGATTTTTTAAAGAAAATTAGTAAGGGTAAAACTTAAAAAAAACCCTCTTTGATGTGAAGGGTAAACAAAGGAGGAGGCTGCAATGCTTGGTAAGAAATGTACGCATTATCCTGCCCATGCAATTGTCACCCCTCTGTACAGTATGTTCACAAATAAAATAAAATAAAATTAAAAAAACCCTCTTGTCACATCTAACTTTTCTGTTTTCAAACCAAAGGGACTATCCTATTCCATTATATTTGAGTACTTACTCTTTGATATTACAAAATTTGATAGGTTCATAAATCCAATCTCCTCCTATCATACTCTCCTAACAGCTGAAATGGCCCCAAATTTGATATTTTTACTATCGCCTACCCTTCCTATTCTTATCTGTGAACCTGGAAAGATTCAGAAATGTAACAATCTGGGCAGATATTCTTCCTGATGGTCCTGTAAATGCTGCTATGGCTTTTTTCCCTCATATGATTGTGGTTTGGAATATTATAATTTCTCAAGATGCAAATGAAGGGATCTTTAAATGCTGTTGAATTTCCATATTGAACATTATATACATACATACATCTATATCTATATCTATATCTATATCTATCTATCTATCTATATATATATTTTTTTTATATAATCCCAGAGTCAAGTTATGTAAAAGATTAGGATATTTGTTGTGCTCTTTAATAGCAACTACCACAAAAAACACACTAGTAGTTCATGAATGTCAACCTGAATAATGAACATAGAATTTCAAGACTAGTATTTCAAACTTAGGATGTTGAAGTATAGAATGCTTACTTTCTTGCCCATATATATGTTAAAATATTACCCTAAATTGGGATATAATGTGAATATAGTTTCATGTGTGAAAGACATAAAGGAAATTTGTCATGAATGAAATTTAAAAAGTTAGTTAAGGCACAAGATAGTTTACTTTATCTCTACTACCACATAAACCACAGCAATCATTTTCCATTAAATGTGGGGCTGGCTTTCATGAGACAACAAATATTCTATTGTTTTCATGTTTGGTAACTATCTCCACATATGAGAAAAGTTTTATTTCAAGCCACCTAGTTTGTGTAATGTGGTTATATTGCAGGTCAGAGTAACTAACAAATCTTCCATGTAAGAATGTCTTTCAGAAGCTAAGTGTCATTTAAGGAAGATTCTATAGCAAGTTATGTTCACAGACCCAACATAGTAAAAAAAAAACAAACACTTGATGCAATATCAAGCAAAACAAGAGCTTAACCATCAGGTGATGGAATTTTATTTCTTATTCATATAACAATAGTAAAGGGAGTCATCCAACTCCAAGGTGCTTATTATGGAGAGAGTAACCTCCAACATGGGGATGAGAATGTCAGCAAGCTTTACATTGAAATCCAATTTCCAAGGCCACCGTGGCACAATGCAGTAATCACTTCCCAATGTATTTAGATTGAGATATTGAAAAGAATGCCTATAAAAAAGTAAAGAGGATCAAACTACTTTTCATTCTCTTTTGTCATGTTTATGTGTATAAAGTTATTCGTGTGTGCACATTCTAAAGAAATTAATGCAATGAAATCAACAAACCTTTAAAGTTAACAATTGAGGCAATATTAAAATATAAGTAATTCAAGAATTACTTATAGAATCCATAGAAGAACAGGAAACTGGCAATTAAAGTTTCATAAAAGTATAACCAAGCAATAGGGCAGATAATCAAGATACAGAAGAAAGGTGAGTAACATGTTAGGAGTTACTAAATAATTCTCAGTCATAAATATCAATTTTATTGGACTTGACCCTACAATTAAATGACATAGATTGAGTAATTGGATCAAGATATAAAACACATCCACCTGCTGTCCCAACCAAAAAAATTATCAAATAGAAAGCAAACCCACAAAAAATAGGGTGGAGTAGCAATCCTAATATCAGATGAAATAGACATCAAATTAAATTAATGAGAATAAACACAGAAGGACATTACATACTAATAAAGGGAACTCTTTCTCAGAGTAATATACCAATTCTAAATATCTATTCACCAAATGCTGGAGTACCCAATTTTATTAAACAATGCATTTTAATCTAACAATGCACATAGATCTAAACACATTGATAATTGGTAACATCAACACATCATTGTCATCTCTGGATCATCCAGGAAAAGCTCTGGAAAGAAAACTCATACATATATGATTGTATGGACCACCTAGTTTTTCCAGATATCTAGTGAATATTTAAACAGGAGCATCAGAATATAAATTCCTCTCAACAACTTAATGAATACTCTAGCAAGTAGATCATATTTTAAGTCGCAAAACAAATATTGCAAATTAAAAAAATATGATATTATTCCCCTGCATCCTGACATATCAAAATGGAATAAAATTACAGCTCAACACATAATGCTATGACAGAAAATTCTGTAAAGTGTGGATAATGAATAATATATCACAGAATGAAGAGATTAGAATGGGAATTCAAATATTTATTAAACAACATATATGAACCCATAAAATACAGATCCTCTAGGACTCAATGAAGACAGTACTCAGAGGAATATTTATAACTCTGTGTTTACAAAAACAAGTTGGGGAAATCTCAAATCAGTAGTTTAATGATGAAAATCAAGGTTCTTGAAGAACAGGAATAAACCAAATGCCAAAGTAAAAGGTTGAAACACTAAAAATTAAATCAAATAAAGTAGAGAAGAAAATATCATAAAACATTAACAAATATTGGTTCTTTTAAGAAAATTAATAAAACTAGCATACTCTTAGCAAATCTGATCCCCAAAAGAAGAGTATGTACACACATAAAGAAAATAATAGGCAAAAATCGGAAAATCAAGAGAGATACAATCAAGCTTTAGAACATTAGAAGGGAATAATTTGTAAACATTTATCATGACAAATTGGAGAATTGGGAGGAATGGTGAAATTTCCAGAGAATGTTGATATATTCCAACAAACAAAATACATTGGAACCAAGACAATAGACACATAACAAGTAATGAAATTAAACTGGCAATATAAGACCTCCCATCTAAGGAATGCCCAGGACCTGATGAATATATAGCTGAATTCTATAAGGCCTTCAAAGAGGAGGCTGCAATGCTTGGTAAGAAATGTATGCATTATCCTGCCCATGCAATTGTAGCCCCTCTGTACAGTATGTTCTCAAATAAAATAAAATAAAATTTAAAAAAAATCTTCAATGAAACAGAAAGGGAAAGATCACTACCAAAGTTCTTTTTTGAAACCAGCAAAACGCTCATCCAAAAACCACATACACTCATCATGAAAGAGATCTGTAGATCCATTTCTTGGATGAACATCAATGCAAAACTTCTAAATAAAATTCCAGCCAACCTAATTTAACAACTATCCAAATAAGTTGTATTCTATGATCAAATTAGATTCAACACATCAACAGAAACAAGGACAGCAACTACAAAATCTTATAAACAAAGTATTTGACAAGATTCAACACCTCTTTATGAAAAATGCTCTGGAGAAGCTAAGAAGCCATGGACTACAGCAACTATAAGGTAATGGAATAACCTTCCATGGTCCTGATTGGGAAGGATTATCATCATGAAAATGGTAGTAGTGCCTCAAGCTATCTACAAATTCAATGCAATACTAAGAAAAATCTTAAAAACATTCTTCAATGATATAGAAGAAGCAATCTGAAAATTCTTGTGGAATAGTCAAAGACCAGAGCAACAAGAAGAGTCCTCAGCATGAAGACTGGTACTAGAAAAATATCAATACCCAACTTCAAACTCTGTGATAAAGTCATAGTAATAAACAGTTTGATAATAGTACAAGAATAGGGCAGAAAGCAGGGCAACAGCAGCTCATGCCTGTAATCCTAGCTACAGAGGAGGCTGAGATCTGAGGTTCATGGTTCAAATCCAGCCCAGTCAGGAAAGTCTGTGAGACTCTTATCTCCAGTAAACCACTAGAATACTGGAAGTGACACTGTGGCTCCAGGGTGCTTGCCTTGAGCTGAAGAGCACAGGAACAGCACCCAGGCAAAGAGTTCAAGCCCCACAACTGCCAAAAAAAGAGCAGAGGTGAGGACCAATGGAATAGAAGACCATGAAATGAACCCACATACTTATAGCCACATAATATATCAGGAGAGAAAAAAAATAGGATAGAAGGAAGACAGTATCTTCAACAAGTTGTCAAAAGAGAATTGTGTAAACATGTGCTGAAAACTTCAAAGAGATTAGAACAGATATTATAGAACCTTATATATCACCCTTCACCTAAATCAATTATACAAGAAACTAAGACCTCAGTGTAAGGCCTGATACCCTGAAGAGGTGGGGAAACACCAACGATCCTTGACACAATTCAAAATGTCTGAAGTCAATATGCAGAATCACAACAAATCAAAGAAAGTCTGGATGCATGGGATTGCCTCAAAATGAAGAGTTTCTGCAATGCAAATGGCATAGCTAGCAAGATAAATTGAAAGCCCACAGATTGGGGGAAGATCTTTATTAAGTATGCATCAGACAAAGGCCTCGTATCTAAAATATACTCAATGGTCAAAACATTAAACCTTTCCAAAATCAAGTCCTCAAAAAAACAGTAACCCAATTAATAAATGAGTTAAAGACTGAAAGAGAGCTATCTCTGCAGAAGATGTAGAATGGTAAATTTATCCATGAAGAGAGAGAGATTTGACATTTCTCTATATGAAAGAAATATAAATCAAAACAAGATTGAGATTCCACCTCACTCCAGTTAAAATGCCCAATATAAAGAAAACTAACAATACCAAATTTTGCCAATGATATGGCCAAAAAAGAATGCTTACTAAACTTTTGATGCAAATGTAAAGTTTTCAACCACTCATAAAAGAATTATGGGCATTCCTCAAAAGAGTAAACGTAGAGCTTCCCTATGACCCAGCAATTACATTCTTATTCATTCATCCAATAGAACACAAACAAGACCACAGTGAAGACACCAGCCCAATGATGTTCATTGCAACATTGTTTACCATAGCCACGGTATGGAATCAACCCAGATGGCCCTCAGTGGATGGATTAAGAATGTGTGGTTTACATAGCTAATGGCATTGTATGCTCCCATCTGAAAAAATGATATTGCTAGTTTCATAAGGAAATGGAAAGACTTTGTCACTGTTCTTGCTTTCTGATTTTATATAAGTTTATCTGTTTTGGTAAGGATAAGGGAGAACACAGAAATGGTGGAACAAAGTGTGAACAAATGCAGCAGTGATACTAGACACTAGGCAGAAACTGAAATATACAACTTGTGTGGAAGGGGCTTAGGAGGGAAAATCTGAGAGAAAAGGACAGAGGTTGCACCATTCCAAAAGAAAAGTACTCATCCAACATGTAACTCTAATCCCTCTGTATATCACCTTTAAAATAATAACAAAAACTTGAAAAAAGTGGAATAAAACATTACATGCAAATGAAATACAAAAAACTATGCGCAAGCATGTATAACATCATCACATCAAATAGACTTTAATGAAAGGATCAAAAAGTAACAAGATTTTAATGTCATGATAAAGGAATTAAATCAACAAAGTGAAATAGTAACTGTAGGTGTTTATTTTCACACTTCTAAGCAATTAACTATACTAACTAACTTTGAGATAGTCCTTAATACAATAATAGGTGAAGATTTTATGGAGAGATTTGCCATTCAGAATCAACAGGCAGGCATTAGAATTTAATTTCACCCTTGATCACGTGAGCCCTATATATGCCAAAGAACATTTTAACCAACTTCTATTGAATAAAGCATTGTTCATCAATGTAATGAATTTTCTCCAGGAGAAATGATGGGGTAGGGCCAAATACCAGCCATGTTTTAACATTTTACAACTATCTTGAGCACACATGTAGATTACACTGTAGTAATGCTAGAAATTAGCAAGGAATATGGGCACATAATATGAAAAATAAATGAATTATATTTTAACCATTATTACTTAAATAATAATTTCATTAAAATTATTCATTGAAAAAATTGCTTCATGATAAAGTGAATTGTTTTCAGGGCACATTTCATGAAATAATCTGGTCCTAGGAACAAATGAAAATGAAAAGAACATCAGAAACACATAGTTATAGAAAACAGGACTTAAAGGAACTATCAAATTTTGCTTAAACCAAGAGAAGGAATAATGAACTAAATAACTTGCACTGCATGTCAATGAACAAGAGAAACTCAAGAATAGTAGAAAGAATGAAGGAAACGATGTCAGGAGCAAAAGCATAGTGGCAATCAGCAATGAATCAAAAGGAGTTTGTGCAAAACAGAAGGGTTATAAGGCTGAAGTAAAAATCCTAAAGCAGCAATCAACAGAATGACATACATTAATCCATATCTCCATGATTCTGCATGGGCTGAATCAGTATGGTGAAAATAGCCATATTACTGAAAACCATATACAAATTCAGTTCAATCTCCATCAAAATTTCTATCCCTTCCTAGACAGAAATAGAACATGCAGACTACATTTTCTGAAAAAGGAAATCCTTTATTCAGAATGATGTTAAGACATAAGAACAGTACTGAAAAATCACTGCCTTTCTCTTATGCTATGGGGCCAAATAACAAAAAACCACATAAATCAATGAAAAATAAGACAGAAATACTTGTAACATCTACAGATATCTGATTTTTGGAGAACTGACAAAAAATACATGGCCTAGAGATGGCACCCAAAATAAGGCATGGAGCCGTTAAATTGGTTATCCATGTGGCAAACATTGAAACTAAAGCCTATCCTTGAATACACAATTTTTTCAAATGAAAGTTGATTAGTTTTCAAATAGATACTGTAACATTGAAAGTAGTAGTGAAAATGAGGGTCAATATAAAATAACGATAACCTTAATAGATCTCACACCTGTCATAAAATAATAGAAAGATTTAAGTGTGGGGCTCGGAAGGTGGGTCAGTGGTAGAGCGCTTGCCTTGCATGCATGAGGCCCTAGGTTCAATTCCTCAGCACCACATAAGCAGACAAAAAAGACCAGAAGTGGCTCTGTGGCTCAAGTGGTAGAGAATTAGCCTTGAGATGAAGAGCTGAGGGACAGCGCCCAGGCCCAGAGTTCAGGCCCCACTTCTGGACCAAAAAAAGAAAAAAAGAAAAAGAAAGATTTAAGTGTGAACTCAACTAGGTGGTAGAATATTTTTCTTATTTACAAGGCCCTAAATTCTACCCAAGAATGGAAATTTATAGCAGCTTTGCTTGCATCAAATTGAAAAGGTTCAGCACACTGAAAGAAACAGTGGGACAGCCAAATATTTGGTTGAAACTCATTAAATCATTTTAGCAATCAATACAATAAAAATAAAAACTACAATGAGTTATGCATCAAGCCACACAAAATTTTGCAGTGTTATT
The DNA here is from genome assembly GCF_024711535.1 of Dipodomys merriami. NCBI lineage: Eukaryota > Metazoa > Chordata > Mammalia > Rodentia > Heteromyidae > Dipodomys > Dipodomys merriami. Next base: position 237,640 of record NW_027202727.1, on the reverse strand, counting down.
GTAACTGAATATTGGATGTGGGCGATGAGTAAATGGCAAACCTCAAGATAATCTTTAGGGCAAGAGACATTTAAGTTAAAGGAGAGCATAGCAGTGTGGGCAGAAGAAATGTATTTTTAAATGATGATATCATGCATACCAAAGCTCAGGGATGAGGTCTGAGATGCATGCTAGGATCACAGTATTGTAATAATATATATGAAGTAGCTTCATATATATTAACTAATTTGCTAATTGTTTAAATGCCTGCAAGGTACAGTTTTACTTCTGTAATTCAGGGAGGGGAAGGGAAAAAACAAAATACTTAAATAAGGATACAGGTTGACCCACTATAACAATGACATGTACAAAACACTATGTGGAAAATGAACTTTACAACTTTGGTGGGAGGGGGTAATTGTGGCGGTAGGAGGGGAGGGATGGTAGGGGAAAAACAAAGGAAGAGGCAACAATGCTCAATAGGAAATGTACTCATTACCTTGTCACCCCTCTGTACAGTATTCTTACAATAAAATGTACAAAACATTAAAAATAACATTCAATGATGGAAACCTATATCTCATGTCTGTAATGTTAGTCATTCAGGAGGCTGAGATCTGAGGATAACAGTTCAGAGCCAGCATAGGCAACAAAGTCCATGAAACCCTCCTCTCCAACTTAACCAGCAAAAAGCTGAAAGATCTGTGCCTCAAGTAGTAAAGCCTTACCTTGAGCAAAAAACTCAGGGACTGCACCTGAGTTTAATCTCCGGACTGGTATGAACACGCACACAACACACACACACACACACACACACACACACACACACACACACACACACACACACACACACACTCCATGCAAACACAGTAGTAGATCACATACCTGTAATATTTTCACCTTATTTCCTAGTGATCGCATTTAATTTTAATTTGTTTCATTTTTTCGGCTAATAGTTATTACTTTAGTTGTACACACTTGTGGAGGTACAATGTGACTAATACATGTATTAATAATTAATATAATGTAATTATAATGATCAAATTAAGGTAGTTAGCATTTCCATCTCTTTAAACTTGATCTGCATGTTTTTTACTAGGATGGAATAAATAAAAGTTTGACCAAAAAAGATACAGTTTTAAAAATACCATGCAAACAAAGAACCTGCAGATTATTGCCTTAAAGGGTCCCACTGATAGAGAACGGCATTACATTTTCATTGTTTATTTCTGTCTTGGTAAAGTTTCTCAAATGCCATGGGAACTAGAGGCTTCTCATTTCAATTATGACTTTTAATTATATTCATAGCTGGTTAACTCGCACTCCTATTTGCCATTCAATCACATTTGTACCTGGATCTGTAAGAAACAAACGAACTAGTTCTTTATAAAGATGATCTAGAACACAAAGGTAGCTTCTCAAAATCATTGCTGAATTTCTTTAGTAGAAAAAAACAAAAATAAGGGGCTGGAAGGTGGCTCAGTGGTAGAGTGCTTGCCTTGCATGCATGAGGCCCTGGGTTCGATTCCTCAGCACCACATAAGCAAAAAGGAAAAAAAAAAGCCGGGAGTGATGCTTTGGCTCAAGTAGTAGAGTGCTAGCCTCGAGCTGAACAGCTGAGGGACAGCGCCCAGGCCCAGAGTTCAGGCCCCCCAACTGTACCCCCCCAAAAAAAGAAAAACCAAAAATAAGAATAAATTTATTCCAAGTATGTTGTACTCATATATGGAAATACCACAATGGATGCCTATCATAATATAATTTGTACAAATTCAAAACATACTAAAATATTTTAAATCCCTTCAAATGATGGTAATGCTATATACAAATTAGAGATTGGGAATACATCCAGAAAGTCTGGAAAATTATCTGTGCTGGGGCCTCATGCGTGTAATCTTATATAATCAAGAACCTGAGAATTGCAGATACTAAGCCAAAGTCAACTAGTGTAGAAAATTCCTTGACAGACTTTTCTCCAGTTAACCAAAAAAATCCAGAAGTGCAGGAGTGATTCAAATGGTGAGAATCAACCTTGAGAGAAAAGGCCAATCAAGAGTACAAAGCAAACCAAACACTAATATCCCATACCTGTAATGCTTGCTCCTTCAGGAAGGTGAAAATGAACAGAAATAATTAGAGATGTAGGAGAGAATAAAGGATGTAGAAGAAGGCATAAAAATGGAATTAAATAGACCATGTGACTATGAAAAAAGTTCATGGTTTGCAGGTGGAACTACAATATGAAAAATTATTTGGCACAAGTATCATACTGTTCAGAAATTGAGAACGATTGTGGGTGTAGAATTGAGTGAAATTTCTCATTTACTGCTGTGTAATTGCCATGGTCCACTTATCTACAGGAAAGATTTCATGTATAAATATTATTATCTGTAGTCAATAATATGAAGGGTATGGTTTTTTGGGGGTCTAGTCATGGGGCCTGAACTCTGGGCCTGGGCTCTGTCCCTCAGCTCTTCAGCTCAAGGCTAACGCTCTACCACTTGAGCCACAGTGCCACTTCAGGCTTTTTTCTTTTTGCTTATGTGGTGCTGAGGAATCGAACCCAGGGCCTCATGCATGCAAGGCAAGCGCTCTACCACTGAGCCACCTTCCCAGCCCCACCATTAATGATATTTTACTAATACAGACTATTCTTTTCTTCATATCTATAGGTAGTTATGAGATTTGCTGAGATTATAATTCTCAATGTGTTCATATTAGCACAGAAACAAAAGTACCCAAACATGTTTTGGGAAATTAAGAGAAGGAAAGTTAGCTTAACATGGATAAATACTACGGAATAAGAAAAATAAGCTACGCTAGGGACTGGTGCATCATGACTGTAGTCTTAGGTACATAGGGGTCTGAGATGTGGTGATCATGTTTTGAAGCTATCTTGGGCAGGGGTGACTGTGAGACTCATTTCTCTATTTAACAACCAAAAAGAATCAGATGTAGAGCTGTGGCTCAAGTGGTAAAGCACTAGTCTTGAGCAAGAAAGCTCAGTACAGTGCACATGCCCTGAATTTCTAGTACAAGCATAAAAGAAAAAAAGATAAGCAAACATACTACTGGCATATAAGATAAGGACATATATATATATATGTATATATATACACATATGTGTGTGTGTGTTTGTGTGTGTATAATAGGAGGGAAGGGAGTATCTGAAGCCTTTTAGTACATAATTGGTGACACTGACTCAAATGTTTGAAATAGCAGCCATCCCATCATAATCTGCAGTGACTTCTGGGATTAAGAAGATAGTTGAGTAAAGTGTAGTGCCTAGAAAGAGAAGCTATATATGGGAGGAAACCAAATTCATTTCCTACTAGTAGATAGAAATATACTGAACCATAGATGAAAGGTACAAGTATGAAACTGAGCTTTTCACTGGTGCATAAGGATGGGTTGGCATGGTAGAGAAGAAAGAGAACACTCATCTGTGCACCTAAACTTCCCTCAGGCATTGCCTATCCTGAGAACAAAGCAGTAAATGGAAATAGATTAATGAGTTACTTAGGGCTTGTTCTCTTCACGCCTTGGAAACATCGCCTGTTACTGCGATCTTTGTCTAAAGTGTAGAGGGCCAAAACACCAGCAACATCCCATCTCCATCCATGTGTGCTCAGTGCTTCATTGTAGAAAAGCACATAATGCCAGCCAAGGACTAACAAAGGGTGGAAGCTGGAGGAAAAGGAATGTGAAAGTCGAAAGGTACATCCATGAAGTATCTGCTAAGCTAAAATCCTGGTTCAAACTGAGGCCCACAGTTTTAGGTGTACACACGCACACAGACACACAGACACACACACACACACACACATATGTGTGTATATATATAGATATCTTTGCACATGTGCACATGAGTCCTTTTATTCACAAACATGTGTAGTATAGTCCATCTTTCATGGAAAACTCTTGTGAATCCCCAGGAAGAATGTATTAAATTCTTCCCTGGAGCTCTGCGTCTGTGGCCTTGCATCCAGAAGAAAAACAAAGCACACTTGCAGGTTCTCCTTATTCATCTCGGGTGCTACTGTTTCTTCCAAGACCACAGACAGTGAGTCCCTAGTGTTGAAGTTAACTTTGATATGTTTACTCCAATATCTGTGTCTATTTGCCGAAAAGTCATTCAGAATGATGCAATTGAATTGCATCAGAGGATCCCATGTCAGGTGCATGGTGAAATGGACAGAAAAAAAATGTATTGTAGTGGGATATCAACCAAAGTTATTAAGGCATCAGACCCAATGGGTCAGTTCATAAATTCAATGTCCACAGAACGTTGCTGGTTGATCTAGGCAGGGTTCCATAAAATTTCCATTTGCACAGGCTTCCAAAAATGTACCTGCTTACTTCTCCCTGGAAGCAATGATGATGCTGAAACCAACAAAATGTTACTAAGGGCTCTAGAATTTATATCTAATATATTCTGATAAATTCAGAGATTAGTACATCATAAAAATATCTTCAGTAAGTTAGTCTCAATAAATCAAGTTTGATGCCAAATTGAATGTCACATTTGCATTCTGAACTTTTACCTTTACACAGGTAATTTTTACTTAACCTGCTTTCACAATCTAGTTTTGTTTTTCAGGACATGTTTTTGAGAACATATGGTAATAGAAGACTTCCTTCTCTACCATGAGCCTAAATCAATATCAGTACAGACTCTATGTTTTCTACTTGTCATAATATATTAGACACAAATACCACAGAGAGACCCCAATGGCCCTTGAGAGCAGAGCTACTTCAGAGATGTGTACACACTCTGCAAATGTCGCAACCTTCCATGCACATGATGTACTTGCCCATAATCACATACTACGTATCAGAAAATGTGCATTGCTGTTTAAACAAATCAGCAAATGTACTATAGATTGTAGAAGGAAAAACTTTTATTTATTGTGAAAATATCATACAGATGGGTTACAATTACATAATTTGCAATAACTTGTATATGACTGAGACAAGCAGAAATGGTCAGATAAGTTGATTTTAGGAGAAATGAACCTCTAGATAAGGATTCAAATGGTTTTTCTTTCATGCGGTTGTTTCTAACATATTCATAAGATGATTTCTTTGTTGCTTTGTATGTCCCTCTCCCAAAGTATAACCCATTTTCACTGTATTTGATGTAGGAAAAAATTTTTAATGAGATTTCAACTGGCCCTTTAATCTTGTATACTCCTTATATTATATAATTATATCACTTACTTTTTCATTCTTAGTAGCATATGTTAATTCTATAGAGGGTTTATTTATACACATACATGTACATATGCAATGAACCTCAATCTCATAAGGTAGTGGTATTGGTTCATATCTTCAATCTATTTATCATTTTTGTGGGGTTTTTTTTGTCAGTCATGGGGCTTGACCTCTGAGTTTGGGTGCTGTCCCTGTACTCTTCAGCTCAAGAAGAGTACTCTACAGATTGAGCCAGAGTGCCACTTCTGATTTTCTAGTGGATTTTTGGAGATAAGTATCTCACAGGGGCTGGGAAGGTGGCTCAGTGGTAGAGGACTTGCCTTTCATGCATGAGGCCCTGGGTTCGAGTCCTCAGCACCACATAAGAAAAAAGAAAAAAGCCAGAAGTGGAGCTGTAGCTCAAGTGGTAGAGCTCTAGCCATGAGCTGAAGAGCTGAGGGACAGCGCCCAGACCCAGAGTTCAGGTCCCACAACAGGAACCCCCTCCCCCCAAAAAAATAGAGTCTCACAGATTTTCCTGCTCAGGCTGGCTTTGAACCGCATTCCTTAGATCTCAGTCTCCTGAGTAGCTAGGATTACAGGCGTGAGCCACAAGCATCCAGCTTTTTATAATTTGTGAGAAACTACATACATTTCCATAGTATAAAATGATATTCCTATGAATTGTGTATAAGTGATCACTTTATTTTGCCAGGATTTTTATTTGTGTTCTTGGTGATAGACATTGTCATTGAAGTGTGAAAAATTCAATGTCCTTTGGCTTTGCATTTCCTTTATGCCAAGGATGTTGAGCATCTATTTTTGTATTTTAATTGGCCCCATATACTTCCAGATGTCAGGAATATCTTTAAATTTGCTTGCCAATGTGTTCATTGACATTACTTAAGAGTTTAGATTTCTAACCTTCCTTCATATTCTGATAATTAAGTTCTTGGCTGATGTTAAGCTAATCTGTAAGCCATCTATTCACCCTAGTTACTGTTTATTGTGTTGTGCCACATTTTTAATTCAGTGTAACCCCATTTGTCAAATTTTGCTCTTATTTACTGAGATATTTGAAGTTTTAATCAGTAGCTTACTGTCTAAATAAAATGTTTCTTCTTTTATGTTGTATGTAGTGTAGTGTTTTATTTTACATTTTAGCTCTTCAATTTTTATGGGCTAGAAAAACAAGGACCATTCACAACTTAAGGCATACTGGAATACCTGGAGACAGTGTCCAGGAGAAGATGACTGGAATTGTGGTCAGAGAGAGAGAAGCTCTGTGAGTGGAAATATTTACTCACCACAAGTGCTGCCCTTGTGTACACATGTGGGACCTTTGGAGCCAGAGTGATCCTGCTTGTCTCATGGACTAGAAGTCTCCCTGAAGCCAGCAGTTGTTTCAAGTACTCAGAAAGTAATCTTGTGAAGTGAATCAAATATCCATTTGATGTTTTTAAGAATCAACGATATAGGGCTGGGAAGGTGGCTCAGTGGTAGAGCGCTTGCCTTGAATGCATGAGGCCCTGGGTTCGATTCCTCAGCACCACATAAACAAGAAGAAAAAAGCCGGAAGTGGCGCTGTGGCTCAAGTGGTAGAGCGTTAGCCTTGAGCTGAAGAGCTGAGGGACAGCGCCCAGGCCCAGAGCTCAGGCCCAACAACCGGACCCAAAAAAAAAAAATCAACAATATATTAAATAAAGCTACAATTTACAAATTGTCCACATACACTAATAGGAATCCTTATGCATTTCTGATCACAATAAGTAATGGAGGAAAGATTTTACCTGTTATTGGATTAACAGATATCTCCCTAGAGTAATTTTACATATCCCTGATGCCATAAGGGTATCATGGAGTAAAATATAGACATTGTGACTTGATGAGTCTTTTACAAGGTATCCTACACTTAGACTTGTTGGAGTTGGTGAATTCTTCAAAACATGCAGCCTAACTCTGCTGACCATCTACTGGATGTTTGCCAACATCCACCTGGCACTGAACTATCTGTTCAAAATATGAGTGCCAATTTTAATAATGTGAAACTCTTGACCTGCAGGAAAAGCATTGGAAATAGAGCCTGAAAATGGAGTGCTCAGATCAGAGAAGCACCCTCACTGGTTATTTTCAGCACCATGTTTTATGTGCCATGAAGGTGCTGGCTTAGGCTGGCCCTTTAGAGTGTGCTGTTTACAGCTGTGGAATCTTCGGAATCTTTTTTTGTGCCTCTACTTTTGAATGAAAAAATGTTCTCTTAATCCAACTTCAACTATTTGATGCATGAGAATAAGAATTAATATTTATGAAGGGGGCACCTGATTCTATCTGAAAGGAGTTTCCCTAACCTATATATAGACAGAGCAAGGATAGCTTATAGCAGATTGTGAGACTTTAATCAAACAGGATTATTTGGAAAAGAGCTCGTTGTTCTAATACATTGCATAGATATGAACCACCTACAGTGTAACAGCATTGCCCCAGGCACTGGAAAACCCAAGCTCTGCTGCTCTCCAGGGAATGGACAGTTGGTCATTAACACTAGAAATCCTAAACAGGTTCAGTAGGTGTGAAGTCCTCATGGGCTCTAGACACATTGAAATTCTTCCCAACTCCAGTTTGAACTTCATACCTTAGGACCAACTCACAAAGTGAGATTTTTGTGGGGTTGTTAGGCACTTTGAGACGTTTAAAAAGTTTTTGACTCTTTTTGGAGCCCACTCTTGTGGCAACACTAGCATTAGTTTAAGATCTAAAGCCAGAGCCAGCTGTAGCACCTTGTGTTGGCCCACAGGCAGAAACTGTGCAATCTATATATTGTACTAATCACCCACAGTACCTGTTTGATTGGCAAAGCTGATATTCGAATTTTTTGTATTATATGAGACAAACCCAACATCAGTTCTGTCAGGAGAAGCTTACGAGATGAGTAAGGAGAGGCCTCATAACTTGTCTTGCTTTCTTTCTTTTTTTAAATTGTGAAAATACCATACAGAGGTGCTACAATTACATGGGCAAGGTAATGAGTATATTTCTTATCAAGCATTGTAGCCTCCTCCTTTGTTTCCCCTTTCCATCCCTTCCCATCCTCCACCTGCCCCCCCAATCCTCCCACCTGCCTACCCCCACCCATGAGATGTATAAGTCGTTATGTCTTGCTTTCTGTACCTAGTGGCACATATTAATATATATGGTGAGGCTAAGGATGGGTCAGAGTTCCCCTTACTCTTGTGTCCTCTTGTTCTGTCTAGGACAACTTTCCTTTAAAAATGTTTTTATTGATACAGGTGGACCCATTGCAACAATGAGATGTACAAGTCATTATGTCGAAAACGAACTTTACAACTTTGGTGTGGGGGTGTGGTGGAGGGGAGGATTGGGGGTGTGGAGGGAGGATGGGAAGGGATGGGAAGGGGAAACAAAGGAGGAGGCTACAATTCTTGATAAGAAATGTACTCATTATCTTGCCATGTTATTGTAACCCCTCTGTACAATATTTTCACAATAAAAAAAGAAAAAAATGTTTTTATTGATATTATAAAGGTGATACACAGAGGGGTTACAGGTACATAAGTTTGGACAGGTTCTGAAAGATTAAACATTAAAGTAGAGAGATGGGACCTTTTTCATTCCCATTAGAGCTGAACAGTCAAGCACTGGAATAGAGCTACAGCTAGGCAACCACTCATGCTCATCTGCCAGGAGAGTTTTCCATCTTCACCACGTATTGAGTTCCTGATATTCAGTGGAGCCCAGCCCACACATAATACTATTTGCTAGTAGTAGGATATGTTTACCTACACCAGGAGATAGACAAATGCTTGAGGGGCAAAGGTAGAACTTGCTTCCATGACCAAGAAGTCACAACACCTCCCTGTGTTAGGATTGAGATTAGGGACTGAAAATTTTGTTATCACTTTCCTATTTTCATTTCCTTCTGGGATACTCTGGTGCTGGGTATACTCTGTAGTTTAAATAAACTTGGCTATGGAGGCTCAGTCAGAGGTGACAAAGGAGTCTTTATTGGAGTGCTAGTTATGTGCAGATGACCAATTACAAAGACCTGCAGCCACCAAACACACTGAACTCAGGAAACAGACCAAAGGAAAACAATATTAGCAAACCAATTCAGCTCCAATGGATTGCTGAGTTGGGATGACATGATGACTGGAGAAGAGCCAGGAGACATAAAACAGGACATGAACATGGAGATATGTGACATAGCATAAAGGCTCCTGAGCAGGCCCATGCCTAGGTAGTCTTTTCAGGGGGCAGTATCAAGGAAACTCCTGGTCCCAGGCACTGGATGGACAGGCTTAATCGCCATTCATCCAGATACCCACCCAGAATTTTAAATTTTGCCATTACCAGTTTATTGTCTTACCAGTAAATTTTGTGCATTCTTGTGTATTTTCTTGTTCACTAATGTAGGTATCTTTTGGACTAAAAGACTTCAGTATTTTTGTAGAATAGGTATGGTGGAGGTATAGTCTCTTAACTGCATCAGTCTGGAAATATGTTTGTGCATTTGTCCTTTATCTTTCTCTTGTGAAAGATATCTTTGAAAAGTACCGTTGTCATGGTAGATAGAATGCATTTTTTTCAGTTCTGTAAAGACTTCCTGCCAAACCCTGCTGGCATCTGTGTATTATATTTAGGACACAACTGTTAGAGAAACAGAGACACACCTAAGTATTAGATCCATTTCTCTAATAAGCTAGAGAATCTTCCATACAAAATTCACTTTTGACAGTTTGATCATACAATAGCTTGCCATATATGTGGATGTCATTGTCAAAAATTTGATTAACATTTTATGTTTTAGTTGGTATCATGTATTCTTATTCTTGTATATGTAGGAATTTAAAATTCTGTCATTACTTATTAGGACAAGCATTTTAACTTGTTAGCATCCTCATCATTTCCTAAATCCACAAAACACTAATATTGACTATTATTTATACTGTTGTCAACTTTTGACAAAACTTCTTTCACATGTCTCCTCATCCTTGCTTTCAGTTTAGTACTCGATTAGATTTCCTTCAACGTAATTATTTTCTTCTATTTAGAAGACATCACTAAGTTAACAGGCATGAATTGAGAAATTTTAAATATATATATATATATATATATATATATATATTATACCATATGTTGAAAAAGTTAATATTCTCATTTGAATTTCCATGTTGCTACCATTGTTTACTCCTTTGAACAATTCGTTTTTACTTCCTTATATTAATTTCCTTAAAATGTGCACACATACATATATCAAAAGTTTACACAAAGAAAGAAATGTACTTTAATCCTTTTTACTCCTGTTCTCTTTCCTATCCACAATTTTAATCTAAAAATATTATGAATATAATAGTGATTACTCCTTTTTGTCCTACTGGCCTTGGAATTGGAATTTCAATATAGAGTTTGCTCACAATTTATTCCTCTTCCCCCATGTTTGATGTTCCTCTGTTCAGAATGATTTCCTTAGAGTTGAATGAATCCCTTTGTGCTACATTAATGAAAATACAATTCCCTCACCTGATATTTGAGCTCTTGTTCTGATTGATATTGCAGGACGTGTTGTTCACAATGTTGGGTGTGTGAGCAGAGCTTACTATGGAATCTTCTCTAAATGACACTTTGCTTCTGAAAGATGTTCTTAAATTTAAATATTTGTTAGTTAGCCTGACTTCCCATATAAACACATAACCTAAACTGGGTGACTCGATCACAAATTTTAATTTTATTTTCAATTCCCTGGCTTGAATTTGGGGCCGTGGAGTTGTACCTGAGCAGCTTTGTACTGAAAGCTAGCATTTTACCACTTGAAACAAAGCATCACTTCCGAATTTTGAGTGGTTAATTGGAGATTAATATTCCATGGAGACTTTCCTGCCAGTGCTGGATTCTAACTATGGTAGTCAGATCTCAGACTCCTGAGTAACCAGGATTACAAGTGTGAATCACTGGTGCCCAGCAAAACAAAAGTATTTTCACACACATATGGAAATTGTTACCCCAAGAAAAAGACAACTGAATACTTGGTGTCTTATGAGAGTCTATTTCATATTTAAGGGACAAGTTTGTGCTGTGGTGCATGTGAAAGTGGGCATAAAGTAAGCTGTCTCAGAGCTTAAGTAAGTTTCTGAATCTCATGCATGACAAATTCCCTTCATGTCCTTACTTATTCCTATTTACAAACATAAGTATAATATTTGCAATTTATCCTGATTGGAGATAATGTTTTAACATATTCATTGGCAGAGAAGTAAGAAGTTTTGAAAAACTCCCTAAATTTCTATGCTCATTATGCAGCTTGATTTTCAAGAACTATAATTCGTTTTGGGATTGGCTTTTTCTGTTGAAGAAATGAAAAAAAACTATAACTTGACCTTGGGATTTGATATTTATGTGGTTCAATATGGAAGTTGGACAGCATTTAAAAATCACTTCATTTGCCTCTTTAGGAAGTACGAGATCCTTAACCAGTCTTGTATGAGAAACTGTAAGACTATGGCAGCATTTACAAGACCACCAGGATTAAAATCTGCCCAGATTGGGACACTACTGGACCTCTACAAGATTGCATAGGTGAAAGTGGGACGAGTGAAGTAATATCGTAAAATGTCTAAATCGGTGCCGTTTCAGGAGTTAGAAAAGAATGAAAAGAGGCTGAGAAAATGCAGTCGCCATGGAGACGCAGCCAGTATGGGCAGCAATTAACCCTCAAAAGCAAGGCTTAGAACAATTTACCAGATCCCAACCGTGGCTCCTTACCCCCGGTTACCCTGAAAGCGAACCATTCAGGAGTATGCAATGCCTTGACTCAACCACTTCCACAGCCCTCATGGGCTGGACGCCGGGTTACAACCAGGTTTACAAGGGGAAGAAGCTAGCTGAACAGATGTTTCAAGGACTTATTCTTTTTTCTGCAATAGTTGGATTTATCTATGCATAAATGGCTGAACAGTTTGGATGGACAGTCTATATAGGTATGGCTGGATTTGCTATTCCATGTTTGCTGATGCTTCCTCCATACCCATCTATGCACGACATGGGGGGGAGGGGGGTGGCTGGGAAGGGAGGTGAAGGGTAAACAAAGGAGGAGGCTGCAATGCTTGGTAAGAAATGTATGCATTATCCTGCCCATGTAATTGTAACCCCTCTGTACAGTATGTTCTCAAATAAAATAAAATAAAATTTAAAAAAAAAGAAAGCTATTTTGAACAAAGGTTTTAGAAATCTATCAACAAACATTTGGGAAACTCAAATTGAAATATTCAGAACAAATAAAAAGTAACAAATCTCATCGTAATCGACTTCAGCGAAAGAATCCACACTTTCAGTACATAATTACCATCACAGTGAAGAGATGGTTCCAAGAGGTCTGTCGATTGGGAAAGAATATGGAGAGACATGGAGTGAATCAATGCAGCAGTGGTACTCAGTAGAAACCATATTGAAAATGAACTATACATACAGCTTCTCTGAAGAACCAGACTTAATGAGACTCTCATGAGAGAGGCAAAATGACCACTATATCTCAAAAGAGCTATGGAAAGGAAGGCCCAGTTTCTTTGGCTCATTTTCCACACATCTGTCTGACTAATGTGTGACCAGTGTGGGGTCTGGACACTCACAAACAGCTGAACGCAAAAGTCTGGGGACATTCAGACCCTGGAATTCCAATAAAGAAAATTACTCTTCATAGGCGTTCATGTTCTTTTTAGTTCTTAAGAAGTCCTTCTGAAGCTAAAACAATAGAATGGAAGAAAGACAACCTCTTCAGTAAATGGTGCTGGCAAAATTGGTTAACTACATGTAGAAAACTAAAGCTAGATCCGTATATATCGCCCTGCACCAGAATCAACTCCAAATGGATCAAAGACCTTGAACTCAAAGCAGACACTCTGAAAACATTACAGGATGGAAAAGGAGAAACCCTAGGTCTCCTTGGCTCAAGCCGAAATTTTCTGAATAGAGACCCGGAAACACAACGAATCAAAGAAAGGTTGGACAAATGGGATTGCATGAAGTTGCAGAGCTTCTGCAGGGCAAATGACATAGCTAGCAAGATCAATAGAAAGCCCACCGATTGGGAGAAGATTTTTACTAGCCATACAACAGACAAGGGTCTCATATCTAAAATATACTTGGAACTCAAAAAATTAAACCACCCAACAACAAATCCTCAAAGAAACAACTGCCCAATAAATAAGTGGGCGAAAGACTTAAAGAGAAGCTTCTCTGAAGAAGAAAGAAGGATGGCCAATAGACACATGAAGAAATGTTCAACATCCCTAGCCATAAAAGAAATGCAAATCAAAACAACATTGAGATATCACCTCACTCCAGTTAGAACAGCAAAAATCAAGAACTCTAACAACAACAGATGCTGGAGGGGATGTGGACAGAAAGGAACCTTACTTCATTGTTGGTGGGAATGTAATCTTGTTCAACCACTTTTGAAAGCAGTATGGAGGTTCCTCAAAAGATTTCACATAGATCTCCCCTATGATCCCGCAATCGCACATTTGGGCATTTACCCAAATGTATACAAACAAGACCACACTAACGCTACCAGCACAACTATGTTTATTGCAGCATTATTTACCATAGCTAAGATATGGAACCAACCCAGAAGCCCCTCAGTAGATGAATGGATCAAGAAAATGTGGTATATATACACAATGGAATTCTATGCCTCCATCAGAAAGAATGACATTTCCCCATTTGTTAGGAAATGGAAAGGCTTGGAAAAAATTATATTAAGTGAAGTAAGCCAGGCCCAAAGAAACATAGGTCCCATGGTTTCCCTTATTTGCAATATCTAGTATAGGTATGAGTCAAGCGGAAAAGGTCAGATAATATGATGTTAGGAAAACGAACCCTTAAATATGTATTTTAATGTTTTCGTTTCTTTCATGTATGTGTTTCTAACGCATTTATAAGATTATTTCTTTGTTGCTTTGTATTTCTCTCCCCCACAGTGCAACCCCAGCTTTCACTTTATTTGATGTCAGTATAACATGTGGAGGAGAGGGGGACAAACAAGTCGTTTAAGGATTCAGGTGGACCTGTTGCAACAAGGAGAACTATAAAATGTCATGTCAAAGCAAGCTTTACAATGTCGGTGTGGGGGGGGAGGGGGGTATGATTGGGTGGGGGGGAGGGGGGAGGCTGGGAAGCGAGGTGAAGGGTAAACAAAGGAGGAGGCTGCAATGCTTGGTAAGAAATGTATGCATTATCCTGCCCATGTAATTGTAACCCCTCTGTACAGTATGTTCTCAAATAAAATAAAATTAAATTAAAAAAAAAAGAAAGCAAAATGAGAGTAAAAAAAAAAAAAAGAAGAAGAAGTCCTTCTAAGCCAGGCACTGGTGGCTTACACCTATAATCCTTGGAGGCTGTGATTTGAGGACCGCAATTCAAAGCCAGTCCAAGCAGGAAAGTCCATGAGAGAGCCCCATAACTGACAGAAAAAAAGCAGATTCATGTATCATATTGAACTAATGGTTTATATAATGACATAAATAAAAATGTAAGCCATCTGGAAAAAATTATATTAAGTGAAGTAAGCCAGGCCCAAAGAAGCATAGGTCCCATGGTTTCCCTTATTTGCAATATCTAGTATAGGTATGAGTCAAGCAGAAAAGGTCAGATAATGTGATGTTAGGAAAATGAACCCTTAAATATGTATTTTAATGTTTTCGTTTCTTTCATGCATATGTTTCTAACGCATTTATAAGATTATTTCTTTGTTGCTTTGTATGTCCCTCCCCCACAGTGTAACCCCCGCTTTCACTATATTTGAAGTCAGTATAACATGTGGAGGAGATGGGGGCAAACAAGTCGTTTAAGGATTCAGGTGGACCTGTTGCAACAATGAGAAGTACAAAATGTCATGTCAAAACCAACTTTACAATGTCGGTGGAGGGGGGAGGGGGGTATAATTGGGTGGGGGGAGGGGGGAGGCTGGGAAGGGAGGTGAAGGGTAAACAAAGGAGGAGGCTGCAATGCTTGGTAAGAAATGTATGCATTATCCTGCCCATGTAATTGTAGCCCCTCTGTACAGTATGTTCTCAAATAAAATAAAATAATATTTAAAAAAATGTAAGCCATCAGGCCAAGGAATGAATAAAGGCAGTTTTTGTTATAGAATAGATTGCATGCACAATATTAAGGAAATAATAACAAGTTGCTGCCATTTACTTAATATCAGTAAGATAACAGGAATAACGTAAAACACAGAGAATCTCCCTGGTTAGGCTGACATTTGTGTATAATCCTAGATATTCTGAATGCATATCTGAGAACTGATGTGTGAAGCAAGGCTGGACAGAAAGTTCATAAGACTCTCATCTCCGATTAACCAGCAATAATCCAGAAACGGAACTTTGGCTCAAGTAGTAGAATGCCAGCTTTGAGTGCAAAATGTCAAAGGAGAATGCAAGTCCCTTAATGCAAATGCCAGAAATGGCATAAAGAATAAAAAGCAAAACATTAAACACATGGAAACACAAAAAGACAAAAGTTATGCAAATTTAAATGCTACATTGAGAGATGGATCACACCAAATACAAGAAATGACATTTAGACATTTTCACTCAGTTGAAAAATAAACCAGGATAAGGTGGAATATATACAAAATGGAATTTTACTTATGTATTAGAAAGGATGATATTGCATCATTTTAAGAAATGGTAAGACCTGGTGAAAACTAAAATAAGTTATGCCAAAAGAAACTAAGAATGTGTGTTTTCTCTCACCTGAGGAAGACAGAATTAATCTATAAATATACAATAGACAATTGGGTAAACTTGGTGCACATAATTGTAAGGAGTGAAATATGATAGATTCATATTAGAAATTAAATTATATAATTCATTAGGAAAACTAACTTATAGGCCAATAAAATAAACACCAGGAATCGAGTAATCATATGTGGAAGTGAAATCAACAGCAGAAGGGCAAACTAATGAAGACATAAAAGGTGTAGAAATAGGGTCTGGGAAGGTGGTTCAGTGGTGGAGTACTTGCCTTGCATTCATGAAGCCCTGGGTTCGATTCCTTAGCAGCACATTAGCAGAAAAAAAAAGAAAATGGCGCTGTGGCTCGAGTGGTAGAGCAGGTGCTTTGAGCTGAAGGGCTGAAGGACAGCACCTAGGCCTAGAATTCAGGCCCATAAATAACAAAAATGGTGGAGAAATAGGTATGAAATCAAATTTCCAATTAAAATTAATGATTTTAAATATGCATTTAAATTTACATGTATTTATTGTTTATAACTCTAATCTTTTGGTACCTCTTGCCTTTTGTGCTTTTAGGTTATCTTAAAATCTCTTTATTGTGTGGACAATGCATGGACCATGATACTCCTACCTATGTCTCTTGTGTTGCTGAGATTAATGGCATGAGTCACCATGCTTCACTTATTTGTGCAAATTGGGACTTGTAAACTTTTGTCCAGATTATGTCCAAAGTGTGATACTCTTGATCTCTGATTTCTGATAGTGATCATAGATGTGAGCTGGTACATAAGGCCATTCATAATCCTTTATCCCACTTTGAAGACATGAAGTTTAATTTTCCAAATGACATACAAGATGACAAACAGAAAAATAATCCCTTAGTTCTGGTAAAGATGAGCTACTAATGAGAAACAAAATTACTTTCTAAAATATTTGACAATTGTAATTATATTTTCAATCTTACCCTACATTTAATATTTATGCCAGTGATTAAACTCAAATTGCAGGCATGCAACTGTGGTTTGCCCCTGTAATCCGAGTTACTTAGGGTGCAGAGACCCCAGGATCATGGTTCAAACCTGCAAGGACAGGAAAGACTGTGTGACTCTTATCTCCAAAATTAATCACAGAAAAACACCTGAAGTGTCACTGTGGATCAAGAGTCAAGCCAAAAGATCCTAGAGACATTGACTAGACCCAGAGTTCAACCCCCAAGACTGGCACAAAGAGACTATTATTGCCTTTAACCATTCATTTGGATCACCTATAGAGAGGGCAGGCTATTGAAGGTCACATAGTTAACTGAAGAAGTAGAATTTGAGAGGATCACAATTCAGAATCAGTCTGGGAAGGGAGGTAATAAGATTTCCATATCTCCCTAAAGCCAGGCAGGTTGAAATGCATTCTGTGATCCCAGCTAATTGGCAGACCAAGGTAAGAATGAGCTTAGCCTAGTCTCTGTTTTGCCATCAACAAAACTGATAATGTATGAGCAAAGTCAGTAAATAAAAAAGATTGTTGATGTGTCCTTATTTGTAGAATATCTGTCTAACAAACAATATATCTAAATTAAAATTAAAAGAAAAAGGAAGAAAGAAAGAAAGAAAGAAAGAAAGAAAGAAAGAAAGAAAGAAAGAAAGAAAGAAAGAAAGAAAGAAAGAAAGAAAAAGAAAGAAAAAAGAAGGAAAGAAGTGAAGGAGATAAGGAAGGAAAGAAGGAAGGAAGAAAGTAAGAAAGAAAAAAGAAGGAAGGAAGTAAAGGAAATAAGTAAGGAGGGAAGAAAGAAGGAAGAAGGGAGAAAGAGAGAGAGAGTGGTAAAAAGAAATATAAAAAACATATAGTCAGCATGTGATAGACGTTAATAGTGACACTATACTATGTTAGATATAATTGTCATTATTTATTTCTAGGAGCAGCCTAGATAAAACAAGAGCAGATTTCAGCCAAGGATACCTACATGTGTTCACCACTAACGAACTGTTATTGATGCCTCCTCCTGGACCAGAGAACATCTAAATAAACAAAAATAAAGCCTAAATAAACCAATAACATACATACTTTGATAAAACACAGGACTGGCTTAAAGTGTTGGACCAACAGGATTGCATATCTAGGAGGTATGGTAAAGTGTGTGGGAGACCAGCATTCTGATGATCTTGCAATGATGAAACTGCCTAACCACACAGCTCCTGGGCATATCACTGCTGAAACAAATATTCAGTCAGAGGTTAACAAAAGTAAGATTTACAATGAAACAGACATTCTGACCAAAGGTATTTTTACCTGATTCATTGTATTTCTTACAGTCTCCAGTTATATATCACACATACAACGTTGCTAATTCCCTTTTGCTTCATTATTGTCTTTCCTTGTTTTGGTTTTGTTTTCAGAAATACACAGGGCATATCTTATATTTTTGTATTTTAGCCTTCAGAAGGTCTATAGTTAAATATCCTTAAGTTCCTTTTGTTAGAAAATGAAAGTCACATTGGTTGGTTCTTCACCTGTTATAATTATATAACTATATAATTATATAATTATACTTTTTTATTTCTAACATTTTAGCTGTATAATCCCAATTCATTTTTTCCCAAAGGGAACCTTAGTGGAAGGAAGAATCTGAAAGTTCATTCTGGTATTTAGAGAACTTCTGTTATTAAAACTCCAGTACATAGTATGGAATGGAACTCTGAAATTATTCATTAAACAGATGAGGTGAAAGTCAGATTTTGCACTCTAATACTCTTTCCTCAACCAAAATAACTAATATTCTTAAAGTTAATGGGCACAAATGTGCATAAATTTTCTAGAAATAAAATGATCACTTATGAAACATTAATAATACCTGCAAAGAAAGCTTTACAATATAAGATAATTCCTTCACACAATATGTATCTGTCTGGTACCATAACCCCAAACTAGACTAAGGCATCTAATAGCTATCACAGTTGGATGTTTCCTTTTTGTAAAACTGTTTTATCGTGTTGAGTAATATGAATTGTATACCAACTTAAAATCACATTTGAAATAAAACAGTTACTAGGTAAGACCTTCGTGGTTGAGGTGGTGTGGGGTTTCCAGTCAACCCCTCTTGAGTTTTCCAGGAAGGAGCTTGCTTTGCCACAGCCTCTGTGGTAGAGCAGGGCAGGGTTTTGAGAGTGGAGGCCAGTCTGGGTAGGGCTTTGAGACATTTGGGAGGAGGTAGGAAGTATTGGATTTGTAGGGCGGGGTTTCCAGTGGAACAGGACAAGGCTTTAGGAAGGAGGCTCAGAGATAGCCATGTTCAGAGGAAAATGGCAGGATTACCAGGGAAGATGTTGTTTTCAGGCCCAGCTAAGAGAAGAATGGGGCTGCAAGCAAGATGTAATGACCTGTGAGCGAGAAAATACACATAAGCACAGTTAAAGATGTCAAAGCTGTTTTACTAATGTGTCTGCAACCCTGCCCTAGGTTACTAGAATTAGGAGCAACTGCAACCTCCAGGGGGCAAGTTGTTTTCCTTTTTCCTCCTCCTTGCAAGCCTTGCCTCTCCACTCTCCATTTGCCCCTTTGCAAGCCTCTCTGCCTCTCCACAGGCCTCTCCACCTCTTCACAAACCTCTGGGCTCTCTGTAGTCCTCTCTGCATTTCACAGGCCTCTCAGCTCTCTGCAGGCCTCCCTGCTCCTCACAGGCCTCTCAACTCTGTGCAGTCCTCTCAGCTGTCTAGGGCTTCCCCAGGTCTCCCTGCCTGACCGGACTTCCTCCAGCCTTCTCTGACAGCCTGGGATTTCCCAGATATCTCCTTGATCCAGCTTTCTCGGGCCATCCCAGATTCTCCTCAAGCCTGAGGAGAGCTGGGCACAGCTCTGGTCCAGGAGCCATGTCTCTTCTCATGTGTCTCTTGTGGCATCTCCTTCTTTCCATCCCCTCCCCAGAAACCCCTGTTGCTACATCTGGTGGCCTGTCCCCCAAGCCACCCTTTGACCCCTCTCCCCCAAGTGGCCTGGCGTGCATGAAGATGGAATCAGCATGGGGCAGGACTTCCCGGACCCTCAAGCTCTCACAGAGTTTACTTAGAGGAGGGGTTACTGGTGGAGCTCTGTGGGCCTGCATGGGATATGTAAAATGGGATTTCCCGTAGAGCAGGGTGGGAAATTTGAGGGAAGAGGCTGATGGAATGCAGGCTTTCTGGTGGAGGAAGGCTGGGCTGACGGGGAGAGGCTTATTGAGGGGTGTGGCTCTGAGAGGGAAGCAGTGTTATGAAGGAGTGGGCTAGTAAAGGACAGCATTTCTGGTGGAAAACCCCATACTTTCTGGCATGTGGTAACATGGAAGGATTTCTGGCAGAGCAGGAGGGGGCAGCAATGGACGAATGAGCCTTGTCAGGACAGGGCGTTGAGGATCCAAAGGACTAGTTAGGGTGGGGTTTTCGGTGAGGCCAGCCAAGACTTGGAGAGATGGAGTAAGATTGAGTGGGGACTTCAGTGTTAGGAGGCAGGATATCTAAGGAGTAAGCCTATTGTGGGCAGGGTTTCCAGTAGGGCAAGACAAACCTTCAAAGAAGGGGATAGGGATGGACAGGTGCTTCCAGTCAAGCCTGGTAAGCCTTCCAGAAGGAGGCCAACTGGTGGAATGGTTTCCAGTGGAACAATGTGGCCTTCCAGAATGAGCAAGGATGGTGGGATTTTATGGTGGAGAAGGGCAGGGTTTGGAGCCATGAGGCTAGTTGGAGGTGGGGCTTTCAGAAGGTGGTAAGGCTACAAGGGTTTAGGATAATTATATGCAGGGTATCCTGTGGAGTGGAGTGTGGATTCCAGAGAGAACCCCAACTAGGGGTTGCATGAGGAGCTCAGCTGAGGGTTGGATTATTGGAGGAGAATGGCAGGACTTACAGAGAATAGATGGAAAGGTAGGGAGGTATCTGGTGAAGTACTCGGGCTTTCCAAGGATGAGGTTGGCTGTGCCAGTAGCTTCTAGTGAAACAAAGCAGGGCTTCAAGGGCAAATATATGGTGGCAGATGGATTTTGATGTAGCAGGACAGGGCTTCATGGGAGGAGTGTAGTTCAGGGAAGGGCTTCGAAAGGGTTGTCTGGGCTGTAGGAGTAGGCTAGTTATGGGGTGGGGGAAGGGCAAAGGGGAGAAATGTTCCCTGGAGCCTCTAAGGAGCTTGAGGGAGAAGGCTGGTTGAGGGTAGGCTTAAAGGGAAGGGTGGGTTTGGAGGGACTAGGTTAGGTAGGGGCAGGGCATCCAGAGAATAAGGGTGGGGATTCAAGGGAGGAGCCGGATGGAAGTGAAGTTCTGGGTAGAACAAGTTGGGTATTGAGGGAGGAGATATGTTTCTTTGGGGCAGAGAAAAGAGTAGATGGAGTGGAAGAGGGATTTCCAAGTAGCAGACCAGGGATTTGAGGAAGGAGGCTGGTTGCAAACAGAGCTTTGAAAGTTTATAGCAGGGCTACTACGGTGTAGGTTAATTGAGGGTGGGATTTCAGGTGTAGCAGGACAGGGTTTCAAAAGAGGGGCTGAATGGAAGTGGGTCAAGTTGAGCTTGTGAGAGGGGATAGGATAGAGGCAGGAGTTCAAGGGGGAAGGGAGAGGCTATAAAAAAACAGCAACTACTAATAAAAATAATGCAAGAACACGATTTTCAGCCAGTGTAGAATTAATTCTATTTCTGTATGTATGAGAGATACTGGATAAGCTAACCAAGTAATTCTTCCTACTGAAATTTTTCTTTATTCTAATTGAGTGAGAATAAAACAACAGGCCACGTCAGGCTCATAGGCACACAATAGACTGACACATGAATCACTGGATTTGATTACCCAGCAACTCCTTTAAGGAACACAAAAATTTTAAACTCTCTCCATTAGTCATAATGGACACTCTATTGACTTAAAATTGTGAATAAATAGAAATTTTCCTCTGAACATTTTAGAAATTTTAATCTAAACAAAGTAATAGTAATTCTTTAACTTTATACTTCTATATTGGAACATATACTAACACTAAATAATTAGGAAAATATAATAAAATTATACAGATAATGTTCATTCTTGCAACATCAATTTTAATCTAAAATAATTTAAAACCAGAAAATTGTTTGCCATATAGTGAGATTGCAGTATGTTTTCCTTTTGTGATCAAAATGGTGATTTAAGCAATATGCCTTTATCATTGGATGCATTGATGGTTAAAAGATATCCAAGAATGTGAAGTACCCTAAAAAAATACCCTGAAGAAACTCACAGGGTACTGTGAGTTGATGTTGAAATAAAATTAATTACTGCATACAGTAGGAATAAATATTAAATAGGCACAGAAATATTTTCTACAATAAACGGCTACATTGAAAAATAAACAATGAAAAGGAAGCAGGCAGTCAGACCATCAAGTTAACATTATCTAATGAATAACATTTATTGAGACTTGTTTGCAATCTGCTTGACCTAAATTCTTCCCTGAAGCCAAATAACAAGAAAAAAACCATGGAAATACAGTATTTTCAAGGCATTATTAGACTTTAGAGAGTGAATTCAATTAATATATTGCTAGAAAATAAAGACAGATGTCCAAGATAAACAGCAAAGGAAATATTCCCAATCTATGGCTCTTTGCTGTGAGAGGGATACAGGCCAAGGCGTGAATGGACTGAAGAACAGGAGTGCATTCTAGTAGTTCCCAAGATGCAATTATGAATGTAACATGGGAGAAAATCAACATAATTGTCACATGAATTTATCACTGGAGAGTACAGAGAAGTACAGTGAAAATCCCAGGAGAATTATAAAGTACAATCTTACATATTTGTCAGAACAGTAAATTCAAATGTTTTCAGAAAAGTGTCTGGCATTGTGTCCTAAAACACTTGGAAAGACTACAGGAAACTACCGGGCACTCACATGATGCCAAGAAATGATTAACTTATAATTTACAAGACATTGAATAATCATAAAAGTCTTGTTTCAGTAGTGCAAAATTAAGCCTTAATACACTCTGTTCTGAAACAACACATTATAAAACCAAATCAAGAACAATCAAATTATATATGTGACTCAACTGTTTCCAACAATAGAATTCAAAAATTCAAATTACATACTGTATCTGTAAACTGATAAAAATCATACAGGATGACAAACATAATTAATCTTTCAACACTGCATATTTTATGTGAATAGTCCTGATGATAAATGATTTGTTTTCCTTACAGATTTTGGATGAACACAACAACAACAATACAAAACCAAAAACCACTTGGCAATAGATCTGGATACCAGTGGCTCATCCCTATTCCTAAATGCCCAGGAGGCTGAGATTGGAGGATCATGGCTCACAGGTTGCTGGGGTAGCCAAATCCATGAGACATTGATGTTCCATTGATCAGTCAAAGGCCTAGTGGAACATTGGCTCACATGGTATAGCATCAGGCATGAGTGTAAACACCAAGAGTTCAAGGCTCAAGTCAAATCTCATTACTACACCCCACACACACAGTCACAACCTACACACAAACACACACACAAAGGGAAGATACAGGAACAGGGAGAGAAAGGGAATCTTAAGAGTTTAAAAAGTGAAGCCTATCCTAGAAAAAAAATCCTTTCCAAAAATATACAACTGTAAGATTACTTGTGAGGGATTCTAGAGCTGAGCAGTGAGATCTGGAAAGAGATAAAAGATTAGAAAGCCATCTTAAACAAGACTCAGAAGGCTGAGATATGTACCCTGGAAAAGTCAAATCATCAAGGCAAGATAGTGCTATAAGTTACTACCTTAAGTGTGTTTAAGATACAGCTGTTAGGACACTAAAATAGTAAGATCTTGGAGATGAGACAAGATATTTTATGGCTAAAATATGTATTCCTCCCTTCTGCTCCCTAACAGTAAGAGAGTTAATTGTCACTATTTATACAAAGTATACCTCATGTTAGTGGTTGTAACCACAAGATAGATTGATGACCTAGTTTGTGCAAATAACTTTAGTCACATCCCTATATTAAGTTGGATAAAAAGTTTGTTAAGCAGGACCACCAAAAACTGGTGGTGAGCCTTTGGGTACCCTGGTGTCCCTCTTTCCTTTCCCTCTCTGTAATTTCTCAGTTCATTGGCCAGGTATCCCTTCATCTCTGCTGTTCCAGAGTTGTGGACAGAACTGATATTCTGAGCTCCTCAATAGAAACTGTAGAAACAAACTTTATCAAAGAAGATACACAAACATATATGAGCACCTGGCAAGATACCAATCATCAGCAGTCATCCTGTGAGTCCTTAGTGAAGAAGTGGAGTTCCATTATGGTGGTCATAATGGCTAAGTGTAAAAAGTATGTAATAAAACCTTTGGAAGGTTCTTTTTCTCTTTTTTCTCTGTAGTCCCAGATGGCCTGGAACTTTCCAGCCTTGTCTCAGCCACAGAAGTGATGGGAGTTTGAATATGTGCTGCCATGCCTGGCATTTAGGAAGTTCACAACAAAGCAATACCAAAGTACATGAAAGCAATTTTGTAAATGATGTACATTTGCTTCCTCAATTGTAAAATAAAGCAATACGAAAGTGCATGAAAAGTTTTTTTTTCTTTTTTTTTTTTTGTCGGTCGTGGGGCTTGAACTCTGGGCCTGGGCGCTGTCCCTCAGCTCTTCTGCTCAAGGCGAGCGCTCTACCACTTGAGCTACTGTGCCACTTCCAGCATGAAAAGTTTTGTAAGTGATATGTATTTACTTCCTCAATTGTAAAATTAAACAAATATATGTCAAAATATCACATTATTAACATTATTTATATATATGTATGTATATATATATATATATATATATATATATATATGCAGTTCATCAGGCATCACTATACCTCAACAGATCAAATGCAAAGTCAAATTTCTACTTCTTTCTAGGAGAAGCAGAAAAGGTCAAAATCTATGGATATATGACCATATAAGATGATATTAAGTAACTGCTTAAATAGGGATATAGGTTGACCTTTTGTAACAATGAGATGTATAAGACACTCCATTGAAAATGAACTTTAAAACTGGTGAGGGGGAGGGAGGGAGTAGCTGTGGAGGTGGGAGGGAAGGGATCGTAGGGGAAAAAACAAAAGACGAGGCAACAATGCTCCATAGGAAATGTACTCATTACCCTGGTCATTTAACTGTGACCCCTCTGTACAGTATTTTTACAATAAAAATGTACAAAAATTCTACTTTAAAATCTAACATCTAAGGCAGTGTCTGGAATACAAGGAGATAAAATAAATCTACAGGAGGGATATCTTTAACACTGTGACAATGAGACGTGAAAGCTGGATTTTAAATCAGGGTTTGACAAGATCAAATGTCCACTAAATATGTGATTACAGCTACAGAGCTGACCATGATCGTAAGAATGGAGGTATAACTGAAAGTCAGCTAAGGCTGCTACAGCATTGTATGTAGACATAATGTGACCTCTCCAATAATTGTAAAGCACAAAATAGAAGTTAAGTCAGTAAAATACATGGGAGGGTTTTCCCACTGAGAAAAATTGCAGTGGGTGATCATTGCTCTTTGGTTGAGAGTATACAGTCCATCTCATTTTACTTTAAGCTAAAGTATATTTCTGATATGAACACAATTGTAATATATCAGTGTTTCATGAGTGCAGACTAGTGTAGGTGCATGTTACTCTAATATATATAAAGGCTCTACCTTCACACTCCATTCTATGTTGTTAAGTTTGCATGGAGAAATGTTCATAACTAGGAAATTTAGACTCTTGTGAATCTGATTCAGGCAACTGAAATAAGACATTTGGGTCATCCACTCCAATTATTTGGTTTGTGACTATGAAATAAATACCATTATTTAAAATGCACATGAATTTTTGAAAATTCATGCAATACCATATGGCAAACATACAAAAGATACAATTACTCATCTTCTTATATGAGCTGAAGGGAAGTTATTCCTGACATGCACTCGTTTTTTTAAAGAAATACATTTAATAATGTCTACCCTTTTTATATTACTTTTTCAAAATGTAAATATACATACTTGAGAAAAGATTCTGTGCTTTTTATTAAATACTTCATTATATCTATAGCTCTATCTATCTATCTATCTATCTATCTATCTATCTATCTATCTATCTATCTATCTATCTATCTATCTATCTAATCTATTTATCTATCTAAAGAACTAGGCAGGCAAAGCCAACCAAATTTCCCAAATACTTGAGACTGACCAGTTGCAGACCTAGAATTCAAATCCAGTTTTCCATCATGCTTATCTGAGGATGTTCTGTGAATGTCACATTACCTTTTAAGAGATAAGGAACAGAAGAATCTACATTATTTTTCTAATTATAGCTATAATGGCAATGAAATTGCTATAGAAGGAAAATATTTTATAAATGAAAAAGGTATTGGGTACAAATTTGTTAGTAATCAAATCAAGATTGGTTAATTTTCTAAAGAAATTCCTGAATGACCATCATTCAAGCTTCCACTGTTTATGCTGCCTGGAGTAAATGCTTTAGGAGAACAACTCCATGCCAATGACACCAGTGCATATGAAGAAAACATGCTTTTAACATTCAGCATCTTGAATGCAAAAGATATAATTATACAAATATAATCTAAAAGGAAAAATTTTTGTGACTGTTACTTCCTCATTATACCAAAGAAAACTTACTCCCTTTTCTAAAACATATATCTATTACTATAATTACTATTAATAATGTAGGAATAATATATTATAATATCATTAATGTTATGTAATCTATAAGTAATATATGTATAATATGTTTATAATAATTGATACTACTATAGTAACTACAATTAATACCTGTACAAAACTGAATTTTGTGTTATATATACTATGAATGGCATAAGAAATGAGAACTCTAATATACACCACATGCTTTAGTCACATAATTTATTGTTTTGCATGAATACGGAGGGTTGAAATAGGACCCAGGTGCTGTCCCTGAACCATATTACTCAGGGCTTGTACTCTACCACTTGATCCACACATCAATCTCCTACTTTTTTTTTGGAGGCTAATTGGTAATATGAGTTTCACAATTTTTTTTCTGTCTGGGCTGGCTTCAAACAGCTATCCTCAGATCTCAGCCTCCTGAGCAGCTGGGATTTCAGACATGAGCCTTGTTACATATTTTTTAATTCCATGCATGGCAAGTTGTTAGGTCATTATATTTGTGTGTTCAAATATATTATGGTGGTTCATTTCTAAACTGATTCAGAATGAACAACCACTTATTGGGAAAGACTATATGTTGCAATTGAAATTGTAAATACACTTATCTCACCATCAATTTTCAAAGATAATGTTAAATATTTCCAATTCCTGGAACTAAAACATTAAATAAGCATCCCTTCCTTAACTGTCTCATTTTCAATAGTATAAAACCTACTCTATAAACATCTATATTCAAGAAAGCAAGCCTCTCTAACCACATATTCACCTTCAGTTATCCTCCTCATCTCTATATGGCCTTTTACAATGGATGTCCTCTAACATTGACTACACATCCACCAGAGTCAGCCTACCACATCCAACACTTTGTAAAACTTCCTAGATAAAGTTGTTTGCCCCATCCTCATCAGCCTTTCTGCAGCCTCAGTGGAGAGCTTGTTCTCCTGCTTTACCTGTAGACTATATCCTGTTATATTTCCTAGCAAAGAAATAATAGCTAGCAGGCCTGAGCCTTGGTATATTCAGAGGTTCATTGGTATTCAATGTTTCCTTTTCCATTTCATTTCCTTCCTTGGTAAGTGAGTTGGAATAACAGAACAAATCAATTTGAAAAGCAGTGTGTTTTAGTGTAAATGAAAAGATACTTGTACATCTCATTGTTGCAATGGGTCCACCTTTATCCCTAGTTAAACGATTTGTTTTTGCCCTTCCTTTCCACCAATTATACCAACATCAAATACAGTGAAAGCAGGGGTTATACCGTGGGTACGATATTTTCACAATAAAAAATAAAATTTTTAAAAAAGAAAAGAAAAAATACTGATTTGAAAATACTACAAGTGTTTGTTCTTTACATTTATATTTCAATTCAAATATAATAGGACTGCTGCTAGTGGTTCATGCCTTTAAACCTAGCTATTTAAGAGCCTGAAAGATGAGGATCATAGTTCCAAGCTAGACCAAGTAGAATAGACCATGAGGCTCTTATCTCCAACTAAGAACCAAAAAGCTAAAAGTGGAGCTGTGGCTCAATTGGAATAGTGCCAGCCTTGAACAAAAAAGAAAAAAGAAAGCACATAGCCCTTGAGTTTAAGTCCTATTACGAGCACACATACACCATACATACACACACATATATATACATATATATGTATACAGACATATTTAATCTACTATGTATAAATTATATGCATACATATGTATATATAGTTATATAATAAAATATTACAAAGTGTCAAATATATACAAGCAAATGTTTGATCTTTCTCTTCGAAACAGATTCATATAGAGTTATAGAAGTCCTGCTCAGAGCAATGCATAGTCCCTATTAAAGGAGCAAAGCCAGAGAGAGATGTCTTGGCCTGTGAGCCATGGTAAATCACAGCAAACAAACACCAAGAGATTCACTAGTACAAGGAAGGCCATCTGTTTATGGGACCACCAAATAATCAGTACTTGGCTTTTCAATTTGAGATCAAGAAAACAAACAAAAATATTTGCCTACAATGGATTATAAATGGTAAACATTGGTCCTTTTTTAGCCTAAAAGCTACCACAAATGGAGGACAGGTTTATTATCACAAGATCCAGATGGTTCTTTACCAGGGCTGGGCCATACAGAAAAATCTCGAAAAGGCCTGTTTAAAATTTCATTGTGTGTAAGTACAATTGGGTTTTTTTTTTTTTGATCTACTCATTTAATGTGGGGAAGCTGGGCTGTTTCCATATTTTGGCCACTGTGAATAGCTCTGCAATGAACATAGGTGTGCAGGTGTCTTTTGGATCTAGAGAAAATCATGTTAAGTAAGGTAAGTCAACACACAGTTGCATGTTCTCTCTGATATGCTGAAGTTAGACCTAAAATGTACTGGAATATGACAAAATATACAGGATTCTAGAGACGCACATACAGGGAGAACAAAAGACACTACTCTTAGGAGAGAAACTCAAAGGCACAATGCATAAGTGCCTTTCCATATTTATATAAAATAATATACATAATGAAACAAACTCTAAGACTTGGAAAAAAAGGATTTTTTGTTTTTAATTATGGATGATTCTATATTCTTTATCTTATGTATGGTGGATTCAAGTGTACAACTTCGTAAGTGTTGGGGGAGGGTACAAAATTCAAGAGAAAAGGGGTGAAAAGTGCAGCCATAGAACTCACTGGACACGGATGAACGTGAACTATACAATTCACAGATGGAGATGAGAGGGAGGGCCTGGGAGAGAAAAAGGAAACAGAAGACACTGTATGAAAGGCAATGTTCTGGGGCTGGGAAGGTGGCTCAGTGGTAGAGTGCTTGCATTGTATGCATGAAGACCTGTGTTTGATTCCTCAGCAACACATAAGCAAAAAGAAAGAAGCTAGAAGTTGCGCTGTGGCTCAAGTGGTAGACTGTTAGCCTTGAGCTGAAGAGCTGAAGGACAGTGCCCAGGACCAGAGTTCAAGCCCCACAACCGGACCCCCCAAAAAAAACAAGAAAGAAAAAAGATAAGCAATGTTCTCATTACCTGATTCAGGTAATTGTAACCCCTCTGTACATCACCTCTAAAAGAATAATAAAGCAAATTAACAATAATAAAAATCTCTACATTCCACTCAGCTGAGTCAATCCAAATTATAAGAATCTTTCAGCAAACTTACTTTCTCATCTTTACCACCTCCTCCATCCTGTAGATTTAAATGGAAAATAAATGGCAAAAAATGAAATAGCTTTATTGGCTCTTTTGGAAAAAAGAATTAAATCAACTATCTAATATCTATTTGGCTGATTATTAAATAGTTGAGTGATGGTCTGCTAAGAGGCAGACCATCATCCTAATGGAGCTGTTATCCTGGGATTTCTTCTAAAGCCAGATGTGCCCTGAATGAGGAATTTATTTATAATAAAATTTCTAAGGAATTCACTTATAACTGAAAAAAAATATTTCAGTGGTCAATCGTGAGTGTCTATTTGCTTTTCATATGACTAGCACTCAGACTTCCTCTACAGATAGGAATTTATTTTAAAAAGATCTACCCAGAAAAGAAACTGAGTAAAGGGGAGGGGAAATATGGTATACAGGATCTCCTGGAGAATTGAAGGCAATTGAAAAGCAGTGTTGATACATGTGAGTCTTATTTCTAAGACAAGTCACTAGTGATGGTCAGGCCATGAAGTCTGATCACATGACTTGAACCTCATTCCAACACCCTCAAGACAAACCTTAGGACATGATTTCACTGTGCTCTTCCTCCTGAGAGCCTCATCTCCCCGTGCTCTGGCTATGCTGGCCTCCTCATCCCACCACACAGAATCTTGGGGCTGAGAATCTTTCTTCTCTCTACACTTTTTGAACTGATTCTTTTTCCTCAGGTGCCTCTTGTATGACCCAAGACACGTTTTCAGAACGTCTCTACCAGGTTCACTGATTTTGTTCTGAGAGATACTCTTTACATCCAGTAGGCTGGACTTTGAAGCTATCCTTGACAAGAAAGGCTGTGAGACTCTTATTTCCATGGAATCATTAAAAAAAAAAACTGGGTGTGGAGCTGTAGCTGAAGTGATGGAACATTAGCCTTAAGAAAAACAAAAACCAAAGCAAAACAAATATTCTCAGGGAAGAATCAAATGTGGAAATCTGGGGCTGGTGGCTCATGTCTGTAACCCTAGCTACTCAGGAGGCTGAGATCTGAGTATTGGTGTTCAAAATCAGCCTGCACAGGAAAGTCTAATGAATCACCAAAATAGCTGGAAGTGGAGTTGTGGCTCAAGTTGTAGATCACTAGCCATGAGCAAAAGAGCTCAGGGACAGTGCCCAGGTCTAAAGTTCAAGCCCCAAGACCAAACAAAAAGCTGGAAGCGGTGCTGTTGCTCAAGTGGTAAAGTGCTAAGCAAAAAAGCACAGGGATAACACCTAAACTCTGAGTTCAAACCCCAGAAGTGGCAAGGAAGGAAGGAATGATGGAAGGAGGAATGGAAGGAAGGGAGGGAGGGAGGGAGGGAGGAAGGAAGGAAGGAAGGAAGGAAGGAAGGAAGGAAGGAAGGAAGGAAGGAAGGAAGGAAGGAAGGAAGGAAGCAAGGAAGGACCTTACACAATATCACTGGGGAAATTCTATAATCCATGTGTGGTGACTAATGCTAGGTTAACTTGACCAGGCCCTGGAGAATGCAAATACTTGTTCAAGCATTCTGTTATCCAGGTTTCTTGATGAGATTAACACTCTGTAGACTCTCCAAAGCAGATTTTGCTCCCTAGGCAGGATAAGCCTCGTCCAATCAGGTAAAAGCACAGACTGAACAGAAGCAGCAAGCCTCCCCCAGACACATGCTCCTCCCCCGGACCACCTGCTTCCGCTGTAGCATGGACCTCAGCAACCTATAAGCCAGGATAGGAACAAGGCTCTTCTGTGCCTCAGCTCTGGCATATACCCGGACCAGTGCACTGACTACAGACTTGAGGGGGTGAGGATAGAGAGGGACACTTGCATATTGTTTCTTTCTTTCTCTGTCTCTCTCTCTGTCTCTCTCTCTGTCTCTGTCTCTCTCTCTCTCTCTTTCTCTCTCTCTCTCTCTCACATACACACAGACACACACAGACACACACACATACACACACACATACAGTGGTTGTACACTGGTGGGGAAGGGCCTGGGAACCTCTAGGGAGAACTTACTCTTAAAGGAGGTGTGATCAGATGACCTGCTTGGCCTGTGATCAAAAGCCTCATCCTGGGATGGGAAGTATCAAGCATCAGTAGACTGAAAGCAAATGGTGAAGTTAGGGCTCTCCAGAGATGGCATCTTGTTTCCCTGTAAACCGAAGTGATGATTCCATTTGTGTCCTCTCAGCTCAGATGATCTTCTTTTTAATTTCCCCCTGAACACAAGACAGAATTAATTTGCATGTTCAATTCACCCATAGACATGGTGTAATTTGATCTTGGCGAAGCCAGCCTGTGCTGAATGATCTCAGTAAGTGAGGAATTCTCAGCTTCCATATGGATCCAAGGAGCTACCATGCTCAGGAGTGCAGAGAATGTGCTCACCTGGGACAAGGCAGAGCATAGACCATTCAAACACATGGCGGCCATCCTCTCTCAGGCAAAGACAGATGAATCCGTCTACCCACCCTGAGTGATCATAGTAGACATGAGCCTCCATGCCTCTCATCTCCTGCCCTTTCTACAGCCTTCCAATCACTAACTTTGTTCAGGAACCCATGCACTATTATATACAATGTTGTTAGGCAACTCACTTTTTTTTCTAATCACTGCATAACTGGGATATTTTCTCATGTGATTAAGTACTTCATTATTTGGTGGATTTGAATCACTCAGACTGAAATATCATAACACAATGAGAGTTTCCTTTTATTGAAAAGGGAAAGAATTCCTCCATGTCTGTTATCCTATTTAAAACAAAAACAAAAACAAAAACACCACGATGGATGTTCTTGAGCCATACTCTTTCTCCACGGATTTCCTGAGTTAAATAATTAGAGGCAATATCACTTCTGGATCAAAGGAAGTGTCTATATGGAAGAATTTTGGAATACATGTGTACAGTTCTTAGAGATATCCTCATAGGCACATATCTTGGGGAGAGCATGTTTCTCTGATAGTGGGTGAGATGGATTCAGAAATACTTTGGGTTCCATAAGGCCATGGACAAAAGCTAAGCTTACAGCTCAGCAGTATTTATTAGCAATCTCATAGGCCTTAGTGGCAGCATGCCCTTGAAATATATGTGGCGTCTCCCTGGTCAAAGTTGTAGACTCTATCACTTTTTGGTTTAGTCCCCCTGAATACTGTTAAAGACATTAACAAGGAACCGCTGGGCTGCTTGTGAAAGAGCCCTGAAGAAACCAAGGCTCTAGACACTTGAAAGCACTGGCCAGTAGGGGGCAGTGGAGAGCCACAGACAGCTGTCAGGATGCCTGTAACAAGGTTGTTATATTTGAAACTTTCTTTCTTTCTTTCTTTCTTTCTTTCTTTCTTTCTTTCTTTCTTTCTTTCTTTCTTTCTTTCTTTCTTTCTTTCTTTCTTTCTTTCTTTCTTTCTTCCCTTCTTTCTTTCTTTCTT
The DNA here is from genome assembly GCF_024711535.1 of Dipodomys merriami. NCBI lineage: Eukaryota > Metazoa > Chordata > Mammalia > Rodentia > Heteromyidae > Dipodomys > Dipodomys merriami. Next base: position 204,481 of record NW_027202727.1, on the reverse strand, counting down.
TCTTTCTTTCTTTCTTTCTTTCTTTCTTTCTTTCTTTCTTTCTTTCTTCCTTCCTTCCTTCTTTTCCTTCCTTTCTCCCTTCCTTTCTCTCTTCCTTTCTGTCTTTCTTTCTTTAATAAAATGTTATTGCAAGTCAATGCAAATGTTGGGTTGCGTGCAGCCTGTGGGGCATCAGCTTCAGTTTTAATTGGATGACTCAGGTCCGTCCATCTGAGGAGCACCCAACTCAGCACCCCCATCATCCTTCCTCCACTCCGTCCCCCGCCCCGGTTTGCCACAGTCATGGTCCTTTGCCTATATATAGCAAACCCACGAGTTTCAGTTCTGCCTTATCCAGCCCTGCCTGCCCTGCACCTGTGCAGACTCGTTCCCTTCAGACCAGATGTGCACCAAACTGGTTGCACATTTCTGGTACTTTCTGATGAGGAACCAAAGAACTTCGCCTTGAGTCCCAGGTCCTGTCATATCCTACTAGGAAATCTTGGTCACATCTACCATCTTCACCAGGTCTCAGTTTTGCATCAGGAAAATGGGTGTATTGGAATACATCTGCCACAGTCTCTATTATCATCTTCCTACTCTTCTTTGATTCTAAAAAAAAACAAAAAACCAAAACAAAAAAAAACAAGAGAGAGCCCATTTCTGGGTTCTGGTGCCTTATTCCTGTCATCCTAAGTACTCAGGAGGCTGAGATTCGAATATCACAGTTCAAAGCCAGCCCGGGCAGGAAAGTCTGTGACACTCTGATCTCCAATTAACCACCAGAAAACCGGAAGAAGAGCTGTGACTCAAGTACTAGAGAGCTGGCCTTGAGCCAAAAAAATCTCAGGGCAGCATTCAGGCCCTGAGTTCAAGCTCCTGCCCACCCCACCCCACACACACAGAAATCATGTACTATGTGTTTGTGTGTGTGTTTGTGTGATGGTACAAAGACTTGAATTGAGGGCCTTGTGCTCTTGCTTAGCTGTTTTTTTTTTTTGATCAAGGTTGACACTCTACCACTTGAACCACACCTCCACTCATGATTCATGGTTCAATAAAAGGGCTTTAGTAGCAGCTCATAAAATGACATTACCAAGCACCAGAGGAAAGGGTGGTCTTGCTTTGTTCTCTCTAGCTTCTAGAAAACATTTAAACTCACGGAAAGGAGCAGACATTACTGGGAGCTGTCTGAAATGTCCAGCTTTTCCTTTGGATTTTTCTGTTCATCCTTTCACAGAGATCAGCTTTTTATTTTTTATTTTATCTGTGCCAGTCTTAGGGCTTGAACTCAAGGCCTAGGCAACCGTCTTTGAGTTTTTTTACTCAAGGCTAGCATTCTGCTACTTGAGCCACACAGCTCCATTTCTGACTTTATTTTAGTGGTTTATTGGAGATAAGAATCTCACAGACTTTCCTTCCCCGGGCTGGCTTTGAACTTCAATCCTTAAATCTCAGCCTCCTGAGTAGCTAGGATGAGAGATGATCTTTCTTTACCTGGGTTGCTGGGCTGGTTGCATGTTTTGTGTAATGTCTTACCAAGTTGCTTCATTCCTAATAAGGAATCCAAGGCTGAGAACACTTAATTGGGATTGTGAAGTATGTGCATAAATTAAATGACAGCCTTGAGTCAGACTCCAGTTTTCAAGTGTCACTCTTTCATGACAATAAATACTCCGCAGGTACCACAGAAGCCTTCATTCCAAAATGAATACTCTGTGTAACTCATTAATGGATACAGAATAAAAAGAGAAATGAATCCTGTTACCTACCAAAAAGCTAGCTCAGCTCCTTAGTGATAGGGGAAAATAAATATTGCAATCACAGGTTTGAAATGAAATATTTTTTAATTTAATTTTATTTTATTTGTGAACATACTGTACAGAGGAGTTACAATTACATGGGCAGGATAATGTGTACATTTGTTACCAAGCATGGCAGCCTCCTCCTTTGTTTACCGTTCACATCCCTTCCCAGACTCCCCCCTCCCCCCCAATCCCAATCCTTCTCCTTCCCCCTCATTCCCCCCCCAAACCGACGTTGTAAAGCTCCTTTTGGACATGACAACTTGTACTTCTCATTGTTGCAACAGGTCCACCTGTATCCTTAAACAACTGGTTTTTCCCCATCTCCTCCGCAAGTTATACTGACATCAAATATAGTGAAAGCAGGGGTTATACTGTGGGGGAGGGACATACAGAGAAACAAAGAGATAATCTTATAAATGCGTTAGAAACACATGCATGAAAGAAAAAAAACTTTAAAATACACATCTAAGGGTTCATTTTCCTGACGTCAAATTATCTGACCTTTTCCTCTTGACTCATACATATACTAGATATTACAAATAAGGGAAACCATGGGACCTATGTTTCTTTGGGCCTGGCTTACTTCACTTAATATAATTTTTTCCAAGTTTTTCCATTTCCTAACAAATGGGGCAATGTCATTCTTTCTGATGGAGGCATAGAATTCCATTGTGTATATATACCACATTTTCTTGATCCATTCATCTACTGAGGGGCATCTGGGTTGGTTCCATATCTTAGCTATGGTAAATAATGCTGCAATAAACATAGTTGTGCTGGTAGCTTTAGTGTGGTCCTGTTTGTAAACATTTGGGTAAATGTCCAAAAGTGGGATTGCTGGGTCATAGGGGAGTTCTATGTGAAGTCTTTTGAGGAACCTCCATACTGCTTTCAAAAGTGGTTGAACAAGTTTACATTCCCAACAACAATGAAGTAAGGTTCCTTTCTGTCCACATCCCCTCCAGCATCTGTTGTTGTTAGAGTTCTTGATTTTTGCCATTCTAACTGGAGTGAGGTGATATCTGAATGTTGTTTTGATTTGCATTTCTTTTATGGCTAGGGATGTTGAACATTTTCTTCATGTGTTTTTGGCCATCCTTCTTTCTTCTTCAGAGAAGTTTCTCTTTAAGTCTTTCGCCCACTTATTTATTGGGCAGTTGTTTCTTTGAGGATTTGTTGTTGGGGGGTTTAATTTTTTGAGTTCCAAGTATATTTTAGATATGAGACCCTTGTCCGTTGTATGGCTAGTAAAGATCTTCTCCCAATCCGTGGGCTTTCTATTGATCTTGCTAGCTATGTCATTTGCCCTGCAGAAGCTCTGCAACTTCATGCAATCCCATTTGTCCAACCTTTCTTTGATTCGTTGTGTTTCCGGGTCTCTATTCAGAAAATTTCGGCCTGAGCCAAGGAGACCTAGGGTTTCTCGTATTCCATCCTGTAATGTTTTCAGAGTGTCTGCTTTGAGTTCAAGGTCTTTGATCCATTTGGAGTTGATTCTGGTGCAGGGTGATATATAAGGATCTAGCCTTAGTTTTCTACATATAGTTAACCAATTTTGCCAGCACCATTTACTGATGAGGTTGTCTTTCTTCCATTCTATTGGTTTAGCTCCCTTATCGAAGATTAGATGGCTATATGTCTGTAGGTTCATTTCTGGGTTTTCAATTCTATTCCATTGGTCCTGAGGTCTGTTCTTATGCCAATACCAAGCTGTTTTGATTACTATGGCTTTATAGTAGAGTTTGAAGTTTGGTATTGATATTCCTCCAGCAGTGTTCTTTCCATTGAGGAGCGTTTTTGCTATTCGGGGTCTTTTATTGTTCCATATGAATTTTTGTATTGCCTCTCCTATTTCCTTGAAGAATGAGGTTGGAATTTTGATTGGTATTGCATTGAATTTGTAGATAGCCTTGGGAAGTATTGCCATTTTCACGATGTTAATCTTTCCAATCCAGGAGCATGGGAGGTTTTGCCATTTTTTAAGTTCTGTGTTGATTTCCTTTTTTAAGATTTTCAAGTTTTCATCATAGAGGTCCTTCACTTCTTTAGTTAATTCCTAGGTATTTTATTTTTTGTGGGGCTATTACAAATGAAGTTGCTTTCCTAATTTCAGCCACACTTTTCTCATTGTTGGCATACAGAAAAGCCATTGATTTTGGGGGGTTAATTTTATAACCTGCTACTTTGCCAAAGTTTTGAATCAGCTTGAGTAATTTGGGAGTGGAGTCTATGGGATTCTTTAAATACAAGATCATGTCATCTGCAAAGAGGGAGCGTTTAATGAAATGAAATATTTTAGAAAGAGCAACATCAGGATTATTTTTACTCCTCTTCTTTTTGTTTTTTTATTTGTTGTTTATTGTGGATTCCATTGCATCATGAAAATAAATGGACAATGTCAGCATTTTCTCCTCACAGCTGGCTCCCAGGTTGGCAACGTTTTACTCCCATATAGGAAAAAAAAACCCTACAATCTCATAAAATTTAAGGTTATTAAGTTGCAACTGAATAATCCATGAGACAATTATGAAACATTTATGGTGGAATATTGAATGCTTCCAGAGTAAAGAAGCCATTTGGAGGTTTTCCCCTTGCCAAACTTGGGTAGCTCCACCTCGCTCTCCTGGCTTTTTGCTGTTACCTCAGATGATCCGAGGTGGCTAACGGCCCTTCTGATTTGTCTAAAAGATACCTCAGAACCTGGCAAAGATAGGCACCGGGATGGCTCACACTGATAATCCTAGCTGCAGATTCCTAATGAAGACCCTGAGATCTGAGGACTGTAGTTTGAAGCCAGCCTGTTCAGGAAAGTCCATGAGACTCTTATCCCCAATGAGCCACCAGGAAACAGGAAGTGGAACTGTGGCTCAATTGGTGGAGTGCAATGCGCAGGCCCTGAGTTCAAGATCCAGTACAGGCACACATACAACATTTGCCTCTGATTAGGAAGCTGAGTTCCAAGAAGAGGCAGGTTTTACCCAATCCAAGTTAAAGGTAGATTTCAACCCTAAATCTTATGCTACTGTACTGGAACCTTACTTATTTTGTTCTTATTTATTTATTATTTATATATTTATTTATAATAATTATTATTATATATTTAATATATTTTTGTCAGGGGCTTGAAGTCAGGGTCTGGGTGCTGTCCCTGAGCTCTTTTGCTCAAGGCTAGTGGTCTACTATTTTGAACTACAGCACCACTTCTGGTTTTCTGGTGGTTCATTGGAGATGAGTCTCGCAGACTTTCTTGCCCAGGGTTGGCTTTGAACATGCATCCTCAGATCTAAGCCTCTTGAGTAAGTAGGATGACAGGTATGAGCCACTAGTGCCTAGCTCTGAATCTTATTTACAGAGGAATAAATTAAGACACATAGTCACTCCTGTCAGAACTTCTCAGAGCAAGGACCAAAGCCAGCATTTGTCCCCAGTGCTTTTTTCCTAATGTGAAGAAGACAGGTTCGGAGTTTCTTAGAGGGGTTGGAATGCCAGCCTCAATCCCCGACAGTAAGGAGGAGATTCTTCATCTGTGCCTGGATGGTTATTCTAAAGCACAGGCATTTGGCAGTGAAGTGCTATATCCTGTCATGGTTACTGTATGGGTATAATGTGCTCCCTGATCAAAACACACACATTTGAATTCCAGTGTCATCTGACTCATTAAACCAGGGCACCAAGGTTGATACTCTTCAACTCAAGATAGACATGACAAGGAAGTCCAAACTCATCTGAAGCAGCATTGGTTGGTATCTGCAGGAATGATATCAGACTAAAAAATCTCTCAAGAGAAAATTCTACACTGCAAACCCCAGGCAGAGGAAATCTCGAACATGATATCACAAAAGCCCTCAATTGTCACTTGATCATATTCTGTAATACTCCATTTACCAAGATCCAGCACCTAAAATTAACATTCTTTCAAAACCACTTAGAATCACCAACCATCTATCACTATGATTGATCTCTTCTGTCCATCCTCACATCAGGCCCTAAAACAGGGAGAGACCAATCATAGGGGCACAGCACCCCCTGCTGCCAGGTTTGCCACAGGACACTGTTAAATGAACAAAGAACAAGTGCTAATATTGGGTACCATCTTGGATTGGCTTGCATGGGCAATCTGTCTTTTACTGTGTTCTTTTTTATAATCTAAGCTCTGAGACTCTTATCTCCAATTAATCACAGGGAACGCTGGAAGTGAGCTCTGGCTTAAATGGTGGAGTGCTAACCTTGAGCACAAAAACTCAGGGACAGCACTCAGGCCCAAAGATCAAGCCCTGGGATGGGGGAAAAAAAGAAAGAAAGAAAAAAAGAAAAGAAAAGAAAAGAAGGAAGGAAGGAAAGAAAGAAGGAAGGAAGCAAGGAATGAAGGAAGCAAGGAAAGAAGGAAAGAAGGAAGGAGAGAAAGAAAATTTCTTATCACAGGGACAGAAACAGGAATAGCAGAATTAATTGAAACCCACATTGTTCTATGCACATCACTGGAGAAAACCCACAGACTTTAGATTTCCAGAGTGGTAAACTACTATTCCTCTAGGAATTCTGCTCCATTTAAGGATGTGGTATACCGATTTGTTGTTGGCCTTCCATTCTCCCCAGCATCCTTCTTTCTCCCATGCCTCCCTGCTCTGTCAGTAGATCGTCTAGGCCCCACCCAACAGTCAAGAAGAAATTAGAGCACCTCTTTTCCCATCCTTCTGATTTTCAATTACACCAGTATAATGTACTTAAAAGTCAGTCTTGTATTTGGAAAGAGAAATCTAGCCGGGTGGTAATTTCATTGCTCTGTCAATTTTCAAAGAAGATTCTATGTAAGTGCAGCGATTGGCTCTCTGCCACACTGCCAGCCAACAGCAAGCTAGTGTCTATATGGACAAGGAGATGCCAGCAGAGCCCTTGGGCGCATACCACAGCTGGCAGGAAAAGTCCCTGCCTCCCTTCTAGTACCTTCTGGGACTTTGAAGGAGTTTCCTTTGGGATAAAACCTAGAATTACACACAAAAATATTGAATTATTATCATTATTATTATTATCGTTATAATTATTATTATTATTGCTTTACAGTTTCCAGATGCTTTGCATCAAGCTCATAGCAAATAATGAGTCCAGCCCTACTTTCTACTCACTAACCATTCACACCTCAGAAGCCTCTTTTGTTACTAGCTGACTTTTGAGAGAAGTGAATTTGAAAGAAATTAGACAGTGTGAACAACATCTCTCTCCTATTTGATATCCCAGGCACAATCCCATGTTTGTCTGTTCACAGAGGTGACAAGTTTGGTCCACTGAAAATGGATTGCTCCTCCACTGTCCTGCTTATGCTAATCATAGTCCTGCACATGTTTGTGAGAGAAAATGAAGGTATAAGCTGGGTGCTGGTGACTCAGGAGGCTTAAATCTGAGGAGCATGGTTCATCAAAGTCAGCCTGGGAGGGAAAGTCTGTAAGAATCTTACCTCCAATTAATCAGCAAAAAAGATAGAAGTGGAGATGTGGCTCAAGTGGTAGAGCACTAGTCTTGAGCAAAGAAGCTTAGGAACAGTGCCTATGCTCTGAGTTCAAACAAACAAAAAACAAACAAAAACAAACAAAACAGAAAACAAACAAAAAACCCGGCTATGGAAAATAAATGTCAAGTATCTCCATCATTGACTAAAGCTGGAAATGGATAAGATTATCCAAAAATTTTCACTGCAAGCAAATCTTGGAACACTAGATTTAATGTGTAAATCATTTAGGGAAAAGATGAACCAGGGAAAATGATGGCATGATATTCATATTTGCATTGCTCAATTAGTTCTTTCATCAAGTATTTGCTGGATGTTCATTTGGGGCCTGGTTGTAGACTACAGTATTGAAAAGCAAGTCCATTCTTAGCAAACTGCCTTGGTCTGGTTTAGAGCTCTCCATATCTCAAAGAACAGGGAGCTTCAAGATTGCTTGCTTCAGGTCACACAGACTCGATGATGTCAGAATGTTCTAGAAAGTTCCAGAAAGTTCCCTCCAGTTGACAGAGGCCTCAGTGAGCCTGGGTCGGAGTGAGGGAGAGTCTGTAAGTCTTCAGTTCAGGTTAGACTTTAGGCTACAGCTTGAATCAGGGATCACTGGCTGCAATCAGAGGCCCACCTTGATAGAACAGGAGAATTCTCTGGCTGACAAGAAAATCACATTATCCATTGAGGATCGTCTATGTTTTTATAGTCCCAGGCACCAATGACTCACATCTATAATCCTTGCTAATCAAGAGGCTGAGATCTGAAGATACGAGTTCAAAGTTAGAAAAGTCCATGAAACATTTATCTATAGTTCACTGCCAAAATAAAAACCCATCCCACAACAAAACAAAACAAAACCCCCCTGAAGTGGAGCTCAAGAAGTAGAGTGTTAGCCTTGAGCAAAAGGGACAGCTCCCAGGCCCTGAGTTCAAGCACTGGGATAAACACACACAACAACAACAACAACCACAACAACAAGAGGCAAAGGAACAGAGATTGCCCTTAGTTCAACAAGGAGAAAAAAATATTTGCAGTAGACTGACCTGCAAGGAACACAAAGAACTATTAGTTCTTACCAAAGCTACTTACCTCCTTCCTAAAATTCTACAGCCAGCCAGCACCACTGGCTCCTGCCTGTAGCTACTCAGGAGACTGAAGTCTGAAAGTCAGCCTGGACAGAAAATTCCCTGTAAGACTCTTATCTCCAATTAACCACTCAAAAACCAGAAGTGGCACTATGGCTCAAGTGGTAGAGCATTGGCCTTGAGCTCAAAGAGGCTCAGTGATAGCACCCGGGACCAACACAGAGACACAGACAAACAGAAACACACACACACACACACACACACACACACACACACACACACACACACACACACACACACACACACAATTTCTGCAACCACATTATACCCAAGTATAAAACCAAACCTCCCCAACCTGGCCAAATGCTGGAATCCACCAGACAGCCCTCAAATAACATAGCTACCTTCGGCCTAGCCCAAGGGCTTCTGATGACACAGCCTGGGATAGGGTCTTGGCAGTGGGAAGCTTTTAAAATCTCCCCAGTAGGTAACTTGACTGTGTAGCTAAAACTGAGAACATAGGGGCTGTAAGGTTTTCAGAGCAGTTTTCACAATCAATACCACATCCATCCATTTGCCATTCAAGGCAGGAGGTCTCTAACTTTACTATATATGAGAATCACCTGAGAGGACAGTGGTAAGTAGCTTTGGCAAGTGAGGGAGTGTCTGTAAGTCTTCAGTTCAGGTTAGACTTTAGGCTACAGCTTGAATCAGGGATCACTGGCTGCAATCAGAGGCCCACCCCCTGATGGGCCAGGTCAGTGATGAGAAGGAACGGCTGTCCACAGTGTTTTAAATAACATATTTCTGCTGGGTATGTTGGCTCCTGCCTGTTATCCTAACCACTCAGAAAGGCTGAGATCTGAAGACCATGGTTCAACACCAGCCCAGACAGGAAATGTCTAATTGCATGCCTAATTACCCATGAGCACATGGCACAATGGCTTATTTAATTCTGCCTTAGCTCAGAGTAGAGACAGGTCCCCATTCCAGTTGGAAAGGTTTCAGTCCTTTCGGGGAGGGGCAGGAGAAGAAGGAAAGGGAGTTATTGAAATGCAGAAATCTTTTCTTCATTACTTTGCATCTGGCCATCTTTCCTTGTCTCAAAAACTACTCCCTGCAAATGAGGGGAATTTTTCACCTTTGGGTTTAGCTACCCATGATATGCTGGCCATGGCGCTGAGATCGGGGAAGAGCCACTTCCACTGCCTTGCTAGGCAGTGGACAGCCGTTCCTTCTCATCACTGACCTGTCCCATCAGGGGGTGGGTTGGCTTAGGAAGCTGTCAGGATGTGTACTGTCTCCTTCCTAGGTTCCTTCTCACTTTGTTGGAGTAGAATCCAGGCTTCACCCGCGCTGGAGAGGCAGTGAGTGTGAGCACAAGGCCAGGCCACCCCCTCCACACAGTGAGCACACAACCAAACCATAGTGCTGGTTAGTTCTTTTTTTTCCCCCTTCCCATCCCTTCCCATCCTCCCCCCAATCCTCCCCTCCCCCCCCCCGCACCAAAGTTGTAAAGTTTGTTTTCGACATAATGACTTGTACATCTCATTGTTGCAATGGGTCTGTCTGTATCCCTATTTAAATTATACCGACATCAAATAGAGTGAAAGCAGGGGTTATACTGTGGGGAAGAGACATACAAAGCTACAAAGAAATAATCTTATAAATGTGTTAGAAACAATCGAATGAAAGAAAAAAAACATGTGAATACATATCTTAAGATTCATTTCCCTAACATCAACTTATCTGACCTTTTCTGCTTGACTCAGACATATACTAGATATTGCAAATAAAGGAAACTATGGGACATATGCTTCCTTGGGCCTGGCTTACTTCACTTAATATAATTTTTTCCAAGCCTTTCCATTTCCTAACAAATGGGGCAATGTCATTCTTTCTGATAGAGGCATAGAATTCCATTGTGTATATATACCACATTTTCTTGTCCATTCATCTACTGAGGGGCATCTGGGTTGGCTCCATATCTTAGCTATAGTAAATAATGCTGCAATAAACATAGTCGTGCTGGTAGCTTTAGCTTGGTCTTGTTTGTGAACATTTGGGTAAATGCCCAAAAGTGGGATTGCTGGGTCATAGGGAAGCTCTATGTGGTGCCTTTTGAGGAACCTCCATAATGCTTTCCAAAGTGGTTGAACAAGTTTACACTCCCACCAACAATGCAGTAAGGTTCCCTTCTGTCTACATCCCCTCCAGCATCTGTTTTTATTAGAGTTCTTGATTTTAGCCATTCTAACTGGAGTGAGGTTGTATCTCAATGTTGTTTTGATTTGCATTTCTTTTATGGCTAGGGAGGTTGAACATTTCTTCATGTGTCTATTGGCCATCCTTCTTTCCTCTTCAGAGAAGTTTCTCTGTAAGTCTTTAGCCCATTTATATATTGTGCAGTCGTTCTTTAAGGATTTGTTGTTGGGAGATTTAATTTTTTGAGTTCCAGGTATATTTTAGATATGAGACCTTGTCCGTTGTATGGCTAGTGAAGATCTTCTCCAAATCTGTGTGCTTTCTATTGATCTTACTAGCTATGTCCTTTGCCATGCAGAAGCTCTGGCATTTCATGCAATCCCATTTGTCCAACATTTCTTTAATTTGTTGTATTTCTGGGTGTCTACTAAGAAAATTTTGGCCTGTGCTAAGGAGACCTAGGGTTTCTCCTATTCCAACCTGTAATGTTTTAGGAGTGTCTGCTTTGACTTTGAGGTCTTTGATCCATTTGGAGTTGATTGTAGAGCAGGGTGATATATAAGGAGCTAGTTTTAGTTTTCCATAAGTGAGTAACCAATTTTGCCAGCACCATTTACTAAAGAGGCTGTCTTTATTCTATTTATTTAGTTCCCCTATGGAAGATTAGAAGGCTATAGGTCTGTAGGTGCATTTCTGGGTTTTCAATTCTATTCCATTTGGCCTGCCGTCTGTTATTGTGCCAGTACCAAGCTGTTTTGATTACTATGGCTTTGTAGTAGAGAATGAAATTTGGTATTGATATTCCTCCACCATTGTTCTTTCTGTTAAGGATCATTTTGACTATTCGGGGTCTTTCATTGTTCCATATGAATTGTTGGATTGCCTCTTCTATTTCTTTGAAGAATGAGGTTGGAATATTGATAGGTATCATATTGAATTTGAAAATAGCCTTGGGAAGTATTGCCATTTTCACGATGATGATGTTGATCCTTCCAATCCAGGAGCATGGGAGGTGAAAAACCTCCCATTTTCACATTTTAAATTCTCTTTTGATTTCCTTTTTCAGGTTTTTAAAGTTTTCATCATAGAAGTCCTTCACTTCTTTGGTTAAGTTAATTCCTAGGTATTTTTTGTGGGGTTATTACAAATGGAGTTGCTTTCCTGATTTCACCCATGCTTTTCTCATTGTTGGCATGCAGAAAAGCCATTGATTTTTGAGGGTTAATTTTATACCCTGCTACTTTGCCAAAGTTTTGAATCAGCTTGAGTAATTTGATAGTGGAGTCCATGGCATTCTTTAAATACAAGATCATGTCATCTGCAAAGTGGGTGAGTTTTACTTCATCTTTTCCTATTTAGATCCCTCTTATGTCTTCATCTTGTCTTATTGCTGTAGGTAGGCATTTTAATACTAAATTGACGAGAAGTGGAGAAAGTAGACATCCTTGTATCATTCCTGCATTAAGAGTAAATGGCTTTAGTTTTTCACAATTAAGTATAATGCTGGCTGTAGGTTTGTCATATACAGCCTTTATTGTATTGAGGAATGTTGCCTGGATTCTTAGTTTTTCCAAAACCCTCATCATAAAGCGGTGTTGGATCTTGTCAACTGCTTTTCTGCATCTATTGAGATAACCATGTGCTACTGATGCTCAGCTAAGAACATTTTTATAAAAGAAAGAGTATAAAAAGTTTCAGGAAGAGTGCTCTCAGAGGCCCATACAGTGGTTCGATAAGCCCATACATATAGTCAAGCTGAAGGCATTATGCATGTCCAAGGTGTAAAGCTGACCTGAGTCCTCATGTTTCCTTTTTTTTTTTTTTTGTTCAGTCATGGGGCTTGAACTCTGGGGTTGGGCACTGTCACTGCGTTCTTCAGCTTAAGGCGAACACTGTACCACTTGAGCCACAGCACCACTTCCGGTTTTCTAGTGCTTTATTGTAGATAAGAGCCTTATGGACTTTCCTCCCCGAGCTGGCTTTGAACCATGATCTTCAGATCTCAGCCTCCTGAGTAGCTAGGATTACAGGCATGAGCCATCGGAGCCTGGCTGAATTTTCATCTTTCTATGGCACAATTGAGTTCACTTAATTATAAGTGAAATAGATGTTGCTTTGGGACTCTGTAATTGAGTGATCTCTTAACTTTATTCAGCAAGTCATTCAGAAGTTTTTCATATTTATAGTACTTCTCAATTTCCAACGCATTTTTTAACATTTATTCCAATGGAGTGTTATCAGAGCTACCAGGTCTCTTCAGAATATAGATGAAGACACTGAAGCTCAAATCATTAGTACCTGAGTGCAGAGCCAAGGGTTGGGAGAACGTGGAATGTCTAAGAAGTTTAAAGTCTATATAACAGTTTTTCTCAGAAAAAAATGCTTCAATAATGCTTCACTAATGACTAATTCCACCTGTGATCTTAAGTAATCAAAAGGCTGAGATCAAAGAACTGTAGCTGGAAGGCAACGAGAGCCGGAAAGTCTATGAGACTCTTATTCCCTTTAACCAGTAAAAAGCAGGAAGTGAGCTGTGGCTCAAATGGTAAAGTGCTGGCCTTAAATGGACAGCACCCAGGCCCTTAGCTCAAGCCCTAGTACTGGCACGTGAACACAAAATCTATCTCCCTAATAATAAAAGTCATAAGTCATCACCCACCACATTGACCTATATTAGATTGAGGTAAATAGCGGTTTCCTTGGAAAAGTCACTGGCAGCTTAGGTATCAATCAAAACAGCCATCAGAAAGTAAGCATTATTTTTCAAAGTATGCCAAGTCATTGCTTTTTATTTCTACAATAATGGCCAAATGCCAATGTAATTATTTGAGAATATGTAAGAGTGATTGTGCAAGTGCAGAAATGGAACCTGCAAGCCTTTATTAGTTGTGGATGACATAGGATAGCAAGAACTAAGTTGCATTCTAATTTCTATGACATGACGGATATTAATAATCAACCATGATGCACTTCCTCACTGAATTCAGATGAGGTATTCCTGTTCTCAGTTCTGACTCAGTTACCAAGTAATTGTTCAGTTGTTTATTTACCATCTTGTTTTCAGAAATCTGCACAGAGGACCCATCTCAAAACCATACTTGAATCCACATTTTATTTTGGAAGTCATATGTAAAACTATTTTTAAAATTTTTCATGCCAGAAACCTGTAAACAAAATAGGCCACATAACTATAATCTGTGCAAAATTATGTGAACATTTCCAACATGAAATTTGCAGACCTGCAGACTCAATATATAAAAGTGGCACTCCCTTCATAATTGCTAAACTTTCCTCTTGAAAGGTGTGTCTGTTAAGTGCTTGTAGCAATTGTGGAAATTAATTTTATTCCATGGACCCTATGGAGTCAGGCATTTCCTTACAAAGAAAATTTCACCGTGGCGTTATTCATTGTGAGTCTTTCAGAAACCAGCAGTTTCTTTCACAAAGTGGAATGCACTGCTTTAAATTGGAAGCTCAATCCTCCATAATTAGACCTTGGGCACTCAGTGTAAAAAAGCAGCCCATGACCAAAAATTGTTTTAGATTTAAGGATGTGTTACTCTCTTAAGAGAGCTTTCTCAGAACACATTTACTTCTTGCCCAAGCTCCATTTTTTTGAACCTCCAGCTCCTAACTTCCTTTTTTATTTTTTTTGATGCTAGAACTAAGGCTTGAACTCAGAGCCTGGACACCACTTCTCAGCTTTTATCTTGAGCGTGGAGGTCTACCATTTAAGCTACAACTCAACTTAACAGCTTGCTGGTGGTTAATTGGAGATAGAAGTCTCATAGACTTCCCTTTCCAGGCTGGCTTTGAACCATGATCCTCAGATCTCAGTCTTCTGAGCAGCTACGATTACAGCATGAGCCACCAGTGCCTGGCTGCAACTGATGACTTCTGAGCATATATATGTGTAGATAGATAGATAGATAGATAGATAGATAGATAGATAGATAGATAGATAGATAGATAGATAGATAGATAGATAGATAGATAGATAGATAGATGATATAGTTGTTTTTGTTGTTGTTGTTTTAAATTGCCTCGAAATTATTCCATCACCAAGTCTCTATTCTTTGTAGTTAGAGTCACTAATTCAGTGAAAGTGACACTTAGATTTTTAGTTAGGAATCTGTTGGATAGGAGTCTTCTCCTGACACTTTTCAAAGTAGGTTTATCTGTAACTTGGTCTGAATTGGTGGCAAGCAACAGAAACTCAAGTCTAAATGGCTTTAGCAAAAAAAGGAGTTTTTCATAGGCATGGGTTTTAAAGGCAGAGCAGGTAGGTGGAGACAGTGAGAAGGAAGTGGAAGCCATAATAAAGGCTTAGTAAGGGTCATTGTTTGGGAAGGCCGAAGTCAGGCCTCCTCCTCCTTGCCCACAAGAAGCCCTGTGCTGAAAACTGCACTGGTCATCTCTTCATCAACCTTTTCCCATAGAGAGAGGCCAATAAAGCAACATAAAAACTGCCATCTATATACACCCACCTGTCAGCTCTATTATATGATTCATCATTTATTTGATTCATCATTTATCAGTGTCTACCATGGAGCAAAATCTTCAGCTAGACATTTTTGTTGTGTTGTTGTTGGTGGTGGTCATGAGGCTTGAAATCAGCTTGGGTGCTTTCCCTGAACTCTTTGGCTCAATGATAGCACTCTCTCACTTTGAGCCACAGTGCCACTTTTGGTTGTCTGGTGGTTAATTGGTGGTAAGAGTCTCACAGACTTCCCTACCCAGGCTGGCTTTAAATCACATCCACAGATCTCACCCTCCTGAGTAGCTTGGATTGCAGGTGTTTTCTAGCACCCATGACTAGAAAACATGGATACTTACAAAATTCTAAAACTGGATGCTGGTGGCTCACACCTGTAATCCAACTACTCAGGAGGCTACAATTGATCTGAGAATTGCAGTTCAAAGCCAGTCTGTGTAGGAAAGTTTGTGAGAGCCTTATCTCCAATTTACAAGCAAAATCTCTTCAGAAGCCATGGTCCAGGTGGTAAAATGGTAAGAGTCAGCTTTGAGCAAAAAAGCCAAGGGAGAGAATGAGGCTCTGAGTTCAAGCCCCAATACTGGCACAAAATTCAAAAACAAAAGAGACAAGTGCCAGTGTCTCATGCCTATAATCCTAAATACTCAGGAGTCTGAGATCTGAGGATTACAGTTTGAAGCCAATCCAGGCAAAAAATTCCACAAGACTCTCATCTGCAATAAACTATTCAGAAAAAGCTGGAAGTAGTGCTGTGGCACAAGTGGTAGAGTCCTAGCCTTGGGAACAGAGTCTCAGAGACACTGCCCAGGACTGGCAATGAAAAGGAAAAAGAAAAAAAAGTTGAGCAAAATGAGTAATAAGGGGCTGGGAAGGTAGCTCAGTGGTAGATTGCTTGCCTTGCATGCATGAGGCCCTGGGTTGGATTCCTCAGCACCAAATAAGCAGAAAAAGCTGGAAGTGGCACTGTGGCTCCAGTGAGCTGAGGGACAGTGCCCAGGCCCAGAGTTCAGGCTCCATGACCACCTCCCTAAAAGAGTAATAATAAGGGCTGGGAAGGTGGCTCAGTGATAGAGAGCTTGCCTTGCATGCCTGAGGCCCTGGGTTCGATTCCCCAGCACCACATAAGCAAAACAAAAAAAAAAAAGCCGGAAGTGGCGCTGTGGCTCAAATGGTAGAGCGCTAGCCTTGAGCTGCAGAGCTGAGGAACACCACCCAGGCCCAGAGTTCAGGCACCATGACCGTCCCCCCCCAAAAAAAGAGTAATAATAATAATTAATAGATGTGTATATATACCGCAATAATCAATTATAAATGATGAAAATAGAAAAAATTCACTTGGTATGTATATTATTCTCTCTTCATATGTGTGTCTCTTTATATACGCATATATAAACCCACCTATATGTAAGTTTACATGCTTGTATATATGCAGTTATTTTTTCATATATGTACATAACTATAGGCAATTGTTCTTGTGTAAATATATGCATATGTGTAAACATAAACACATATGAAAATATATACATATGTGTTTATATACACACATCTTACTAGAAAATATAGCTAACTGATAAAATTCCCAGAATGTTTATTTACTGAAAGCTTTTGAAAGAAAAGAGCTGACATATCACATTAAAAATAACTTGACTTGGGCTGGGAAGTTGGCTCAGTGGTAGGGTGCTTGCCTTTCATGTATGAGCCTCTGAGTTCGATTGCTCAGCACCACATAAGCAGAAAAAAGCCAAAAGTGGCACTGTGACTCAAGTGGTAGGGGACTGGCCTCGAGCTGAAGAACTGAGGGACACCACCCAGGCCCAGAGTTCAGCCCCCACAACTGACAATAAAATAAAATAATTTGACTTTGTAAATCTGACACCTCTTGCTGTGGAGTTGTGTAAGAGGGTAGGCATGCAGACTGCACACATGCTATGTTTGGTGGTGACACCAGGACTTTTGCAGTTTGGGTTGCTCAGTTTGGGGCTGGAGGCAGAGAGCTTTGTTTTTCGGTTGTCACTTTTGTTGGCTTCATCAATTTAGAAGTGGTCAAGAACTTGAGTTCCTAATGTGTAATTTTTGAATACATGTGTGTGTGTGTGTGTGTGTGTGTGTGTGTGTGTGTGTGTGTGTGTGTGTGTGTGTGTGTGTATTTGTCTATAGAATCCCAGCATGTTATTTTGGGTTCAGATCCAGGAATGTCATGTTTAAAATGAAAGTGAAAGTGTAAAATCTTTTGCTTCCTTGTGAAATGGCATTGTGTGTGACAGAGGTGCTGATTATTACTCTGTAATGACTAATGCTGATGGAAGGACTGCTTACCCTTTCCAACCTTGCCCACTCCAGCTCCAGGCCAGCACATTTATTCTCTGTGAATGATGTGTTTTTCTGGTCTCTACAAGAGACTGCATTGTTATCCCCAGAGTGTTTTGTGAGATCATTGTAATGCCAACAGTTCTTTCAAGCTTTCCACAAGCAACAGATCATTGCATAGCCCTGAAATAGTCTCAGAGAGTGGTAGGGGCCTTATCTGCTTCTTTTGTTGGTGTTCTTGTTGTTTTGTCATTCGGGGAGTTGGTGTGGAGCTTGAACTCTGGGCCTGGGCGTTGTTCCTCAGCTCTTCAGCTCAAGGCAAGCACTCTACCACTTGAGCCAAAGCCCCACTTCTGATTTTCTGGTGGTTAATTGTAGAGTCTCATGGACTGTATTGCACAGGCTGGCTTTGAACCGTGATCCTCAGATCTCAGCCTCCTGAGTTCCTAGTATAACAGGGGTGAGACACCAGTGCCCAGCTCATCTTTCTCTTTCTCATAGAGAACCTGAAGCCACCTCTGCTACCTTGGGTCAGTGGATGATGTGTGCACAGAGCTGATCACATAATGGTATTCTTAACAGTTTTTTTTTTCCTGTCCTTTACTTTCTTTTTCTTTCATGCTGATACTGGAGCTTGAACTCATGCTTAGGTGCTGTCCCTTAGCCTTCACTCCTTAAGGTTGCTGCTCTACCACTTGAGCTACAGCAGAGTTTTAGCTTTTTATGGTCAATTGGAGATAAGAGTTTCATGGGCTTTCTTGCCCAGTCTGTCTTCAAACTGTCAACCTCAAATCTTAGCTTCCTGAGGGACAAGGATTTAAGGCCTGAGCAACTGGTGCCCAGCTGCATTTACTTCTCTTCCTCAACTTTCTCCTTGTACTCTGCCTTAGAGATGGATCCTCCTTAGAGGATCTGCTCTGCCTTTTTGGAGGGTGATTGAAGATAATTATTTCATGGACTTTTTTTCCTGTCTCAGATACCTCCAAATCATGATCCTCAGATATCTCCTGAGTAGCTAGGATTTCAGACATGAGCCACTGGTACCTGACTTTCTACTTTAATTTTATTTTATTGCTAGTGCTGGGGGCTTGAAAACTAGGACATGTGCTGTCCATTAGGTTTTTTACTCAAGGCTGATAGTATAGCATTTGAGAAACATGTTCACTTCCAGCATTTGGTTGGCTAATTGGAGATGATACTCTCCTCTCTGGAGCTTTTCTCCCTAGGTTGATTTTGAAATGGGGCCCTCAGATCTCTGCTTCCAGAGTAGCTAGGATTAGGTACATGAGACACTGGTGCCAGATATCAGTAGTGCTTCTTGAGAGAGGCACATCATAGATATGAAAAAGAGGTGCATGAGTCATGTGACTACTGGATTGGGGAGAGTGTCTATCAGGGAAGAAGGGTTTATGAAAATAGGACAAAGCCTGTGAATGTGAGGGGAAAGGGATGGAAGGGATGCGAGGGCTGAGTAGTGGCAGAGATGAGTATGCTATGATGGATCCTGGAGGCATAGGGTATCCTGAGGGCATTACTCCTAATAAACTAAAACACCATTGAGCCTTGAGCAGAGTGGTGACAAGACCGCTCTTATAAAGCATCATCCTGACATTCAGCCATTGATAATCAGTTGCAGAAGAACATAGGTGGAGGTAGTGAACCCACTTAAGTTACTCATTTGCCATGTGAAGAATCGATACTGACTTTTAGTATGAGACACACACACACACACACACACACACACACACAGAAGTTGGGGCTGAGGAATGGGGCACTTCCAACTATACAGCATGCTGCCTCTTCCACCTCAAGAGATGCTCACTTCCAGGTGTGGACACTTGCACATGTGCTTGTGAAGACACTGGTAGAGTTATGCAGAGAGCCTGAGAGAACAGATAGCACAGAACAGAAACAGAATAATTTAGGACACCCCAGAGCTCATAGCAGAGGCACCTACACCAGACTGAGAAAGGAGGGAAGATTAGCTAGAATGAGCTGCCAGGATCCAGACCTAAATGATGAAAAGACATTAGTAACTGGGAACAAGTAGCCTTAGGAGGAAGTAGTGCAAGAAGTCAGGGCAACACCATGTGGGAAGTTCTGAAGCGAAATAAAGGAGAGTTTAGAAACCAGTCCAGAGTGTGAGCAAGGAAATGGAATATCATCATAACCATGAGGGGAAGAACAAGTAGCCTAAGGAGAAAATAGTACAAGAAGTCAGGAACCAAACCATATGCCCCTCAATGGATGAATGGATCAAGAAAGTATGATATATATTATATACATTATATATTACATATATAATATATAATATGTATATAATGGAATTCTATGCCTCCATCAGAAAGAATGACATCACCCCATTTGTTAGGAAATGGAAAGCATTGGTAAAAATTATATTAAGTGAAGTAAACTAGGCCAAAAGAAACATAGGTCTCATGGTTTCCCTTATTTACAATAACTAGTAAATGTCTGGGACAAGTAGAAAAGGTCAAAAGCTATGTACATATGACCAGATAAGATGAAGTTAAGTGAAATGAACCCCAAGATACGGACACAAGTGGTTTTTTTTCTTTCTTGCTATTGTTTCTAACATAGTTTAAGGTACCATGTGATTTTTTTGTTGCTTTGTATGTTCCTCCCCCATGGTATAACCCCTGTTTTCACTGTATTCGATGTTGATATAATTTGGGGAGGGGAAAGGAAAAAACGAAATGTTTAAATAATAATACAGGTGGACCCATTGCAACAATGAGATGTACAAGACGTTATTGCAAAAAACAAACTTTACAACTTTGGCACGGGGGTGGGGGGGGTGTATGGGAAGGTATTGGAAGGGGAAACAAAGGAGGAGGCAACAATGCTTGATAAGAAATGCATTCATTACCTTGCTCTTGTAACTGTAACACCTCTGTACAGTATTTTCACACAAAAAAAAGCTTATTAAAAAACAAAACAAAACAAAGAAGTCAGGTCAACACCATGTGGGAAGTTCTGAAGTGAAATAAAGGAATTTGGAAACCATTCCACAGTGTGGGCAAGGAAATGGAATTTGGCTATAACCAGGAGGGAAGAAAACCTGAAATATATTCTTATTCGTAGGAGTGGCAGGTCCTTGTGTGGACAGTGTTGGCTTAGTGATCCTTTGTTTGGTCTCTGATTACTAGATATTTCTTGCCACCTGTAGAGTAAGTGGAGTAAGCCAAGCTGTTTCACCACAGCTTCTGCAGGGGCTTGGGGCCTATACTTGTCCCACTGTGGGATTCGGCTGTTTCAGCATTTACATGTAACCTAGAGTCACATGTGCAGGCACCACCTTATGTAAGTAGCCTGGAGAAGTGGGTGAGCATGCATGGCCTTGAGAGGCCATCTTTGCCTCTTTTGCAATGCACTCTCTAAGCACTTAGCTTCGTAGAGCATCAAGTACTATTTCTCATGACTCTGTGGGTTTACTGGACTTAACTTTGTTCTGATTCCTGCGGTGTGGGCTGAGATCACTCTAATGGCCCAATTGCACAGCCCCATTCACTTTCTTTTAGAACACTGAAGCAAGCAGTTTAACCCCAGCAATGAGAAACTTAGTTACAATTGGCCACTAGCCAAGAACGTGCAGTTTAGCCCAGGCTGTGTCGAGGCCACTTTACTTTCAACACAAAGGCACATGCAGCAGAAGTTTGGCTGTATTTGGAGATTTTTTTCACATCATCAAAAGAAGGCTGGAATCCACAAACTGAATATAATTACAGGTCTGACAGCTAGGAGGCAATTAACCCTTCTCTCATTCCCCCTTCCTCTCCGCCAGCTGCAAAGTGTCATTTTTTTCTTTCCTTCCTTCTTGTCCTAATTAGACACATGCAGTAGGGTGAAAAGTGGCCCATGAGAAATTAGAACAATTACACCAAAACCCCTTTGATCTCAGGGAGATGGAGGGGAGTTTTTGCTCTTGGACAGGGAGGAGCTGGGTGTGGTGTTGGTGTCACAGCCAGACTGTGGCAGCCATCTGCCTAGCTCCATGATTGGGGTATGTTGCTTAGTGTGTCTGTGTCTCCACCTTTTCCAGTTCCCAGGGCTCTGTTGCTCTTATCTCAGAGGAAAATTCTATGTGGCACTACTTAGAATGGCAAAGAAAGCATCATTCTTTGTCTAAAAAATGGTTTCTTTCAAAGGTAGTGATGAACTGGCTTGGAGACCTAGGACCCAGAAATCAAGAGGATACAGACTTCTTTTAAAAAATAGTATGTTTACAGCCAGGTGCCAGTGACTCATGTCTGTATTTCCCACTACTCAGGAGGCTGAGAACTGAGGATTGCAATACGAAGCCAGCAGGACAGGAAAGTCTGTGAGAATCTCATCTCCACTAAACTATGAAAAAAGCCAGAAGTAAAACTGTGGTTGAAATGATAGCCTTGAACAAAATAAGCTCATGTACTATGCCGAGGCCCTGAGTTCAAGTCCTGGCACTGGCACCAAAAAAAATTTAGCTAAGCAGACTGTCAACTCACACCTGTAACCCTACCTATCAGGAGTTTGAGACCTAGAGAATTGAGGTTCAGGATCAACCTGAAAAGAAAAGTCCTCCATACTCAATTTCCCATTAACCAGCAAAACACTAGGCTGTAGGACTGGCTCAAGTGGTAGAATGTTAGCTGTGAGCAAGAAAGGATCAGTTGAAAGGATCATGGTTCAGGGTTAAACCTGGCAGACAAAGCTAGGCATGAACATCTGAGTTCATGTGTGGAGAGCTGCGGGAGCCGACCAAAGATGGCGGGGCCGCATGGCACGGCCATGACCTAAAATGGCACTGGCTTCCGCCTTCCGCCTTCCCGATGGCGAGTGTTCTCTGTGAAAAACAACTCCTTATATGGCTATGGCTTGGCTACTGGCTTGCTTCTGTGTTTGTGACCCTATTGGTATTTGCCACATGGCACTTCGGGATTGGCCATCCAGGAGGCTTATAACCGGAGTGCGGGTGGGGGGCGAGGGAGAAGCAGGAGAAGCTAGCAAACAAGGTTCCTGAATAAACTGCTTTGAGAAGAATCCCGGGTCGTGTCTTCCTTGCTGGTCGAGGTGGATGCGGCATTTATGCCCCAGTAGGCATAAAAGAAATAAATGTTCATGCTTGTTATTACTGTTACTCAGCAGGCAGAGAGCACTATCACAAGTTTGATGCCTTTCTATATAGAAATAGCAAGGTTCTTGAAAACAGAAGGGTCTGTGGGACGTAGCTCAAAGTAGAAATGTAGGAGAGTCCTTGAATCCCATCTGTAGTACTGAAAAATGATCATGATGATAAGAAAAGTTTAAATGAGATGGTAAGTATGTATGCACAGCTTCTCATGGAAATTGTCCCTTTCTCTCCACATGAGCTCCTCAAGTGCAAATACAGGCTCAGCAAACAGGCTCCAGTCCCTGGTCTCCAGCCTCAGGCCTTCAGTCCCTGGACAATTTCTTGAAAGCTGTTACAAAGGACTCCAATACCCCAGGTGGAAGACAGTGGCAGAATGTCACTTCCTTCCTGGCTTTCTTCAGTGTCACACTGAGTCTTTTCCTTGTTTATTCTACATGTTAGATTTGCTAGCTATTTGTTTTAATCATTAGAAAAACAACCACCAACAAACAACCTGCAAGGAGAGATTAAGCAACCAGGGAAATTTAGAGAGAAAGTAACTTTTCCAAGTCATGGGCTAGCTCTCAAGATGGGGCTAGAAGGCAAACTTCCTCAATCCCAGCAGGAGTTTTAGATTGGTAATTAAGCTCCTCCAGAATTCCTTTCTCCTACTTAAAGATAATTATGGTCCCAAATCTCATTACATTAACTGCATAACTATTCCATCTGTAAGTTCCTTGTAGAATCACTACTACGACTACTACTACTAATAATTATGCATTTTAAATGTATCTTTTGTTTTTTTGCACAGTGCTTTTTTTGTTGTTGTTGGTCCTAGAATTTGAACTCAGGACCTGGGCTGTGCTCAAAGCTATTCTCTGGGCTCTACCACTTGAGCCACAGCACCATTTCTAGCTTTTTGTGTTTATGTGATGCTGAGGAATTGAACCCAGGCCTTCATGAATGGGAGACAAGTACTCTACTACTAAGCCACATTCCCAGTCCCTCCACAGTGCCTTTTGATCCATCTATCAGGGTTGTATTTCTTTCTTAAACTAACACCTTCAGTTTGTATTGTTGCTGTGGTTTTATTTATGTTATTTGTTTCTGACATTGTCACTTGCTGTCTAGAAAACTATAGAGGTTAATCATATGTGAGATATTTTCTGCCACGCCACTGTGGTTGAGGCTATGCACAAATACCAGCTTTATAGCAAGCTGTATGAGAATTAAAAAAATGGTACATGAAAAATAAATACCTAGCACTTCTGTGATTTAATATGCATCTTGTTCTTCAGACTGCTTTATAAAATGTTTGACTGTGTCATTTTCCTTATGAAATTCGATGTTCCTTTTTATTTTATTTTAAAAGTGACTATTTATTTAAAAGAGACAATTGGATGATTAATTAGATGAGAGTGTCAAACAGGAAACCTGTGGCTGAACAGTCTTAGTTTACCTGCTTTGTGTCTACAAAGCGTGGCTGGAGAAATTGGAAGTGTAGTGTGAGTTGTAGAGTTTTGGCTTCTCTTGGGATATCTGCAGAGCTGGCCAGCATGTAAGCATTGCCCTAAGAAGTATTGCACTGTGATTGGTGGTGGTCCTAGCATGTGTGTAGTCCACTAAACAATAATGGGCTGTGATTGGTGGTTTTCCTCTCAGGGCTGGCCTCTATCACTTCCATGGTATACTTGTTCATTCATATGTCTTCTCTGCCTGGCTCATTAATTATATCCATGACCTTCACCTTTCTTTACTCTCTGCTCCTGGGATTTGATGCCTCTTCCTTCCTTCTTCATAACATCTCCCACCTTTAAGGCACAGAACAGGTGTGATGACACCAGCCACTTATAGCCAATCCTAGCTATTTCAGTAGGTTAAGATCTGAGGATCATGGTTCAAAGCTAGTCCAGGCAGGCAAATCCCAAGTAACTCTTGAATTCACCAGCAAATAGCTAGATGTGGAAGGGAGGTATTGCTCAAGTGGTAGAGTGCCAGTCGTGAGGAGAAAAGTCAAGTGAGAGTTTGAGGCTCTGAGTTCAAGTCATAGTACTGGCATACCAAACAACAGTATTGTTGAGGGAGAGGGAAAAGGGAGCAGAGTGCCAGAACCCTCACTCAGTCACTCATAGTATCTTGTTAGCACTTTACTTGCATTACATGTCTTGACTCCAAATAGGACCAGTTTCAGAACAGTATCCCAAATATCTTGCATATGATTCATGGTAAACTAAGCTCATGAGTTTTAGGGTTTTGTTGCCTGAGGCTAAATGCACACAAAGTAGTAGTAGTTGTACTTGTAATTATGTTATTAATCAGTAGGCATGAATCAATAATCAGAAGTCACAGTGAAGGATGAACAGTAATGTTTGAATGAACAACTAATGTTTCTTGGATACGGTCATGCCTTATCACTCAGGTTGCAGGGGTCTTCACATGCCCTTCCCAGTGACTTAGCATGACAATTACATCTTAGCTTGTTCCTTGATGTGCTAATGGAGAGGGAAATGTGACAATGTGGAATGTGCCATCTTCCAAAAGAACACAAAAGAACAACCCGAAAGCAAAAACACAGATCCATGTGTTCTGTAGCAGTGTGAAGATCACATTTTACCTTCTCTAGATAAAAATGAGAAGCAGAGGGACAAGGAGCAGTGGTTTATGGAGCAATACCCCATTGCCACCTCTAAATGAACTCCACCTTCTCTTGCCAACCTGACACAATCCTGCCAAGCCACCACAAATCCACAGAGTTCTTTTCTTTTCTTTTCTTTTCTTTTCTTTTTCTTTTTCTTTTTTTGCTAGTACTGCGGTTTGAACTCATGTCCTCATAAATGCTTATCCAGTTTGTTCACTTGACTGGTGCTCTACCAGTTGAGACCTATCCCCTGTTTTGCTTTTTGCTGGTTGCTTTGGAGATTAAGTCTCTCGGACTTATCTTTCCAGGTTGGCTTTGAGCCATTGTTCCTTGTATCTCCGCCTCATGAGTAGCCATGATTCCAAGGATGAGCTGTCAGCACCTGGATCACAACTAGTTTTACAATGTTCATTAGGAGGAGGACCAAAGACACAGAAAGATTAAATCACTTGTAGAGATCATAGACATAAAGGGTCATCCTGACACAGGAGCCCCCTTCTGTCACCTCTACAAACGGAGGCCTTGATTCCATGGCCTTTGCAACACTTCCAACACAGATAGCATCTTATTTAGAGTGGTGTTACTTTCCACATCTATGGGGATAATTCAGTATGAACCTGGCACTCTTGCTTGCCTCTGGTAAACTGTGGCCCTAATTGCTAACATAGATGTTCTCAGTCCTCCCAAAATAAATACCATGAAAGCAAAGATTATGTCTGTCTTTGCTATAGACAATACCCTATGACCAAAAATAAAAAATCTGTACACTTAGTAGGCAATTTGAAAATATTTGTCAACTAAATATATGTTTTTAATATAACTAAGTGAATGTTTTAACACAGGAGAGATTGTACATGTCTTAAAGGCAGCATATGTGTTTTGAGACCTATCTCTTTGCCAAATCAACTTAGGACTCAAAGTCCCTGCAATTGCTGGGTGAGCAGGGAGAAAAGAGCTTCATGAAGCAGCACCATAGGTCACACCAAAAGCCCTGTGTCAGGCCCTGTCTCAGGTCCTCCGGGGAGTTTGTTGTTGCCTACATGTGGCCACCGGGTGGCAGTGCATGGTCCTTCTAGCCCGGAGCTGATTTTATTCTGTACAATGCATTCTGGCAGCGTTTGCTTGTTCTTCTTCTTCGGAGATGTCTTTATGGTGCTTATGAGTATGGAATGAGATTGCTTTCTAAGTACTGCATAGAACACTAATTGCATTCCTTGTTCTTGCTGAATATTTAAACAGTGAGGCTGAGAATTGGGTTCAGTTTAGTAGAGCTGACACTGACATCATGCACCATGGTAGGAAGACCTGTTTTACAGTTTCCTCTTTAAGAGTCCAGTTGGGTGAAACCCATCTATGCATGGAAGGCTCCTGACTGGCCTAGGAACAGCACCAGACTTCATGCATTAGTAATTTCTTCTTTTTCAGGCTTAAAGAATTACTTTTCAAATAGAAAATGGGAGACTAGAGTCTCAGGAGCACAGCTAAACCTTACTTCTGGGTTGAGGCCTCTCTTCCCTCTCTTCCCCAAATAGACTTGTGTGTCTATTTGGCTGTGGTTCTTCCTTGTTGTGTCACAACTGATTTCATGACCTTTGGAGTCAGGGTGGGTGAAGATTCTCCCCTTTGGCTCTTCAAATGTTGTTCATTTGCTTTGGAATTATACATAGTCAAATTGAAATTATTTCTCGTATTTCCAAACCAAACAACAGAAGGGATAATTTCACTGTGTGACCAAGGTAGTTGAAGGGTTGAATTTGAGATGGTGCTAAGTATGAACCTTGGGAAGAGATCATGAGATGCAAAGGACCAAGGCCCTACCCAGTTTTCCCACTTCCTGCCTTTCCTGCTGTCTGTCTGTAGATGACTTTGTGTGTTTATGAGTTTTTCCCTGACAAATATTTTTGCTTTTGTATATTAGCCACTCTCTGACCTCTGAATATCCCAGTCATATGAGTGTAGCTCATGGGGGCAGCCATAACGTGTGAATTCAAAGACACTTTTCTTAATTGCTTTTCTTAATTGCTTGCTCTGCAAATGGCATCTTTTGTAGTACAGTTCCAACAAGAAGTAATGGAACTCAGAGGGAGTCTAAGATCCAGATTGTTACTGAGAGGTTATTTCTCTAGATTCAGAAAATGCATCTCTTGTCTGGGACTCAGACAATGTTCATTTTACAAGCTTTTCATATGATTTTTATTTGGGTGACCCATGAGCCACTGTTTTGGAAAACAGTGTGATTCCCCAAAGATTGCATGTAACAAGAGGAAATCAAAGGAATTAGGGGCTCTAGCATTTATTTAGTACCAGTTTTCTGTTTTCTTTTCTTTTCCTTTTTATTTTTGTCAGTAGTGGGCCTTGAAATCTGGGCCTGGGTGCTGTTCCCAAACTCTTCAGCTCAAAGGTAGGGCTCTAACACTTGAACCACAGCGCCACTTCCCATTTTCTGGTGTTTTTGTTGTGTTTTTATTTTTTTTTTTTGAGATAAGAGTCTCATGGACTTTCCTGCCCAGGCTGACTTTGAACAGTTATCTCAGATCTGAGCCTCCTGAGTAGCTAGGATTACAGGGGTGAGCCACTGGCTCCCCGCTTACTTAGTACCTGTTTTAACTCTGTCACTGAGTTGGGCATGAAATATTCTTGTTACTTTAGCTTGAGCAGATTCCATCCACTGTCCTTTGGCTTAATTTATTTTTTAGGAAAACATTTTTAAATGTTTTATCTTTATTGAAAAGAGATGACCTGGGGTTTATGATTATATAAGTAAGGTAATGGGTACATTTGTTTTTAAACACTGTTACCCCATCCCAATTTTCTCCCTCTTACCCATCCGTACTCCCCTTCCCCACAAGTTGTAAAATTCATTTCCAACTTAGTGTCAAATGAGTATGGATGTTGCATTACTTAATCCTTTGTCCTGCTATTTATATAATTCCCTTTCTTTTCCAAAGACTGAATAACTTATATACATACACAAGGTACAGAAAATTAAAAGAGGAAAAAAAAGAATAACTACATACAAGATATAAAAAGAACCTCTTGTTTCTGATTCATGGGGTTCATGTTGTTATGCTTCATTATGTATGGTCCTATGCACTTAGCAGTTTCGGTATCGAGAGATTGTTAAAGAGTATCATAGACATATTGTAGTTCTTAAAATGAGGGAAACCATGGATCATTTTAATATATATTTATTGTAAAGATACATGGGTCAATTTTTAATAGAACCAGATCTCATTGACTATGAAATAATTCTCCTATAACCTATTAGTCTCAAAGGTTAAAACAACTATAATAACTGCCAGTCAGGTACCCAAGTGGAGCTGGTATGTAGAGAATATTATCCATTGCTAGAGAATGTAGACACCTTTCTGGGCCTCAATGCAAGCTCCATTTGTTGCTTGGTTTTCTGGGTTCTTTATTTCAAGTTAAGCTCAACACATTATTTTTTTAATGTAGATGTGCACTGGTTTCCCTAAAATATTGGTGGCAAGAGTAGGCTTAGGTAAATATAGTGTAGCCAGAATCAGGTTATGGTTGATGAATTTATAATCCCAATCTAATCCTTGGTGGGTAGGGTTCGTTTGAGAAGAAAGCGTGTCACCTATGTAGTCAGGAGAATTTATTTTAGTCTCAGTTCTATATGACACGAGTTCTGAGACCTCACTTCTCTAAGTATCAATACTCTATCTGTAGAGAAAAATGATGCTAATAGTGCCTTTTCACAGGACTGCCTCAAGGCTAAAATGAAATACATGTCAGTATCTCTTTTCTCTCTTTTCATTTCTTTCTTTCTTGACAGATAGTATAGCACCCTGTTGACCTCTGTTGGCCTGAAGCACATGATCCTCCTGTATCATCAGCTTTCCAAGTTCTGGGGTTACAGGCATGTACTAATATGCCTAGTTTACAGATCAGTATTTTCTTTTTTGAATTCTTCACAAGCAACTCTCATAATGTTTGACATATACAGGTAACAACTTAAGTAAATATCACTTGTTATTTGCTTGTTGTATTCACTTTTAAAACTATCTGAACAGTCTGAACAATCTACCTTGCTGCTCTCAGTCAAGGAAATACTTGTAGAAATCTAATTTCAAGGTAATAATGCATTTCCTTACTGTGTGATAAATAGAATAATATCTCAGTGTAGTTTGGCTATAGGTTTTTAACCATCCAGTCATAAAATTAATGGACTTGTATAAAGTAATCTAGCCTACAGCTTTGAGCTGAAGAGCTTAGGGGCAGCTCTGTCCAGGGCCAGAGTTCAAGCCCCATGACTGACAAAAAGATCATCATCAACAACAACAACAACAACAACAAACAAACAAGCCGGGTGCCGGTGGCTCATGCCTGTAATCCTATCTATTCAGGAGGCTGAGATCTGAGGATCGCGGCTCAAAGCCAGCCCAGGCAGGAAAGTTCGTGAGACTCTTATGTCCGATAAACCACTAGAAAACCGGACGTGCTGCTGTGGCTCAGACGGTAGAGCGCTCGCCTTGAGCTGAAGAGCACAAGGACAGCGCCCAAGCCCAGAGTTCAAGCCCCACGACGAAAAAATAAATCAGCATAGGTCTTATAAAACTCAATACCATAACATGTATTTAATGTCATAGCTTTGATTCACATTGATTTGTGCATAAACATTTCAGTTCCTTAGCATGTCATTTTAGTGTTAATTCAATAAACAGCCATATTTTAAAATAGAATTTTGCATTACATGGTTGGTAGGTCTTCAATGTTCTGAGGATGAAGTTGGATGTTTGGAGAAATAAACTACACATTCGATTCATAAAGGTTGTTTGGTGGGTCTTTTTTATTTTATTTTTGTGGGGCTTAAACTGAGAGCCTCACATTCTCATTTGCTTTTTTGGTCAAGACAGCTCTCTTCTATTTGACCATTTTCTAATTTTGTTTTTCTTGTGGGCTACTTGGGGATAAAGAGTCTCATGGATTTGTCTGCCCAGGCTGGTTTCTAAGCATGATCCTCAAAACTCAGCCTTCTGAGTAGCTAGGATTACAAGCATGAACCACCAGTGTTGAACACTCTGTGGGTCTTTATTCAACCATGACACATTGAGTACCAATGTAGAATCACTGTAGAAAACAAATTGAGTCCTTAAGAAGCATCAGTCTGCAGGAGGACAAAGGTCATTGAAAATAATATGTTTACTTCCAGGTGCTGGTGGCCCTTGCCTGGCTGCAGAGGAGGCTGAGATCTGAGGATCACAGTGTAAAGCCAGCACAGGTGGAAAAATCCTTGAGACTCTCATCTCTAATGAACCATCAAAAAGCCAGAAATGTTGGCGTGTGTGGTTCAAGGCTTAGAGCACTAGTCTTGAGTGAAAATGCTAAAGGACACTCCACCTAGGCCCTGAATTTAAGCCCTAGTATACACACACACACACACACACACACACACACACACACACACACACACACACACACACACACACACACACACACACACACACACAGAGTATTATTAGGTCATGAGAAATGTTATTAAAGAAAAACAACAAGGTTTTCATCTGGGAGGAACTCTCTCAACTATGTGGTTGTTTTATTGAAACCAGAGTTTGGAGAAAGAGACATGATTTTATCTAGGAGAAAATTCAGTTCCAGTGTATGCGGCCCTGAGATGGGTGCTGGGGGTGTGGGTGACTCAGTTAAGAAGACAGGAATAGCTAGAAGAGAATAACCAAGAGAACTGGCGGTAAGGAAGGGTATCATAACACAGAGACATTTCATTTTCCTTCTGAAATGAGTAGAAAGCCATTGTGGAGTTCCAGGCAAGAAATACTTCTTAGTGTGATAGTGTTTGAATGAGAGTAGGAATGGGACTATTTAGGGACTGTAGTTTGCAGGTGTGGGAATAAGGATGCACTGCATTCATGTGGATTGCATTAAGGTAGACACAGTGGTATATTCTGCATGCAGTTTAACAGCCTAACAGGTGGTATTTTGTGATGGCGTGGATATAGCATAAAAGCAAATAAAGAATTCCAAAGTGTGTGAGAATGGAAAGAGTGCTGGGAAGATGACAGTACTGATTGTGAGTTTTATCTTTGCTGGATTCATCAAGCTTTTTCTATCCATATGTTTGCTTCCAGAGCAACCTTCTCCCATAGGTGGCAAAGCTCAATTAGAATTCATGCCTCCAGTGTGGATATAGATGCTGTGGCCAGTGCCCAAGGGGCCATGTTTGTTCTAGTGGCAAAAAGCAGCAATTGAAGAGGTGAAAAGAAATACAGGCTAATGCTTGCTTTTTTTTTTTTTTTTACATTTCTTGTCTTCCACTTGTTCCTCAGGAATACAGATACACAAGCTGTGCCCTCAGAAAAAACCATTTCCCAAAATATTCCACCATATGGAGTGAAATTGTTCAACCCCAATTGAGTTATTTGTCTTTTGTCTGCTACTTTTGTCCCTTATTCCCATAAACCTAATCATTTTTGATTTCCTGGATGCTGGTTGACTCTCCCCTTTCTTTTCTTCTAAACACCGTGCCCTTCATTATAAGAAGTAGGCTCCTGTGTTCCCAGTGCCCCCAAACTCATTGCTTTTCCTCCTTCCACAGCTGAACAATCCCAAGTGTCATTGAGCTGACTTCATGGAGCTTTCTGAAGCTAGGATGCTGAGATTTGGAGCTGGAATGTCACAGAGGTACATGGAACCATTTCTCAATGCTGCACTCTACTGATGCACAGATCTGCTTTTGCAGGTTGCATTAACAAAGATCATTTTGCTACCTTTGCTAAGAATAAGACAAAATGAGCATCATGCAATTGTCTTTTACTCTGGAAATGCAGGAAGAGATTATGGGGTTTTTTTTGTTGGTTTGTTTTGTTTTTTGGGTCCGGTCATGGGGCCTGAACTCTGGGCCTGGGCGCTGTCCCACAGCTCTTCAGCTCAAGGCTAGCACTCTACCACTGGAGCATCAGTCCCACTTCTGGCTTTTTCTGCTTATATGGTGCTGAGGAATCGAACCCATGGCCTCATGCATGCAAGGCAAGCACTCTACCACTGAGCCACCTTCTCAGACCTGAATAAGAGATTCTTACTCTGGTCAATTCCTGTTTCAGTGTGTGTGTAAGGTGGGGAACTCCTTGTGAGCTGCCATCTAATGTCACCAAAATTGAGATTTAAGTTACATTAAAAAAATTAGTAAAGTCAATGCATGTTTCCCCTTCTATTGTGGATGGTAGATTTAGCTTGTAAACTCATCAGTAAATATGGTTGGTGGTATGTATGTATATACAAATGTGTTCACTGAAATATGATGGATTGAAGGGAGAACTCAAATATGTAATTCCTTAGAAAGGCATAGCCAGATTTTAGCAAAATGAAACACTAGGAAGCAGGTACTGGAAAATATGGGTGGAGTCAAGAGGAAAATTGTGAACAAATAGCAAAATGGGGGGAAATGCAGTCAAGAATCCAATGCATCTGCTGCAAAATTAAGAGTGAGGGAAGGGCTGGGTAGGGAAGGGATGGGTTGAAAGGGGTGACATGGATCAAGATATATTGTATTCATGAACTGCTTTGTTACATGAGAACTCCTTTGTACAACTGAAGAATAATAACATTCAAAATTGTGTTTTCAAGAAGATGCTGATCAAGGGTCTCTAGATGGAATTTTTCCCTGAAAGTTACATTAAGTGCTTCCATCTAAGGAATATAATCTTGAACAATTCTTTATTTTGATCAATTTGAAAGGAATGAGGTCAAGTAATTTCTGCATTACCTTCATTAATCCAGCAACATTTTTGAAGTACTTAACTATGCTTGTAGATTATGCCAATGTCCTAAGAAGGGGGTGTGAATACAAATGTGAACTGTCCACTTCTTTTTCTCCTAAGAGAGAGGGCATGAACATTTCAGCATAGGGCTGGATATTAACTCAGAAGCCTTTGTAACCTACGTGGTTGGTCTCTGTCACATTCCCTCTGGCTTGCTGTCATGATGGAAAAGCTCACAGTAGGTACATTAATGAGCCGACAACCGTCTAGGGAACTTGGTTTACTAAATTAGGTGGAAGGATGCATTTGGTTTACTGGCTACAGTGCACCAGTTGCTTAAAAACTGGATTGGAGTAGAGGAAACAAAATAGAAACCATAATGACATGTCTGAGAACACCAAAGAGCGGCTACTTGGGGATGATTCTTTCACATGATCTGGTAGCAACAGTGCTTGGGAAGTCTTCCTGGAGAAGGAGATATCCTAGAAGATTCTCACAAATAGTGATATTGGGGGAAGAACTGTCAGACAAATGATTGGGGTATGAGTGGTAAGCATTTCAAAATCCCACCAGCAGAGTTGAGAGGTATGTGGAGATAATTATACACTGTCTTGAATTTCTACAGGTTAAAGTAAATGACAAAGCCAGGAGATGGTGGCTCCCACCTGTAATGCTAGCTACTTAGCCATATTTAATTTAAAAGAAGACAGGCCATATGTTAAGAGAGCGAAATGAGGACTAAATAGTGAGCTTGAATAAAAGGGTAAGAGTTTGCAAATGTACCAGGAAGGATGGGGATGACAAAAATGTATAAAGATCATATTAAGAAATTATGAGCTTCTTGGACTGGGAATGTGGCTTGGTGGTAAAGTGCTTATCAGCATGCATGAAACCCTGGGTTTGATTCCTCAGTACCACATAAATAGCAAAAGTTAGCAGTGGCACTGTGGCTTAAGTGGTCAAGCACTAGCCTTGAGGAGAAAAAAAAGCTCAGGAATCGTGCCCAAACCCTGAGTTCAAGTTTCAGGAATGGCAGGAAAAAAAGAAAACAACAAAAACAGAGAAATTACCAGCTTCCTCTCCTTGAATTGTAGAGACTCCAGTTTTCACAGTAAAATGAATTTTCACAGAGGTGCTTGGCTGCTTGGTTAGAAGAGCAGACAGAAGACTGTCGAGTTGAACCAAGTTCATGAGCTAACACCTGGGGAGAGAAGGCAAGAAAGGATTAGTCTTATGATTCTGGGATACATCCTCATTTTTATCTCCTACCATGGGACTTTTAAGCCCTCATTAACGACAGCTTGGAGAGAAGTTTCCTTTTTCCTTTTTGGTTCCAAGGCAAATCAAATCACTACTGTCACCCAATATTTTCTTTTCTTTCTATTTGGACTTGATTCACTTGATGATGGAGTGCACCAGAAACTCACCATGACACTTGAACAAGTAGAAGTGAGTGGGAATGTGCATGGTACCTGCAGGATTAAAAAAACACAAAACCTGTGCAACATTCAGCAGTGTTCCTGGCCAAACAAATAGCATGATCATCCCTCTGCTGATGTCCAAAGTATGAGAAGGTTGAGCTAGGAATGTAGCAAACTGTCCTCCAGTGTTTGGAGTGTCTAAAAACACTCTATTTTTGGATATACAAAATTGAAGAAATGACATCAGTGGGCCTAGTTTCTGGACAAGAAACCAGGAGTGTGTGTTCTTGCTCAGTTCTTTGGATCAGCCCTGGTGTTTTACAAACTGAGCCATTCATCTGGTACAGTATTTTGGTGATTAGTGATAGAGTGTCATAAACTTTGCTGCCCAGGATGTTTTGAATTGTGATCCTCCATGTTTCAGCATCCGGAATATCTAGGATTATGGGTATGAGACACACATTTCATATTCTTAACCCTAGAAGGCCAGTATGTGGGATGAATGAATAAATGGGTTATTTCTTTTCTGTTTACTGTTTCACTATATAGTAGATCTTGTTCCATGTTTCCTGGACTTTTCCAAATTAGCTTATGCATTTCATTAGGAGGAACTTAAATGCATGCATAGCCAGAAACTATCCCCCAATCCCCACCCACCCACCCCCAGTACTAGAGCCTGAAATCAGGGCCTAGGAGCTGTGTTTGAGTTTTTTTGATGTTGTTGCTTGTTTTTATTTTGCTTAAAGCTAGCATTGTACCACTTGAATAACAGCTCCACTTCTGTCCTTTTGGTGATTAATCGGCAATAAGTGTCTTAATGATCTTTTCTGCCTGCGTTCACTTCAAACTGTGATCTTGAGTATTTAGGGTTATATGAGTGAATTACTGGTACCCAGAACCAACTTTTTTTAAAGACCATTCTTATTAGCATGTAATTAATTGTCTAAGGAAAGGTCTCGTGATAGTTCCATACTTGCATACAATCCATTTCAGTTAAACATTCTCTTCCATCACTTTCTTTTATTCCCTCCTTGAAACAAATGTAGGCAGGCACTGGTGGTTCATACCTGTAATCCTAGATACTCAGAAGACTGAGACTGGAGGATCTTGATTCAAAGCCAGCTGGGACAGAAAATTATGTGAGATACTTATCTCCAATTAATTATCAAGAAGTCAGAAGTGGAGCTGTGGATCAAGGAATAGAACAATAGCTTTGAGCAGAATTGTTAAGGAACAGGGCCTGCTGGATCCTGAGTTCAAGCACCCCTCCCCGCCCCTCTCTCCAAACCAATACCAACAGTTTCATTTTTCTATTTTAATACACTCATAATTATTTGTATCGTATTTGCCCTCATTCAGCTTCCCTCCTGGCCTTCCCTCATATTTTGCTTTCCTGTCATTCCTTTTGTTTTCATTTTTTAGTGTAATTTAACAGTGAGTTTTCTATATGCTTTTTCACCAGTACATATATTATAATTTAGTCAGATTCACCTCTTATATTATGCTTTGTTTCCATACGCCTCTACCAGCACATTCAGTAGGTTTCAGTGTATCTCCTTACACCATCTTTTTACATAGTCACAATGTATTTAATCTTATTTGTACTCCATCATTCTCCCTCCCTTTCATCCCCATATAGTTCCACATTGAAATCATGTTCTCTAGTCATGTCTATAAAAATATGCTTGTAACTAGATATGCATATCTTTCTAAGTCTAGATGGGTGAAAAAATGTGACACTTGGCTTTTGGATCTTGGCTAACAAATCAGACACATCCTCCATCCCCACCTCCCATCCTCTTTTAGAACTGTAAATTTATTTTGGCTTTCAGGGAAAGCAATGTACATAAATCAGTATTTGCTTGCTTGCATTCTTTCATAGATTAGTGGACATGAGTGTGTTTGGATCTGGGTTCAAATTCTAGATTCCACTCTTAAATACCTGACTTGTAATTTTCAGCTGAAATCCTGTGTAGGTGTTTGAATAATAATAAAACACCATTCTTAGGATGATTATTAAGAGTAAAATGAAATGGTGTAGATAGCTTTAGGTCATCTTTACCCAATAGGAAACCAAGATTTAGAGATTCCAAACATGCTGTGTAATTATTATCTGCAACATCAGGTAACTTTTTTTGCATTCCAAAAGCATTACAGATGTGTTCTTACAGATTTTCGATATGGGAAAAGCAACATGTAAGAACTGATTCATAGGCACTTTTTTTTTGGTCATGGGGCTTGAACTCTGGGCCTGATCTCTGTCCCTCAGTTCTTCAGCTCAAGGACAGCACTCTACCATGTGAGCCAAAGTGATGCTGCCAGTTTCCTGAGTGATTTGTTGGACATAAGAGTCCCACAGACTTTCCTCTCAGGGCTGGCTTTGAACGGTGATCTTCACATCTCAGCCTCCAGAATAGCTAGGATTAAAGGCTTGAGCCATCAGTGCCCAGCACATAGGCACTTTTATAAACACTCAAGTACTTGAACTATTCAATCAGGTCAATTGACTGGAATGGAAAAGGTTGATATATTGCCTGCTCTGTGGGAGTTGTTATTTGGGTTTGTCATTTATCTCTTTGATTTAGAAAGCCTGTGCTTAGTCATCTCCAAACACACTTATCAGAGACACACTTATCAGAGATGGGTAATCAAGCCAGGGCCATCCCCAGATGTTAGTCAGCGATACTGTGAAACTCATTTTCTCAGAGCTCACTTACATCCATCATTCTTCTTTGGGGACAGGTCTCTGCAGAGATACAGTACCTGTGACTCTGTGGCCTTGTCGGGTATCAAAATGCTCTGTCATGAAAAGCCTAGCCAAGGACCTCCTTTTCTTTTTTTAAAAAAATTTATTTTATTTTATTTGTGAACATACTGTACAGAGGGGTTACAATTGCATGGGCAGGATAATGCGTACACTTCTTAACAAGCATTGCAGCCTACTCCTTTGTTTACCCTTCACATCACTTCCCAGCCTCCCCCCTCCCCACCAGTCCCAATACTTCTCCTTCCCCCCTCCCCCCCCCCCCGCACCGACGTTGTAAAGCTCATTTTGGACATGACAACTTGTACTTCTCATTGTTGCAACAGGTCCACCTGTATGCTTAAGCAACTGGTTTTTCCCCATCTCCTCCACAAGTTATACTGACATCAAATATAGTGAAAGCAGGGGTTATACTGTGGGGGAGGGACATACAGAGCAACAAAGAGATAATCTTATAAATGCATTAGAAACACATGCATGAAAGAAAAAAACATTAAAATACACATCTAAGGGTTCATTTTCCTGACATCACATTATCTGACCTTTTCTGCTTGACTCATACATATACTAGATATTGCAAATAAGGGAAACCATGGGACCTATGTTTCTTTGGGCCTGGCTTACTTCACTTAATATAATTTTTTCCAAGTTTTTCCATTTCCTAACAAATGGGGCAATGTCATTCTTTCTGATGGAGGCATAGAATTCCATTGTGTATATATACCACATTTTCTTGATCCATTTATCTACTGAGGGGCATCTGGGTTGGTTCCATATCTTAGCTATGGTAAATAATGCTGCAATAAACATAGTTGTGCTGGTAGCTTTAGTGTGGTCTTGTTTGTAAACATTTGGGTAAATGCCCAAAAGTGGGATTGCTGGGTCATAGGGGAGTTCTATGTGAAGTCTTTTGAGGAAACTCCATACTGCTTTCCAAAGTGGTTGAACAAGTTTACATTCCCACCAACAATGAAGTAAGGTTCCTTTCTGTCCACATCCCCTCCAGCATCTGTTGTTGTTAGAGTTCTTGATTTTTGCCATTCTAACTGGAGTGAGGTGATATCTCAATGTTGTTTTGATTTGCATTTCTTTTATGGCTAGGGATGTTGAACATTTTCTTCATGTGTTTTTGGCCATCCTTCTTTCTTCTTCAGAGAAGTTTCTCTTTAAGTCTTTCGCCCACTTATTTATTGGGCAGTTGTTTCTTTGAGGATTTGTTGTTGGGTGGTTTAATTTTTTGAGTTCCAAGTATATTTTAGATATGAGACCCTTGTCCGTTGTATGGCTAGTAAAAATCTTCTCCCAATCCGTGGGCTTTCTATTGGTCTTCCTAGCTATGTCATTTGCCCTGCAGAAGCTCTGCAACTTTATGCAATCCCATTTGTCCAAACTTTCTTTGATTTGTTGTGTTTCCGAGGACCTCTTTTCTCTGTCCCATCTTTCTAGATGGAAGTTAAGATTTCTATTTCACAAAGCAAAAGGGCATGCTATTTGGAACCAGTGTCTGCTCCTCTGTGCAGTAAAGTTCAGAATGTAACATCACCTCCAGTTGACCTTGTTACAGTTGGATACGTTTTACCAAGGTGATTGCATCCTCTTTATGGCCATTGTTTCAATTACTGCAGGGCACTGGTCTGCAGTGGAAAGATAAGGCAGCTTTCTTCTGTTGCATGATAAGAATAAGGGACTTTGCTGGAGGAGACTGTCTGTTAAGCCATCAGAGACTTGAAACAATGGACTTTTTGCCATTTGGGATTGGTTTCTGCTTAATCTGTAAGAATGTCCATCTGCCACCTTTGGATATTATTTTCTCATTTGAGAAGTTGTGCCCAGCTCATTAGTTGTCTATTTTTATTCAGAAACAAAAAGAGATAGATTCAAAGCCTGGACATAAATAATTTCCAGGCTTGACTACTTCCTGCTCCTTGTCATGGGGCCTTCTCCATAGACTCCTCACACATGGAGTTGTTTTGACCACAGCAAAGGATGAAAGAGAATGAGAGAGAGCAAGAGAGAGTGAGAGAGTAAGAGAAATATCCCACTGTGAGAGTAACAGCTATTTATATTGCAAGCTGAGAAGTAATATCTCTCATTTCTTCCACATTCTATTCACTAGAACCAATAAGCTAGATGTGGCCACATCTAAAAAATGAGAGATTGCAGGCAATTGTCAGTCCTGGTGTGGTTTTTGACCTGGGATTAAAGGGACCTGCACAGTTAATCCTGATAAGTCCTGAAATGAAGGGATAATCTATAACTCATCTATGCTCTTGTCATATCCAGTGCCTGAATGAGTCTGTGCGCAAGATTCATGGTCTTAGAGAGGGTTGGGTGTGCCTGGCACTGGTTGAAGCCACCTCAAGACTAAGGGCCACTCAATGGGACAGGAAAAAAAGGAAATTCAGAAAAGAGCTTAAAAGATAAAGAGGACATGAAACAGCCTAATGCATGTGAAGAGTCTAGAATCAAGGGAGAACTTTATGGAAAAGTTAAGGGTCCAGTATTCTCTGCATTGGGAATTTGTCGTGCCAGTGTACTCCTGTAGTACTGCCAATCAGTATGCTGAGGCAGGAAGAACATAAATTCTAGAATAGCTTGGGCTATATCACCCAATTCTATCTCAGAAAGGAAGGAAGAGACAGACAAAAGGGAGGAAAAGTGCAAGAAAAGAGAAAAGGAGGAACTAGTAAAGAAAAGGTAGGGGTAAACAGAGGAAAGAAGGAAGGGAAGAGAATAAAAACCAAGAATAGGGAAAAAGTATATGTTGGGATGTCTAAATACCCCTCATGTATGACTCAACAATGATAAATGTCAGCAACTACTTATGGAGACTTTTTCAAAAAGAAAGAATAAAGTAGTATGGAGGAACAGCTCTCTGAGATTCTTCTGTGAGTGAACTTACTGGGTGCTTTTGGGGTCATAGGGGAATGGATTTGGAACTAAGTCTTGCTATGTAGCCCAGGTTGGACTGGAACTCACTATATAGGCCAAGCTGTCCTCAATCCATAAACTTCCTGCCTCTGTCTTCTGCATTCTGTGTTTGTGAGTATGGCTTTATTACACCCAGCTCATTTTTAATGCTGCTGTTCTTGCCAGTCCTGGGACTGGAACACAGAGAATGGACCCTGTCCCTGAGCATTTTTGCTTAAGGTTAGCTCTCTCCCACTTTGAGGCACAGGGCCATTTGCAGTTTCTGGTGATTAATTGTTGAGAAGAGTCTCATGAACTTTGCTGCCTAGGCTGGATTTAAACAGAGATTCTCAAATCTCAGCCTCCTGAGTAACTAGAATTACAGGTGGGAGCCACCAATGCCTAATGCATTATTAATTCTTTTCCTTTCAGAAAACCTGTGAGATAGCTGGGCAGTGGTAGCGCATGCCTGCAATCCTAGCTACTCAAGAG
The DNA here is from genome assembly GCF_024711535.1 of Dipodomys merriami. Lineage (NCBI taxonomy): Eukaryota > Metazoa > Chordata > Mammalia > Rodentia > Heteromyidae > Dipodomys > Dipodomys merriami. The sequence goes on along the minus strand of NW_027202727.1, from coordinate 164,040 downwards.
GCTAAGATTTGAGGATAGCAATTGAAAGAATGTCCAGGTAGGGGACTGGGAAGGTGGCTCAGTGGTAGAGCATTTGCCTTACATGCCTGAGGCCCTGGGTTCAATTCCTCAGCACCACATAAGCAAAAAGAAAAAAGTCAGAAGTGGTGCTGTGGCTCAAGTGGAAGAGTGCTAGCTGAGCTGAAGTGCTGAGGGACAGTGCCCAGGCCCAGAGTTAAGGCCCCACGACTGGACACCCCCCCCCATAAAAGAATGTCCAGGCAGGAAAGTCCATTAGATTCTTATCTCCCATAAACCACCAGAAAGCCAGAAGTGGCACTGTGGTTCAAGTGGTAGAGAGCTAACACTTAGCTGAAGAAGGGGTGGGGTGAAGTGGACCACTTACCTCGAACCAGCCCTACTCTGGGTGGGCATTACATGCATGCATGGTCACACACCCACAGGGAGTAGGAGGACGGAGATCCATGCAGCCAGGGCGAAGAGATCCTTGGGTTTCTTGTGCCAGCAGCAGGTGCCCCACCAGCTGCAGGAGGATGGTAGCAAACATGGCCTGGATCCTGAGACTGTCGATGGACACAGTGGATGCAGTGGAACCAAGTAGCCTCTGGGCAGAACCGGGAGAGGATGCAGGGCAGACTCCGAGCCTCCTGCTTCCTTCTTGTGTGGCCGCTACGGTTGTGTGCTTCCAGACTCATCTGGGACTGTGTGCATGTGTGTGCGCATGCGTATCCCTCACCAGCATTTGGGCTCATGCCCATTGCACGTTTGTACTGTCACAGTTTGTGTGCATGCGTGCCCTTCCTTCACACTTCCTGGCTGGGCTTCTATATCTCCTGAGAGGCTGGAGGACCCATGACTGCTGGAATCCAGACCTGAGGTGAGACTTTCCCAGATTGTATTGGAAAACATCCAGTGAAGGATGCAGCAGGGCACCATGCTTGGTTGGAGCACTATCTATAAAGTAGATTTTGTACTCTGTTTTCTAGTGAGCTTTGTTCTTTTTTCTTTTGCCAGTCTTGGGGTTGAACTCAGGGCCCGGGCACTGTCATTGAGCCTTGCTGTGCTCAAGGCCAACGCTCTACCACTTGAGCCACTTCCAGCTTTCTGCTGTTTATGTGGTACTTAGGAATCGAACCCAGGGTTTCATGCATATGCTAGACAAGCACTGTACCACTAAGTGACATTCGCATCCCTTTTGTTAAACCTCCAGCTTATCAGGAGGTTTAGAAGCCCAGCCCAGAAGTGTGAGGGAAGGGCATGTGCACAGGGTCAAGTGAATGCACATGCAATGCGCATAATCATGCAAGCTGGTGAGGGACATGCATGCACAGACGTGCATACATGTACACCCACCTGCATGAGCCTGCATGGGTATGACCACAGTAGCCACCCAAAAAAGAAGCGGGAAGCTGAGAATCTGCCCTGCATTGTCTCCTGGGTCCAGCCCGAGGCTGCTTGAATCCACTGCATCCACCAGCAGTCTCACGACCTAGGCCGTGTTCATTGTTGTCCTCCCCCAACTGGTGCTGCACCTGTTGCTGGGATGAGAAACCTAGGGTGTCTTCAGACTGAGTGCATGCATCACCATCCTCATAGTCCATGTGGGCATGTGACTAATATATGTGTGTGATGGCCTCCCGGTCTCGGGCTAGTTCAAGGTAAGTGGGACACTTCACACACATGCACGTATGCATGTGAGTGTGTGTGTGTGTGTGTGTGCACGTGCATGCACACACACACACACACACACACACAAACACACAAACACAGACACACACACTCATAGGACCAGAAGCGCAGGTCAAGGGACTGTAAGTGTGTGTGAAAGGACCTTAAACTGGGTGAAAGGACTTGGGAACACACTTGCAGAGCTACATAGACATTGACTAAGGCGCCCTAGAGCCCCACAGAGAATAAAGGGGGGTTGGGCTGTCTCAGAGGCCTCCTTGCTACCACTCCCCAGTATCGCTCCGGGGTTGGTCAGTTCTGCCGTTACCACTGGTGGTCATGGAACTGGAGCCACATTCATTGCCACCTTTCCCAAACTGGCACTGCACCTGCTACAGTGATGTCTCTTTGCCTGTGGACCTCTGTCTTCCTGGTCTGCATGTGCTTTGTTGAGGTGCCATCATGGGAACGCCCTCATTGCCAGGAAGTACCCCTCCTCTTGATCCTCCTCCCCACCAGGGACTGGAAGCCATGGTAAGAGGAGGTCCATTACTCCTGCTGATACAAGAAAAAATGGAGACTTGTAGAAAGGAGTTGACAGTGGGGATGAAGTCCTGCCTTGTACACAATAGATATCCACCAAGAGATTCACAGGGCACAATGGCATACTGATAATTCAGAGAAGTCTAGGATTAGAAAAAGGATGTCATTTTGGCTCACATGAGTCTTTTGCACTTCCTGTGAAACTTACATCAACAACCTTATTTTCTCTATCTTTTCACAGACCATTCCCCAGGAGCTCAGGACATCTGGATTTGAGCAGAGTTGTCACCAGAATGCCAAGGGACCATTATCATTGCATGGCCACCACCACCTGGGACTAGTCCACTTTCCTACAATGCCCATACGAGGCTTAATGTTCTTTCCTGCCTGGTTTCACTTCAAACTGTGATCTTCAGATCTCAGCCTCTTGAGTACCTAGGGTTATAGGAGTGAGTTACTGGCACGCAGAACAAACTCTTTTTAAAGACGATTCTTATTACCATGTAATTAGTTTTCTAAAGAAAGGTCTCACCGAGTGCCGGTGGCTCACTCCTGTAATCCTAGCTACTCAGGAAGCTGAGATCTGAGGATCGTGGTTCAAAGCCAGCCTGGGCAGGAAAGTCCTTGAGACTCTTATATCCAACCAACCACGAGAAAAAAAAAACAGAAGTGGCACTGTGGCTCAAGCGGTATGGTGCTCAGCTTGATCTGAAGAGTGTAAGGACAGCACCCAAGCCCAGAGTTCAAGCCCCACGACCGATCAAAAGAAAAAGAAAGAAAGAAAGAAAAGAAGGTCTCGTGCTATTTCCATGCATGCATACACTGCATCTCAGTTAAACTCACTCCTCCATCACTTTCTTTCATTCCATCCTTGAAACAAATGTAGGCAGGCACTAGTGGTTCATGCCTGCAATCCTAGATACTCAGAAGGCTGAAATCCAAGGATCTTGATTGAAAGCCAACTGGGACAGAAAAGTTTGTGAGACACTTATTTCCAACTAATTATCAAGAAGCTAGAATTGGAGCTGTGGATCAAGGGATAGAACAATATCTTTGAGCAGAAAAGCTAAGTAACAGTGCCTGCTGGGTCCTGTATTCAAGCTCTCTCTCTCTCTCTCTCTTTCTCCCTCCCTCCCTCCCTCCCTCCCTCCCTCCCTCTCCCTCTCCCTCCTCTCTCTCTCTCTCTCTCTCTCTCTCTCTCTCTCTCTCTCTCTCTCTCTCTCTCTCTCTCTCTCTCTCTCTCTCTCTCTCTCTCTCTCTCTCTCTCTCTCTCTCTCTCTCTCTCCAAATCTCAACAGGTTTCTTTGTTCTCTTTTAATACACTCATACCGTATTCACCCTCATTCAGCTTCCCTCTTGGCCTTCCCTCATATTTTGCTTTCCTATCATTCAGTTTGTTTTCATATTTTTAGTGTAACTTAAGGCAACAGTGGGGTTTCTATATGCCTTTTCACCAGTACATGTATTATAATTTAGTCAGATTCACCTCTTTGATTATGCTTTGTTTCCATACTCCTCTACCACCACATTCAGTAGCTTTCAGTGTGTCTCCTTACACCATTTTCTTACCTAGTCACAATGTATTTTAATCTTATTTATACCTTATCATTCTCCCTCCATTTCACCCGTATATTTCCACATTTAAGTCATGTTCTGTAGTCATGTCTATAAAAATGTTTATATCTAGATATGCATATCTTTCTAAGTCTAAATGGGTGAAAAAAGTGATACTTGGCTCTTGGAGCTTGGCTACCAAATCAGATATATCCTCCCTCCCACTCCTGCCCCATCCTCTTTTAGAGCTATAAATTCATTTTGGCTTTCAGGAAAGCCAAGCACCTAAAGCAGAGCTGCTCACGAGGCTGAGATCTGAAGATCACAGTTGGAAGTGAACCAGTTAGGAAAGACCATTAAGACTATTATTGCCAATTGATCACCAAAAGGCCAGAAGTGGAGCTGTTACTCAAGTGGTACAGCAAAATTAAAACAAAAACACCAACATCAAGTATTTGCTTGCTTGCATTCCTCTTCATAGAGTAGTACACATGAGTGTGGTTGGAGCTGGGTTCCAATTCTAGATTCCACACTTAAATACCTGACTTGTAATTTTAAGCTGCAATCCTGTGTGTGTGTTTGAATAATAATAAATAAAACACAATTCTTGGGATGATTCTTAAGAATAAAATGAACCAGGGGCTGGGAAGGTGGCTCAGTGGTAGTGCACTTGCCTTGCATGCTTGAAGCCCTGGGTTCGATTCCTCAGCACCACATAAGAAAAAAGAGAAAAAAGCCAGAAGTGGCGCTGGGCTCAAGTGGTAAGAGAGCTAGCCTTGAGCTGAAGAGCTGAGGAACAGCGCCCAGGCCCAGAGTTCAGGCCCACAACTGGACCCGAAAAAGAAAAAGAATAAAATGAACCAGTGTAGATAGATTTTGGTGATCCTTACACAATAGAAACCCAAGATTAGGAGATTTCAAACATGTGAAATTATTCTCTGCAACAACAGGTATCATTTTTTGCATTCTAAAAGCATTATTGATATTTTCTTACAGATTTTCTTTTTTTTTTTGGTGGTTGTGGGGCTTGAACTCTGGGCCTGAGCACTGTCCCTCAGCTTTTCAGCTCAAGGCGAGCACTCTACCATTTGAGCAACCATGACACTTCCAGCATTCTGAGTGATTTATTAGAGAGAAAAGTTCCTGGACAGTTCCTGTCCAGGCTGACTTTGAACCATCATCCTCAGGTCTCAGCATCCTGAGTAGCTAGGATTACAGACATGAGCCACCAGCACCTGGCTCATAGGCACTTTTATAAACACTGAAATAGTTGAAGTGTTGATTCAGGTCAATCGACTTGGAATGGACGTGTTTGACATATCACCTGCTCTGTGGGAGTGTTTGTTTGTGTGTATCATTTATCTCTATGGTTTAGAAAGCCTGTGCTTATACATCTTCAGACAAACTTAGCAGAGATGGTTAATCAAGCCAGAAGCCAGGGGCCATCCCCAGATACTAGTCAGCACCACTTTGAAACTCACTCACTCTCTCCAAAGTGACTTCCATCCATCACTCTTCATTGGGGACCGGTTTCTGCAGAGATATAGTACCTGTGAGTCTTGGTCTCATCTGTTATCAAACTGCCCTGTAATGAGAAATCTAGCCAAGGACCTCTTTTTCTTTGCCCATCTTTCTGGATAGAAGTCAAGATTTCTGTCTCACAAATCCAAAGGGCATGCTATTTGGAACCACAGTCTTTGGTCCTGCGTGCAGTAAAGGGAGTTGAGAATGTACCATCCCCTGTTACTGACCTTGTTACAGCTGGATACATTTTACCAAGGTGGTCTCATCCTCTTTCTGACCATGGTTTAAATCACTGCAGGGCACTCATCTGCAGTGGAAAGATGCAGCAGACTGGTTTTGTTGCATGATAAGAATGAGAGACTTAACTGGAGGACACTGTCTGCTGAGGCATCACAGACTAGGGAAAAAGTCTACTTTTTGCCATTCAGGACATGGTTTCTGCATAGTCTATAGGAATGGCCACCTGCCGCCTTTGGGTATTATTTTCTCATTGGGGAAGTTGTGCCCAGCTGATTATTATTCAGAAACCAAAATAGATAGATTCAAAACCTGGACTTAAGTCAGAGTCATTTCCAGGCTTGACTATTTCCCACTCATGTCTTCCAACTGTCATCTGGAAGCTGCAGCTCCTTGTTCTGGGGCCTTCTCATACACTGCTCACACATGCATTTGTTTCACCCAGAGCAAAGGGTATAGGAGAATGAGAGAGAGAAGGAGAGAGCAAGAGAGAGCAAGAGAGAGAAATCCTACTGTGAGAGCAACAGCTATTTATATTGCAATCTGAGAAATGATATCTCTCATTTCTGCCATGTTCTATTCACTAGAAATAATAACTAGATATGGCCTTATCTGAAAAATGAGAGATTGCAGGGGATTGTCGAGATTAGTATGGTTTTGACCTGGAACTTCCTTTCAGAGTGTGTTCCCTTAAGGGGATCTGCTCAGCTAATGGCTTATGGGTCCTGAAAGGAAGGGACAATCTACATTTCATCTATGCTCTGTCATATTCGGTGCCTGAATGAGCCTGTGCCCAAGCTACTTTGTCTCAGAGAGGGTTGGGTATGCCTGACACTGGTTGGAACCACTCCAAGGCTAAGGGCCACGAATGGGACAGGAAAACAAAAGGAAATTCAGAAAAGAGCCTAAGAGACATGAAACAGCCTCATGTGTGTGAAGAGTTTAGGGAATCTAGGGAGAACTTTTTGGAAAAAAGATAATGATCCAATATTCTCTCCCTTTGGGAATTTTCCAGTCATGCCAGTGTACTCCTGTAGTACTGCCATTCAGAATGCTGAGGCAGGAAGAACATAAATTCCAGAACAGCTTGCACTATATCACCCAATTCTATCTCAGAAAGGAAGGAAGGGACAGACTAAAGGGAGGAATAAGGGCAACAAGCAAATGAAGAGAAAAGGAGGAACTAGTAAATAAAGGGAAGGGTAAACAGAGGAAAGAAAGGAGGGAGAGAATTCAAAGAACAAAGAATAGGGACAAAGTATTTTGGGATGTATAAATAACCCTCATGTATGACCCAACAATGATAAATGTCAGCAACTACTTATGGAGACTTTTATAAAAAGAAAAAATAAAGTAGTAGGTGACAATATGTGACAAAATGAAATAGGTTTATGGAAGAACAGCTCTCTGAGATTCATCTATAAGTGAACTTCCTGGGTGTTTTAGGGTAAGAGGGATTTTTTTGGAACTAGGTCTTGCTATGTAGCCCAGGTTGGACTGTAACTCACTATAAAGGCCAAGATGGCCAAGATGGCCTCAATCTCTGAACCTCCTGCCTCTGCCTCCTGCATTCTGTGTTTGTGAATATGGCTTTATTACACCCATCTCCTTTTTAATGCTGTTGTTGTTGCCAGTCCTTGACCTGGAACATAGGGCTTGGGTGCTGTCCCTGAGCTTTTTTGCTTAAGGCTATCCCTCAACCATTTTGAGGCATATGGACATGAGGTTATCTTGTCATTGTCAAGAAGAGTCTCATGGACTTTTCTGTCCAGTCAGAATTCAAACCGAAATCCTGAGATCTCAGCCTCCTGTGTAGGTAGAATTACAGATGAGAGCCACCAGTGCCTGACACATCAATAATTCTTTTCCCTTAAAAAGACCTGTCAAGTTGCTGAGTAGTGGTTCCTCATGCCTACAATCCTAGCTACTCAAGAGGCTGAGATGAGAGGATAGCAGTTCAATGCTTGCCAAGGTAGGAAAGTCCATGTGACTGTTATCTCCAATAAACTACCAGAAAACCAGAAGTGGCACTGTGACTCAAGTGGTAGAGTGCTAGGCTTTAGCTGAAGAACTGAGGGACAGCACCCAGGTCCAGAGTTCAAGCTCCATGGCCAAAAATAAATGAATAACTAAATGAAATAAAGAATAAAAGACCTCTCAAGTAGAATAAACTTCAGGTCCATAAAATAGAAGTCTGCTTCTGAGATAGACATACTTTGTGTATGGTTTTTATTAGAACAATTATAGATATATTAAAATTCAAGACAACGGTACTAAAAGATATAAAAGCAAGATACTTTATTTCTAACCTGTGAGGGATAAATAAAGATTTAAAAAAGGGAGTAAGTGAATCAAAAACAGTAAAAAGAGGTACAAAGCAGCACAGGGACCCATACAAACTGGAATCAGAAATGAGAATGGCAGATGTGGACAAAACTATGACTTCATCTTGGATGTCTTGTCTCTCTTCTCAAGTGGAAAGAAATTTTTGAGTTGAATCTTTACAAAGTCTCCTTATCTCAGGCTCTCTTGCAATTAGATGTAGACCGTGCTATGTGAAAAGGACAGTGTTATAATTTCTGTACAAGGATAGTGTCTGTAATAACCCGTGGGGCCCAGGGAATCAGTGGGGCACAATAGTGTGGCCCCATGGTCCGGCCTGCTGGAGGGGGAGCAGCATCAAGAGTCAAGCCTCACAACTCCACAGACCCAGCCACTGGACAGAGCAGGGCATTGTGAGGCTGATGTCACCACCCCAAGGGGCACTGGAGGTGCATGCCATGGCTGGGGCATGCCACTGGAAGGGGCAGAGCAGGCCACCAAAAGGGGAAGGGGCATGCTCCTGGAGACATGCACATAGGGAGCTGACTATTGGGATTGGACTTGGGCTGCTTGGGGGAAGATCATGAATATCAGTTTGATGCCATTAGTGGGGCAGGGGTGCAGCCTTTCTAGGTGTATATAGGCTGCATGCTCCAAGGCTAGGGGGGAAGTTAGGGGAAAACACATTGGGAGGGAGGAGGGAGGAGTCCTGAGGACACCTGGTCTCTTGTGGAGAGGGGAGTAAGGAGGAGACCAGTGGTTCTGAAGAGATGAGAGTAAAGGAAAGACCTGGAGTCCTGAGGCAGGAATTGAGTGTGGAGGAAGGAGAGGATTGGGAGTGGAGGGGGAGAGATGGCAAGAGGGGAAAGCCTGCCACAGTAGGGCAGGGCAGGCCTGTGGAGGACAGGGCAAGCTCTGAGAGGCCATTTGGGGCTTCTTGAGGGGCCATTTGGGACCTCCTTGAGAGGTCCTTTGGGGCTTCTTGAGGAGCTATTCAGGGACTTTTTTGGGGGGGCGGGGGTTCCGGTCGTGGGGCCTAAACTCAGGGCCTGGGCACTGTCCCTCAGCTCTTCACCTCAAAGCTAGCGCTCTACCACTTGAGCCACAGCACCACTTCTGGATTTTTTTTCTTTTTGCTTTTTTCTGTTTGGTCTGGTCATGGGGTCTGAACTCTGGGCCTGAGCGCCGTCCCTCAGCTCTTCAGCTCAAGGCTAGCACTGTACCACTTGAGCCACAGGGCCACTTCTGGCTTTTTTCTTATGTGGTGCTGAGGAATTGAACCCAGGGCCTTATGCATGCAAGGCAAGAGCTCTACCACTGAGCCACCATCCCAGTCCTTCAGGGACTTCTTGAGGGGCCATTTGGAACATCCTCCTGAGGTCACTCAGGGCCTCCTTGAAGGGCCTGTTGGGGCCTCCTTTGGAGGTCATTCAGGGCCTCCTCTGGAGGCCATTTGGGACCTCCCTCTAGAGAGGCCTGTGGACAGTGGAGAGGCCTACATGTGGGGGAGGAAGGGAAGAAAGGGAAAAGCCTTCCCCTTTGGAGGTTTGGAGGTTTGGGGCTTTGGAGATCTGAGGTTTGAAGGTTTGCAGACCAACTAATTGGTGGTTTGAAGACCAACCAATAAAAGTTGGAGTGTCAGGACTGCCTATTGGAGGTTTGGAGGTTTGGTGATTGAGGCTGCTCTTGGTTCTGGGTATCTAAAAGGACAAGGAAGTCTCAAGACACCTTTCTGGTGTAAATAAACTTCTTTTGTTCACTTCTCACTGTGCCTCCATGGATTGTCTCGCTCTCTGTGGTTCATCAATACCCCACTGGGTGATGTCCTCACAGGGGCCATCCTAGGATGGCCATCCTAGGATGCCCAACCCCGAGGAAACATGAGGGCCACTGGCCAATGTCCTCATGGTTTCCACATGGCTGCCATGGTAGCAGTAAGAGCATCCGGCCATGTGCCCAGTGTCATTGGCAACAGACTTCCTGGACCAAGTACCTAACTGCCAGCAGGTGTGCACTGGGCTCTGATTGGTCCACTTCCTCACTGATGTCAATGGCCTGACTTGTGATTGGTCCATTTCCCCCTGACATCACAGAGCATTGTGAAGGTATGCCCAACAGGGTACATATGAGGCAGCTGCTCTCCAGCTTTTTCAGTTACAGTGCTGGGAGCTTTTACTCCGGTGACCTGATGGACTAACTCAGAACTATTTGATTGCTTTCTTTGGGTGTGGGGAGTGGTAGTTGTGTTGTTTGGGTTTGGGGATTTCATTTATTCAGCTGGGGGTTGTGTTTACTTGTTTGTTGGTAGGTTACCTTCTGTTTCTTAAGATTTATTAGTTGTCCACTTCATTTAGATCATCTTAGGTAATTCTTAAGCTTGATTACTTGCCATCCCAGGGACAAAGTGTTAATGTACAACTTTAGTTCCTCCCCCAGGGAGGGGGAGATCACTGTCATTGTACAGTACAACTTGACAAAGATTATTGGTTACTGCAGCTGTGTCTATGAGAAGCTGGCCCATCACTGCCTCACTGACACCACAGTGGCAGTCAAAGTTCTCCCAAGGAAAGATCTGAAAAGTCATGAGATAGAAAACGAGGTAGCAGGTGGGAAGTTGGCTCAGTGGTAGAGCGTTTGCCTTGCATGCCTGGGGCCCTGGGTTCGATTCCTCAGCACCACATAAGAAAAAAGCCAGAAGTGGCCCTGTGGCTCAAGTGGTAGACTGCTAGCCTTGAGCTGAAGAGCTGAGGGATGGTGCCCAGGCCCAGAGTTCAGTCCCCACGACCAGACCAAACAGAAAAAAGAAAATGAAGTAACCATTGTGAAAAGTGTACGTCACCCACACATCATCCAATTGTTCCAGGTGATGGAGGATGAAGACTCCTTGTCACTGAGCTGGCCACTCAGGGACATCTCTTGGGGTGGAGTCAATAAATCCCCTTGCATACGCCTATTCCAGTATGAAGCCAAGAGGTTGTTCAAGCAGATCACGAGTGCCGTTCACTACCTTCAAGAGAACTGAATTGCACACCTAGACCTGACAGCCAACAACGTCCTGTTCAACACCAATGGCAATGTTAAGGTCAGTGATTTTGGCGTTTCAGGGTGACCCCAAGACAGTTGCTAAAGGGGGTTTGTGGAGCCTTACTATTCCACCCCACTGAAATGATCCTACAAAACATGTTCAGTGGGTACAAGGTGGACATTTGGGGACTTAGGTGAGGTTTTGTATATGATGACAACGGGAAAGTTCCCATTTGAGGAGAATAAGATGACTCAGATATGGAAACAAATCCTAGAGGCCAGGTACACCGGTCCCCTTTACCAACTGCAATGGGACGTTATCTCCTTCCTAAACTGCTGACTGTGGGCTTCAATCTGAGGCCTGCTATTGAGGAGATAATGGAGCACCCATGGCTGGCCCTAAGTGTGGGATTTGGCCTGCTTCCTGATGAGCAACTGCCCAGCAAGCTGGACCCCATTATTGTCACAGTCATTTGCAACATGGTGTACACGGTAGCTGGTATTAAAAAGAAAGAACAGAGCATTCAATGAAGCCATGGCACCTACCTGCTCATCCATGAAAACATAAAGGAGAATACCAGAAGTGTGGAATCAAAAATGATGCTTTTGGCTAGTCCACCATGCACACCTCCTGAGGACAATCCCACCAGCCTTCTTCCTCCACAAAAAAGAGCCACCTATTCTGCAGGATGTAACACCTTCAGCTTGTCCTCAAATTTTCAGTTACCTCTGAAGAGAACCCAAAGTGCCAGTCTGCCTGTCCTTCTGCTCTACACCCTGCAGAGCTCCAGTTCCAGCTTCATTTGTGGCCCAGATTCTTTTAGCTGGTCGGGTACACTAGACAGTTTCCACTCAGTGGAAAATGGTCTTCCCTATGGGCATCCTCAGGGGGAGGCCATAGACCTCAGGTGGAACATTAGACAGGGCTGGAGGAGGGTGGCTAACAGGATAGTCACCATTTTTCGCAGACTTTGCTGCTGTGTGAAAGCCCCAAAGTAATGTTCACAGATTGAGAGCAAAGCTGTCCCAGAGAAAGCAGTGCAGAACTCTGAAACAGCACAGTTGAAAGCCACCAGACTCAGACCTTCGGGGTGAGTCTAACTAAAGCAGAGAGATGTGGAATTGAAGAGCTGCAGGTGGGAAAGGAGTCATGCAGGAAGTTCACACTGTGGAGGTCTCAGTCCAGCATGGCCAGGTTGTGTGACGGCTGCTAGGGGATTCTCCGACAGGGATTCCTTTCGGAGAAAGGACAGCTGACATCACCAAGGCTTTCCAATGCTGAAAGATAAGTTGAAAGGTGGCCTCAATCTGCTGTACCTTCTGAGCTGGGCATTTACACATCGATCCCTTACTTAATAGTATTGTCACTTTATTGAACAACCTTTTCCCTTGGTCCTCTGAACACTAAGGTGTTTTTGTCCCAAACGCTTCAGGTCATCTCACCTTTCACGTAGGTTGCTTGTATCCCCAATTGCTAGTTTATTTATTTAGGTTTAAAGTGAGGCCCTTGAGCTTGGTGGTATAGGAATCCATGGATCTCAGGGGCAGGAAGCATCCTGGACTCTGTTTCTCCTTCCGCAGTCTCTAGGTGACTGGGTACAACTACTGAGCACACTAGTTACACTGGCTGGGTTGGAGTACAAAGGCAAATCTTCACTGCGAATGGAGAGGTACCTCTCTCCATTCACCCAATGCACTATCAATGGTTTCTGCCCTTACTTTCCTCCATTTCAATGCACTTTCCTGCGTGTGTAATTTCTCTCTAAATCTCATCATTATCCCAACATAAAACCTTCATCCAAGCATCTCTTCTTTCAGAGTTGTTTATTTGCTCACAATAAAAGAGACCCTATTACTAAGACAGGTTGTTTTGAATGGCAACTCCTCCCATGAGTCCCCATTTTCTCTAAGGGGAACCAGAAGGCTGGGTTAGCTGAGTTTCAAATAAGAGAACAGTCTGACCAACCAGAGCCACTGTTTAGACTGGCTAAAAATATGAAGTAGAATAATATTCCTTCCTTGATCGTAGAGGTAGAGAAACCTGTGAAGGAGCAGCATTCCTGAGAAAGTATGGAGATACAGTGGTGCCACTGGATGGACCCTGCCTGGGATGACTGCATCTGGACAGTAGCAAAAATTTGGTAAGGTTGATATGACCTCTACCACTGGGCTATTTGTGTTGGTTTAGCCAGGGCCATGAGATTTCCACAGAGAGGCTTTGATGCAGGCTGATGCTGTCTGCCCTTGGGTGACAAGTGTGTTATAGGGAGGATTTGAGCACACCTGACTTTTGCTATATGTGCACTGATGTCAGGAGGCTAAGCCTGCAGAGCAGACTGATGAGATTTTCTGCAGTAGGTAGGATCAGTGGTCCAGCTCAGAGCTATTTGGGAGCAGATCTCCCCTAAAAGAACAAAAAGGGATTCTGGTGAGAGTCCCAATAAGGGCCACAAGAGGGAAAAGATGGGTACAAAGTAAATGACAGGGTGGACACTAAATGTAAAGGAGAAATGACAGGAGGCAAATTAAGAAGGGAGCTGAGGAATCCTGAATTCCACATGGGCCATTCTTCAGTGAAGAAAGTGGGTGGGAAGGAATTAACTGTTGATTTGTAAGACTTCTTGATCACTATTCTTTTTTTTTTCCTTTTGTCTGTTGTGTGTATGTGTTTGTGAGTGTGTGCTGCTACACCTCAGTGCTTTTTTCTTATGCTGTTTCCTTTGCCTTCTCTGTTCTCTCTCCACTTTTCTCACCTTCTCCCTGCTGCCGCCCACCATTTCTCTTCCTTTGTTTTCATTCCTCCCATAGCTACTCCTATTCTACTTCTCCTGTTCCTCTTCTTGCTGTTCCACTACTAACCTCTACCATTCCCTTTCCCTCTCTTCCTGCTCTTGAATCTGTCTCTCTCTCCCTCCACCTCCCTCACTCTTCCTCTCTCTCTACACTTCTCCCTTTTCCCTTCTTTCCCTTTCTCCCTCTCTGTCTTTCTCTTTTTTCTCTCTCTCAGTTGTTATGGATATGTCTGGTTCTCTCCTGCTTGAGTTATACTTCCAGGCTTGCATTTCTCTATTTACTTGAAGATGGAGTCTTCCCAGACTTGCTGTAAATGCAATCTTCAAGGTATCATCTTGGGAGATAGGTAGGAATACAGACAAGAGCTTACAGCATCAGGGAATGCAATTGGCTTTGTTAATCTGGTGTGGCAAAGGTTGCTTTCTCTATTTTGAAAGGGCATTTGTGTATTTATGTGAGGGATAGCTGTGTAGAGTCACCTTACAATTGGTTGTGGAAGGAAGGGGGTGATGGGTTTGTGTAAATGGACAGGGAAGGACGATATATGTGCTGTACAATTGCGCTGAGAGGTGTCAGATTCTTAGTAGAGACTCTATGAGTCCCCAGAGAGGCCCCCTTTCCCAAAGCACCCAGCTTGGGCATAGTGCTTCCGTTTCCCGGTAAAGACTTTAGGCCTCATGGAAGAATAGCAGAGCCCAATTTTTCTCCTTGGGGAATCAAGAATGCTATCAGAGCCAAGTTTTAAATATTTGAACATCAAGAGGCCATTTTTGGAATCACAAAGTGTATGAATTAAAAGATATTCCCTTCCGTTCAGCTAGAGGTGGTCAAGGAACAGGAGACCTGAGGAATCATGGAGATAAACTGGGATCTGTGGAAGGACATAGCCTGGATGGACTTTGGTTGTATATGGACCACACCCGTGGATGGACCCTGCCTGGGATGACTGCCTTCCCACAAGAACAAAAATTCGGTAAGATTAGATATGAGCCTTCACACTAGAATATTTGTATTGGTTCACCCAGGGCATTAGAATTGCACACAGAGGCAGTGTTGAGGATTCATGCTGCCTTTGGGTGACAAGTGTATGATGGGGAGGAGATGGGCAAATCTGGCCGTTTCTCTGTGTACACTGGGTCAGGCGGCTGAACCTGCAGAGTAGACTGATGAGAATAGCAGCAAGAGGAGGGCTGGGGCTCCTGGTGGGTCAGTGGTACTGCTCAGGGGTATTTGAGGAGCAATGCTATTCTCAAACAATGAGATGGATTTGTGGCGAGAGAAGCAATAAGGGTCCAAATAGGCAAAGGATGCATAACTGGTTTAAGACAGGGTTGATACTGATGCTGAAAGAGAGCTGAGGAGGAATGTAAGGAATGCTGAACTCCTCATGGAACAATGTACAGTGGAGAGGGTGGGTGGGGAGGGAAGTACTATTAATTTCCATGATTTCTCAATGCTTTTTAATTGTCTTTTTGTTGGTTGTGTGCATGCATTTGGGAATGTGCTGGCTTCAACTCTGTTCTTTTCTCTTTCTCAGTCTCCTTTTCCCTCTGTGGCCTTTCCTTGGGCCCTCCTCCCCTCTACTGTCTCTAATCTCTCCTTTCTTACACCCTCATTCTTCTTCTCCTCTTCTCCTCCCTCTAATCATTCTCTTCTCCCTATCTCATTCCTTCTCATTCAATCCTTTCTCTAGAATTTGTCTCTTTGTCTCTCTGTGTTTAGGTATGTATGCATGTCCCTCTCTTTTTCTCTCTGTCTGTTTTCCTTCTCCCCCTCAGGCCCCCTCTTTCCCTTTTTCTCTCTTGAGTGTGGGCGTGTTTCTGGCTGATGTTTTACCAGTGGAGTCACTCTTCTAGGACTGATTTTCTACTGAGTTGGACATGGAGTCTGCTCAGGCTGGCTTTATCTACAGTCTTCTCAGTGTCAGTGTGTACAGTAGTTAGGATTATACAGGTGAGCCTCCAGCACCTAGACTTTGTGAATCTGGTACAGCACAGATTGGTTTCTCTGTTATTACAAAAGGAATTTGTGTACTTGTATGAGGGACAACTTAGAAAATTTTGGGAAAGGAAAGGGTGTTGGGTTGGGCTGTATGTGGAGAATGGAGAGGTAGAGAATTACGTTTCCACAGTACAAGGGTTTCAGCACTGAGAGATGTCAGATTCTTAGGAGAGACACTTTGAGTCGCCAAAGATGCTTCCAGTTGACACCCCCTTCCCCAGAGCACCAGGCTTTGGGCATGGTGCTTCCTTTTCCCTGGCAGTTCCCAGGGGAAGCCTCTAGGTCTCATGGAAGAAGAGTAGGGCCTGATTATTGTCCTAGGGCACATGGTGTGTAGGAAGCTGAATTTCAAATATTGCCACACTATAAACCTCCAGAGCCCATTTTTTGAACCAAAAAATGTAGGAATTACAATATTTTCCTTCCTATCAACTAGAGGTGGAGAAACTTTTGAATGAGTAAAAGACCTAAGAAAGCATGAAAATATAGGAACATGTGGATGGAGATGAGTACAAGTGGACATGAGCAGAAATTTAGTAAGATTGGATATGAACCTCCACCACTGTGATATTCATTCAGCAGGGCATTGGATTAGTGTACTTCACTGAGGAAGTACACTCAAGCATGGAGAATGAGAATACTCAAACTTACAAAAGTTGTACATAGTATATATGAAAAGGAAGATTAAGGCAGAAAGAATCAGGATGAGTGTTGGAAATAATCTGTGTTTTTGTGTGTTTGCAGATGTGTGTTGTGTGTACATGTGCACAAAGTTGTATTTTTGAGTATCAGAGTAGACCTCTTTGGCAAGGGGGTTTGGGGGAAGGATAGGGGACTGAGCAGCTGGGTGTGGGGAAAAGCATTCTAGGCAGTTGGAATAGCAGTTGCCCCCAGCTGGCACAGTGCAAATGCCAGTGTGGTTGCAGCAAGGAAGCCTGTCCTCTGTGGGGAGAGACAGGATCAGAGAAGGCACAGGAGCCTCTTGGCAGCACAGGCTCTGCACTACACCAAAGGAAGCTGTGAGCAGAGTGGTGACCCACCATGCTTCAACATTGTCCTGTGGTTCTCCTGTCTACTCTAAAGCCACATTTCTTAGTCTTCAAATATGAAAGGGTGTGTGTGATATTGGTGTTTCTCATGAAATTGAGTGTCCTCCAGTTCCATCCATAGTCTCTGAGTATTGGTTTCTTTTTTTTTTTTTTTTTTTTGGTTCCTTTCTGGTGCTTGAATTAGGGCCAGTAAAAGGTCCCTGAGCATTTAGCTCAAGGCTGGAGCTTTACCAGTTTGAGGCACAGCTCCATTTCTGGTTTTCTGAGGGATATTTGAAGTAAGAGTCTCATGGACTTTCCTGCCTGGGCTGGCTTTGAATGATGATTCTTAGATTTCAGCTTTCTGAGTAGCTAGGATTACAGGCGTGAGCCACCGATGCCTGGCTCATGATATAGTTTTGATAGTGAAAATATCCTATCCAGAAGTCAAGATTGCCTGCTCTGGTTCTGGCTCTGCAGTCTTCTTCAATCTTGAAAATTTTTCAAGATTTTTATTGACTGTTTTCAAGATTATATGCCACTTCCACTTAGTCTTGTCTGAAGTTTTATCATGATTTGACTTGGGTCTTGCAGGACTATCGTGAAGTGACACTGTGTGCCTCCCACTGCATCCCACCAGGTGGCTGGGAACATCAGTTTGTCTTGGGAGTGTAGTAGGTAATTTTGATCACTTGAAGATGGCCAAATTTGCCCGTTTTTCTACTGAAAAAATTCTCCTCTCCCTTTGTAACTGAGTGATGTGTGGGAAAACACATAAGGCTGTGGAAATATCCCATTCCTCACATCATTGACAGTTTGCTTATGTATTTACATATTTATTCACGTTTGAACTTGCTAGGGGATTCCTATTGAATGCATTGGGTTGTAATTCCACTCCTGTCATGGTTTTGATGGTTCCAGACTTGGCCAGTGCGAGCCCCTTCTAACAGACTTTTATTAGTGCTTTTATTTCATTTTAATTTTATTTTTTTGCCAATCCTGGGGCTTGAACTCAGGGCCTGGGCACTGTCCCTGAGCTTATTTGCTTAAGGCTAGCACTTTACCTCTTGAGCCACAGTGCCACTTCCAGCTTTTTCTCTTTATGTGGCACTGCAGAACCCAGGGCTTCATGGATGCTAGGCAAGCACACTACCCCTAAGCCCTCATTAGTGCTTTTGTTCTTCACTCATACACAAGATCAATGTTTATTTAGTACCTTCCATGCTCTAGTCTTTGAATCAACTATTATCCAGGAGCTGTGGCTGGATGGCATTTAGAAACCAACATCTGAGTATTAGGTATGTTCTTTGCTTTTGAGATGTTATTGTTCCTAGGCCCTTTTGGAGAAGAGAACTGGAAAATACATAAAACGAATATACAAAATACATGTATTCATATATATTGGTGTGCATTGATATATACAAGCCCATACATGTATATTTACACATATACACATTTAAATTTATATTAATTTCTTTTAGTAGTAAAGAAATGTAAACTCAGAACCTCTTGCTTGCTTTGCTTGGGTCCTAGTAATTGAGCCCCCCTTTAAGCCCTGCTTTTTGCTGGTTAGTTTGGAGGTGAAATCTAATAAACTTTCCTGCCTGGACTAGTCTCAAACTTCAGTGTTCAAGCTCTTAGCCTCCTGAGTGTCTCAACTTCTGATTTGTACACCAATCTATGTATATATATCCATTTATATATACTCAAAATCATGAGTTCACACTGACACCTCCAACTGCAATCTCACCCCAAATATTCTTCCAGTTTTTTTTTTCCTTTTCCATATTTGTAACTACCAAGAAACCTATTACCCTTGATAGGATGACTTACTGAGTAATTCATTCTGTTTGTAAACAATCTCCTGTGATTGCCTGTGATGTAAATGTATTTGGCCTTTTTCTATGGTTCCTGACATAGAAATCCAAAAACACTCATGCTTTCCTGAGTAACAGGGGTGGTAGTAGGTCTTTTGCTCTACTATTTGGTCATTGACCCTGGTTCCTCAATCAGAGCTCCTAAGACCTTAGTAATTTCCTGAGTTATAGTAGCATCTGACCCAGAGCTATGAAATCCTTTGGAATTTCCTGTCACAAGAGCATGTTCTAAGAGGTGCAACCCTTGATGTACACCTGGATAGCCTCAGCATGGAAGATGGTCTTTTTATGATGGACTGGTAGTGCAAACATGTAATCCCAGTATTTAGAAGGCAAATGCAGAAGGCTCTTGAGTTCAAGGCAAGCCTGGGCTACAGTCAAACCATCTTTTAAAAAACAAGCTTTTATAGGTACATTATTTGGGGATTAGCTCTTAACTTTGTTTTTTGGTTTCATGAAATTTTGTCATGTCTGTAAAATTTATACTTGCCAAGAGATTCAAACTGCCTGATCAACCCATTCTCTCTATTGCTCTGTATCTGTCTGTCTCTGTCTCTGTCTCTCTGTCTCTGTGTCTGTCTGTCTGTCTGTCTGTCTCTCCCCTTCTCTCCCTGTCTCTGGTCGATGTCCTCATGGTTACCACATGGTTGCCAAGGTAGCAGTAGCAGCATCCTCCCATGTGCCCAGTGGCCTTGGCAATGGTCCACTAGGCTACATGGAAGAGTAGTAGTCCCCCAAGCTCTCACAGAGACTTGATTCTTGTGACTATTTACCAGTCCTTTACACACTAGTTCACTCATTTCAGGAGGCATGACTAGTGCTATGAGCCCAGCATGCCTGGCATAGTCCCCGTGTAGCACACTCAGGCCAAGTGCCTGGTGCTACAGGATTCTGCAGCCGAGCTTCTGGTCAAAGTACATCTGACACTGAGCTGGCCTTCCCAGGCTGAAAGGAAAATGGAAAAGTAGCCTGAAGGTGTCTTTACTTCAGAGGTGGTAGGGGTTGCAGCTTGATCATATGGTGACTTCACCTGACAACAATTCACCTTTGTCCTTGAGGTGGTTTTGTTCCAAATGCTACAGCAGGTAATCACCTTACCTTTCATGTAGGTTTCCTGTATGTTTATATACTTATTTGTTGTATTTACATTTGAGCTGAAGCCCATAGATCTGAGGGTCAGGAGGCATCCTGGACTCTGCTCCTCCTACTGTGGCCTCTAGATGACTGGGTCCAACTCCTGAGCACACCAGTTACACTGGCTGGGTTGGAGCATAAGGGCAAGTCTTCATTGGGAAAGAAATGAGACCTGTCTCCATGTACCATGACAGTGGTTTCTGCTCCACTTTCCTCCATTTCAATGCAGTTTCTTCTGTGTGTGTTTTCTCTATAATCCTTTACTCATCGCTATCCCAACATAAAGCCATCATCCAGGAGAACCCGATTTCTCATTTATTTGCTCACATTGGTAAAAGATAAAACACATATTTGAAAGACCCTAATGCATACACCCTGAAGTCGTAATTGCAACTTCCTCTGTTAGCCCAATTTTTCTCCTCAGGTAAACAGAGTGTTGTGAGTGCTGAGTTTCACATATGAGACCACTGTGAACATGTAGAGCCTATTTTTGGAATCACAAAGTATATTAATTAAAATATGTTCTCTTCCTTTCAGTGAGAGCTGGAGAAACCTCTGAAGGAGCAGGAGACCTGAGAGAACACGGAGGTATAGTGGTGCCTGTGGATGGACCAGGCCTCTGTGGACTTGATCTGAGGATGGACCCTGCCTGGGATGACTACTTCTGGACATGAGTGGAGATTCAGTAAGATTGGATGTGACTCTCCACCACTGTCTTATTTGCGTTGGTTCATCCAGGAAGTGCTGAAGGCTGATGCTGTCTTGGGTGACAAGTGTGTGATGGGGAGGAGTTGGGCACAGCTGGACTTTGCTCTGTATACATTGGGGTTAGGAGGCTGAGCCTGCAGAGCTAACTGATGAGATTTGTAGCAAGAGGAGGACTGGGTCTCGTGGTGGACAAGTGCAGTTCAGGGTTATTTGGGGAGCAGATCTCCCCTCAAAGAATGAGGTGGGATTATGGTGATAGAAGCAGTGAGGGCTAAAGAGGGTAAAGGATAGGCACCTGGTGAATGACAGGGTTGACACTAATGCTGAAGGAGAACTGAGAGGTGGAATGTCATGAAGGGAGCTGAGAAATCCTGAATTCCTCGTGGTCCAGTGTTCAGTGAAGAGGGTACGTGGGGAGGGAAGTACTGTTAAATTCCATGATGTTTCCATGCCTTTTATTTTTTTCCTTTTGTTTATTTGTTGTGTGTATATGTTTGTGAGTGTTTGCTCGTACCAAGTCTTTATCTCTGTGCTTTTTTTCTTAATTCTCTCTCTGCTTCCTTTTCCATCACTTTCCTCTTTCACCTTTCCCTGTCTTTCCCCCTCTCTACTATCTCTTCCCTCCTCTTCTTCTACCTCATACAGTCTCTTAGTCTACTTTTCCTTCCCCTCATCTTCTTCCTCTCATCTCCCTTTTCTCTTACCTCTCTCTCTCTCTTCCTGTTCTTGAATCTGTCTCTAACTCTGTCCATTTCTCTGTCTTTCATCTCTCTGTCTCAGTCTTTCTTTTTCTTTCTCTCCTTCTTTCAATTTGCATGTTCATGCCTGGTGCTCTACCACACCTCCAGGTCTGCATTTTTCTAGTTAATTGATGATGGAGTCTTCCTAGACTGGCTGTCGCTGCAATCCAGGTAGCTTCTAGGATAGTTAGGATTACATAGCCTCCAGCATCAGGCAGTGCACTTGACTTTGCTAATCTCTTGTGGCACAGGTTTGTTTCTCTGTTGTTATGAAAGGTATTTGTGTACTTATCTGAAGGACAGCTGTGTCAGTGACACATTAAAATGGGTGTGGAAGGAAGGTGGTGTTAGTCTGCTGTGCAGAATGGACATGGAGAGAAGGACATGTATAGTGCAAGTGTATCAAGACCCTTAGAATATCAGAACATGTGCACACTCAAGGACATGTGCACTCCCATTTCCTAGTGAAAGAGCAAGCAGCTCCCTTTGCATGATTGATTAACAGCTTCCTTCTCTCTTTACCAAGATGTCTCAGAAGCACACAAGCAGATGGCTGCTCAGGAATTCCTCTGGGAATCAGCCTCCTTCAAACCCAACCTGATGTGCACGTCGAGACGGAATTAGGAAGGAAAATGTGCTCTTTTCTTCCTTCAAGTTCAGCTCTCAATGCAGAGCTAGATGTGTCAAATGATCTCCTCAGAGTGAGGCAGAGACTGCCAGGAGACAAGGCCTTGCTGCCCCAAAAGCGGCAGTTGAGGCTCAGAGTGAGGGAGTGGGCTTCAATTCACATCTGTGGGTTTGGCTTAAGAGGTTAGTGTCTTGTAGTCCTAGTGCAGTAGAGAGTGTGCCTCTTCGCTGCTGTGATTTCAGTGTTGAGTTGCATTGTGGAGATGGGGGAGAGGGGCAGTATGCCAAGCAGGAGGCAAGTCATTTTATGATTCCATGCCAGTCTTGTCTTAAGGGGCAAGATGAGCTCACTGTCCAAAACTCAGGTCTACCTTTGACTTTTCAATGGATAGTCTGATGCACACGCATGCTAGAACACTCCTAAACCTTTGTGGAACAGTTGGAGTGCATTTGGCTCAGTAGGTGAAGGAGATAGGACCAAAAGTTGCCCCAGAGAATGAGGCTCCCACAGCTTAGCTAGAATATCACACAGATCATTACATAGGCTTCTAACCAGCATGATGGGACCAGGGCTGGAGGAAAGACTTGGAAGAACTGAAGAGGGAGGAGCCAGTGTGGGATGGAAAAGCTTCCCAGAGGAGGAGCAGGTGAGCTGGTGTGTGCACACCATCTCCATGTGTGAGATTGAGGTGCACAAGGCGTCAGGCAAAGGGCATGGAAACACAGGTGAGGAGACCACAAGGCAAGGGTGAGAAGGGCTGTGGAAGGGAGTCATAAGAAAGCAGTGGGAAAGAGCTTTGACCATGTGCAACAGGACAATTGTCAAATAACTGTGTGAGAGAATGGGTAGGCCTTCATTCAATGGACATTTGCTGAGTGACCACAGGGTGAGAGACATCATCCTGAAGACTGACACAATGCTGAGAACAGCACAAAAATATCTCTCCTTGTGAGTTTACACTCAAGCATGGAGAAAGACTTTACACAGATTTACATAAGTAATAAAGAGAATACATCAGAAGGAAGATGTAAGGCAGAAAGGATGAGTGGTGGGAATATTCTGTGTGTGTCTGCACCCATGTGTGTGTGTGCATGCATGTCCACAAGGTTGTATTTTTGAGCAGGGTATCATAGAGTAGATCTCTTTGGTGGGTGGGAGTGGGGGAGGATGGGGGATGAGCAGCTGGGTGTCTGGGGAAGAGCATTCCAGGCAGTAGAATAACAGTGGCCCCCAGCCTGGCACAGGTTATCCTGGGCTGCTGCAGAACAGTACAAATGCCAGTATGGCTGCAGCGAGGAAGCCTGTGCTCAGTGGTAAGAGACAGGATCAGAGAAGGCACAGGAGCCTCAGGCTCTGCCCTTCACTGAAGGAGGACTATGAGCAATGCTTCAGCAGTGTCCTATGGTTTTTCTGTCTGCTCTAAAGCCACATTTCTTAATCTTCAAATATAAAAGGGTGTGTCTGATATTGGTGTTTCTGTACCTGCATTATTTTTTTTTCTTCTTTTATTGTCAGTTGTGGGGCTTGAACTCTGAGCCTGGTCACTGTCCTTGCACTCTTCAGCTCATGGCAAGCACTCTACTGCTTGAACTACAATGCCACTTATTGTTTTATAGTAGTTTATTGGAGATAAGAGTCTCAAGGGCTTTCCTGCCTGGCTGGCTTTGAACCGTGATCCTCAGATCTCAGCCTCCTAAGTAGCTAGGATTATAGGTGTGAGCTACCAGCACCCGGCTTTGCATTATTTCTTGAAGCTTAGTGTTCTACTGTGCAATTTATATTGTTGAAATTGTTTTCTTTTTATTTGTTTGAACATGGGTCTAGGGCACTGTCTCACTATCACTCTACCATTTTGAACCATAGATCTGCTTCTGGTTTTCTGGAGGTTAATTGGAGAAAAGAATCTCATGGACATTTCTTCCCAGGCTGACTTTGAATTTTGATCTTCAGATCTCAGCTTCCTGAATTGATAGGATTACAGGTGTGAACCTGATTTTATTTTATTTATTTATTTATTTTTTACTTAAGGCTGAATAACATTCCACTGAATGTATACGCTTTCTTTTTATTGGTCCAATGATGTACACTTGATTGATTCCCTATCTTTATTGTGAGTGGTGCTACCATAAATGGAAGTACATGCAGACAAAAAGAAACAAATAACAACAACAACAACAACAAAAAAGTATTCCTTCACTGGAGTCTGATGGCTCATGGAATCTTGCCTTGGTAGGAACTTTCATGAAAGTCTTTTCTCTAGTTAATGACCAAATACCTGGGAGTTGAGCTGTGGCTTAAAGTAGTTGAGCATTAACCTTGAGCTAAAGAGCTCAGGGACAGCATCATGGCCTCAAGTTCAAGCCCACACCACCACCACCAAAATCACTAAAAATATATTTGTGAAACCGTCTGGGAAGGTGGCTCAGTGGTAGAGTGCTTGCTTGCATGCATGAGGCCCTGGGTTCAATTCCTCAGCACCACATAAGCAGGGGGAAAAAAAGAAAAAAAAGAAAAATAAAGCCAGAAGTGGCACTGTGGCTCAAGTTGTAGAGCACTAGCCTTGAGCTGTAGAGCTGAGGGACAGTGCTGAGGCCCAGAGTTCAGGCCCACGACTGGAACCAACCCCCCCCCTCCAAAAAAAAATATTTGTGAAAATCAAACCTCACACAACTTACCCATTTTGTTATTTGGTTTGGAAATAATATAAATGATTTCAGATTGACTACATTTAAATTCCAAAGCAAGTGACCAACCCTTCAACAGAAAGGCAGGGGTGGGGGCTGAGGGGTGGTCTTCACCCACCCTGACTCCAAAGACCCTAAAATGAGCCAAGACACGACTAGAAAGATCTACAGTCAAAGAAACGTACATGTGAGGGCTGGGAAGTTGGCTCAGTGGTAGAGCGCATGCCTGAGGCCCTGGGTTCGATTCCTCAGCACCACATAAGCAAAAAAAAAAAAAAAAAAAAAAAAGAAAAAAAAAAGAAATGTACATGTGTTGTCGGGAGAGAGGCCTAAGGACCTAGAAGAAAGTTCTAGCTGGGCACCTGTGACTCTAGTCTCCATTTTCTATTTGAAGCCTCTGGTACCTTCTATGTACAGATGATTTTGCCAATCTGAAAGTCATTTGTAAACTGACTTCCCACTACAGGTTGTTATGTCAGTGTCAACCCTATTGAACTGAACCCAATTCTCAGCATCACTGTTTAAAGAAAGAACAAGAACACAACTTGTTTTCCATACAATACTTAGAAAGCAATCTTGTTCCCCAGTTATAAGCACCATAAAGACATCTCCAAGGAATAAGAGCACACAGTCTGTCAGATGACATTGTACAGACTGAACTCAGCCCTAGCTTGAGCGAGCATGCACTGCCCTCTGCTGGTCAGAGATAGGCAACAACTGACTCTTGGGAGACCTGAGACAGGGACTTTTGGTGAGCCCAGGGCTTTTGGTGTGAGTGATGGTGCTGCTTTATAAAGCTCTTTTCTCCCTGTTCACCCAGCAATTGCAGGGACTAGGTTTGCTCTGTTTGAGAAAGCAAAAATTTCAAAACTTACTTTCTTCCCTTTGAGACATCGGCAATCTCTCCTGTTCCCATCTATTTTATTTACTTATCCTAAGCACATACGTTTATTCAGCAAATATTTTCTGATTGCTACTAGTAATGTGCAAACTCTTTCTGGTTACTAGGAATGTCTGTAGGAAAGATAAACATAATCTTTGTTTTGGTGTTTATTTTAGGGGCCCAGCGAACATGAGTGTTAGTAATTATGGGCAAAGTTTACCAGTGGCAAGCAAGGGTGCCAGGTTCACATTTACTCCTCCTTGTAGAGCTGAAACATGAAAGAAGTGGTATTTTTTCCACAAGGCCATTCTTGCATTTTGGGGGCTTTTTTGTTTGTTTTGTCGATCGTGGGGTTTGAATTCAGGGCCTGGGCATAGTCCCTGAGCCTTTTTTTTCAGGGTATCCCTCTACTACTTTGAGCTACATCCCTGCTTCCACTTTCCTTGTTCTTCTTTACAAATAAAGAGTCTCAGGACTTCCTGCCCAGGCAAGCTTTGAACCATGATCCTCAGAGATCAGCCCCCTGAGTAGCTAGGATTATAGAGATGAACTGCAACTCCAGGCTTCCCTTGTTATTTAAAATAGAATCTCCTAAATTGCAGAAGACTTTCAACTGAAGTTGATTCAAAGTCCACTAGATGGCAGGATTGCCTACTTTAATACCAAAGGCAAGCAGAGTCACAGATTCTTCTTTACAACTCAATACAGAGCCTCAGCTCTTCTGACAACTCTGGGATGTCCATTTGACTTTTTTTTTAAAAAGTCAATGATCAATCATTAAGAGTCAAGATACAGTGCTATCGAATTACATCTAAACTTACAAAGAAAAATTGCTGTGGAGGCAAAAAGTAGTAAGTAGGGAAATACAAGGTTAGTATTTCTATTTCTTTTTTTTTTATTGTGAAAATACCGTACAGAGGGGTTACAATTACATGAGCAAGGTAAAGGTTAGTAGTTATAACCTTGTCTCTAATCCTCTATTTTCCATTCTTCATGGTTTTCTGGTGAACTCTGACGTGAATCACAAGTTTCTTCTCCTCACAATCCTTTATTTAGCTGGAGGACAGATTGCTAAGAGTGACAAGATGCAGGTGTAGAGGATTCCTTTGAGTTGGAAACAAAACTTAGTCTAAAGCTCTGGCTTGAAAAAGAACTGGGAGCCAATGGCTCATTCTGTAATCCTAGCTACTCACGAGGCTGAGATCTGAGAATCACTATTTGAAGCCAGCTCAGGCAGCAAAAATCCATGAGACTCTATTTCCAGCAAACCACCAGAGAAGTGGACCTATGGCTCAAAGTGGTAGAGAGCTGGCCTTGAGCAAAAGAGCTCTGGGACAGACTCCAGGTTCTGAGTTCAAGTTCATGACTAATAACAAACAAAAAGAAGGGGAGTGTGTTTTATCACCATGGTTGTATTGGTCAGCTTTGCTTTACTACAGTAACATACTTGAAGCAATTAGCTTATAACTGAAAAGTTCCCTTAGCTACCCACAGTTTGTGGGTTCTAGTCCAATGTCAAGTAGTCTCTTGCTTTGAGCCTCTGGCAAAGATTGCATATCCTGATAGGAACATGTGTCAGAGAAGATGCTCAGATGACAGGCAGAATAGGGGAGCAGGAAGCTCTTGACCTGCAGACCTCCCCATAAAGACTCAACTCTTAAAGGGCCCCTAGTATCTCCAGTACTGGTGTTTTAGAGATGAAATCCTTAGCACATTCAATACCCAAACTATAGCAGTGACTTTGTCAGGGTGAGACCTTGAGAATTTTAACATCTTTGAGACACAACATCTCCAAGGCAAAGTTATAAAACTAGGAGACTGTAATATCCAGTGATTATGAGAACTAAATAATATCATAATATCATAAGGAAATCCTGCTAAAATATAATTTGAGGCAGGCACTGGTGGATCACACCTGTAATTTTATACTTACTCAGGAGGCTGAAATCTAAGGATCCAGGTTCAAAGCCAGGCCGGGCACGAAAGTCCGAGAAACTCTTATCTCCATTGCACCACTAGAAAACCAGAAGTGGTGCTGTAGCTCAAGTGGTAGAGCACTAGCCTTGAGCTGAAGAGCTGAGGGACAGTGCTCAGGCCCAGAGTTCAAGCCCCATGACCAACAACAACAACAACAAAAGAATGGATCCGGGAGCCTTATCGCATCTCCATCCTGCCTGTACCTGTCCCTTATGTATAGGGTCTTAGCTTCTCCCTCTGAGGCATGGCTTGGTCCAGTTGGTGGGTATAGGGTTAGATAGGGTATAGGGAGTGCTGTAGGGAGTCTCCTTGGTTTCTCTGTCTCTACTGAGTCATTACTGCATTGTGAGATTTGCATGCATCATCTTGCTGGGTCATTCTCCTCAGGCATCTTGTTGAATCATCTCTCTCCCATATTGGAGCTGGTCCTTGCTGTTATCCTTTACCTAGCCAGGGAGGCCTAACTCCTTCATGAAGGAATATGGAGGGAAGCTCAGACACAAAGCTACCTAAGAGAAAAATCTCCTCTTAAGTAGCTACCATATTAGGAAACAAAGGGACAGAGAAAGAGGCAGATTTGCCACAACTCCCCAATGTCTCTTCAAACTAACAGCAGTAAACATTGGTGGAAAAATGAGTCTTCATCCCATCTTTCTACCTCTAAAATATGCATATTTCTTCATCAGTCTTTCTCTTACTCTCTCTTATTCTTATCTTCACTCCAACCTCCATTCTTCCATGGCCTTTTAGCCCCAATTGCCTCTACCATGCCTCTAATTTTCTTCTTTCCTTCCATCCATCCCTCAAGCTTGCTCGTGATTCCCAAAGGTAGAGCTTGGAGATATTCAAGACCTTGAGAAATAGAGAGGTTGATGACTCCTATGTTGAATGAGAAAGAGGGGGAGTAAATAAACCTAAATGCAGCCTTCAGCATTCAGAAACATGGGTCGTGTTTTCATTGGCCCCAGAATTGTTTTGGAAAGCAGGAGAATGTTCTCTCAACACTTTCAATTTATTTATTGTTGCAAAGGAGAAGTGTAGCCTTGGAGATTTGAAGCAAGTGAACTTCCAAGGCATAGTCCTATGTATCAATATCACTTCCATCCCATTTGCACAGTTGCCTAGTAACGTGTGAGTGAGCCCCATCCATCTCTGACCCACTTGCATGGTCTTGCAGCCTCTCTCCTGTGGGAGTAAGACTTGTGTTAGTACAGTGCCAATCCCATTATTAACTGTCTTCTTTGCAAGTGAAAACAATGTTTTAAAAAATGCTCACAGGTTTTAAAAAAATGCTCACAGGGCATAAGAGAGCAAGGCATGATTGGCTCTGAGAGATAAAGTGGGATGAAGCTGTATTACAAAACTGTTATTTAAACAGAGTTGGCAACTTCATCCATAGTAACTCTCTCTTCAGGATGGACAGAAACACAAACTCCCAAAAACCAGTCTGGCAAAGAAAGCTACATGGACGTCCAATGATTCTGACCTTTTATTCTGTTTACAAGAGAGCTGAAGTCCTGGCAGGAAAGGGGACAGGTCCTATAGGGACAAAATCCAAGTGGTGGTGTCAATGCAGTGATAATGGTCCCTTGTCATTCTGGTGTCATCTCTCAGTCTGTCCAAATCCAGGTGTTGTGAACTCCCTGGGGAGTAGTCTATGAAGAGATAAAAGGGGAAATGCAGTTCTTTGATCAGTTTCTCAGGAAGTGCTGAGAATCATGTCAGGCAAAGTGACATTCTTTTTCTATTGCTGGAGTTTTCTTTTTTTGGGGGGTGGGTCCGGTTTTGGGGCCTGAAGTCTGGGCCTGGGTGCTGTCCCTCAGCTCTTCAGCTCAAGGCTAGCCCTCTACCACTTGAGCCACAGCGCCACTTCCGGCTTTTTTCTTTTTGCTTATGTGATGCTGAGGAATTGAACCCAGGGCCTCGAGCATGCAAGGCAAGCACTCTACCACAGAGCCACCTTCCCAGCCCCTCTATTGCTGGAGTTTTCTGAATTGTCAATATGACACCATGCCTAGTACATCTCCAAGTGTGTATCTATAGGGAAGAGCATCATTTTCTGTTTTACTTTGCAACACAACACTTCCTCTTGCATTCTTAAATAGCATCTTTTTGTACAGATCATCCATGAAATCTCTACTTTGGGACTTAGCTATATAATAGATATGTCTTACATTTATGGAGCTGACCAAGTCCATCTGCAGTTCCCCTTTGTCTTATTAGAAAGAATTTGCATGGATCCAGTGAAACCTTGTATGATGTGTTACTCAGGCAGTGGTAGGAAAGGACCTACAATTATGTGGCATCTCCATCCCTTCCATAAACTCCTTTCTCCAATCTTCCATCTTGTCTTGATTCCAGTAGGAATGGTAGGCATCTCTGAGGGAGGTATATTGGGCCAACATACAAGTCAGTAGCACTATATTTTCACAGAATACATTTCCCTGATGTGGTACAAACTCTGTGTGTATCTGTGAGGGAAGGAGTTGTTGAAGGGGAGGCTTGACCTAGGAGAACACCAATGAGGTTTTACTGGGATAATTCAGGAAGGATGTGATGCACTGCTGACACAGTAGCTACAGAAGAGAAGATGGACAGTGCTCCCTTTGTGTGTGTTTAAGGAAGAGATAGCAAGGCAATGGTGAGGGACCTGAGATGTGGTAACAAGGGTTAAAAATTTGATCTTTACTGAGTCCTCATCTATTCCGAATTAGCTAGTGTGAGGATGCTAATATTTGATCAAAATTTTTTAATGAAATGTCCCTCTACAGTCTAAAGAGTCATTTTACTTAAGTCAAATGATTGGGAAGCTATAAAGAAGCATGTAAGGCCAGGTGCCAGTAACTCATGCCTGTCATCCTAGCTACTGAGGAGGCTGAGATCTGAGGATAGCCATTTGAAGCTAGCCTGGGCAGAAAAGTCCCCATGAGATACTTATCTCCAATCAACCACTAAGAAACTGGAAGTGGCACTGTGGCCAAGTGGTAGAGGGCTCACCTTCAGTAAGAGAAGCTCAGAGATAGCACCCAGGCCCAAAGTTCAAGCCCCAAGACTGGCTAATTGTGTATATATACTACATATATATGTGTATATATGTATACACACATATATACATGTACATACATATATACATGTATATAGATATGTATATGTATATAGAGAGAAACATAGACATATATACAAAAGCATATAGGAAGCTATGGGCTCATTAATAGGAATTATGTGGAGGAAGAGCTTTTTTGGACTATGGTTCCAATGTATACTAAACCAAGACTGTTGCTGGTGGCTCATGTCTGTAATCCTAGCTATTCAGGAGGCAGAGATTTGAGGGTAGAAGTTCAAAGTCAGACTGAGGAGGAAAAGCTATGAGAAATCTCAAATTAACCAGCAGAAGTCCTGAACGTGGAGCTGTGGTTCAACTGATAGAGCGCTAGACTTAAGGAAAAAAGCTCCGGGACAGTGCCCAGGCCTTGAGTTCAAGACCTAGTACTGGCATGAAAACCAAACCAAACCACACAGAATAATCATAGGGCTCCTATCACAGGCAGCTCACCTCTATACTCCATGAGCAGCCAGAAGAAATCTCCAAATTATCAAAGCCACCATATTGGATAATCTTTTTTCCTAAACAATTAACTTTTTTTTTTTGGGGGTCCGGTTGTGGGGCTTGAACTCTGGGCCTGGGCACTGTCCCTCAGCTCTTCAGCTCAAGGCTAGCACTCTACCACTTGCGCCACAGCGCCACTTCCGGCTTTTTTCTTATGTGGTGCTGAGGAATCGAACCCAGGGCCTTGAGCATGCAAGGCAAGTGCTCTACCACTGAGCCACCTTCCCAGCCCTAAACAATTAACTTTATGTAATCCAAGACTTCAGTCAAACAAGAATCTCACTTTAAGGCTCATTTAAAGTGAGATATATTCCCAACGTAATCAGAAGGTAAGCTAGCTAGAAAGGATTTCTCAGTAGTGGGAAGTTAAGAAAGAAGAAAAAGTGACACTCGGAGTTCTCTTACTAGTCTTCACAGATCATGATGTGTGAAAAGAATCACTTGAATTTATGTGTAACAAGGAAAGACAGTGTGGTTAATTTCCAGAAGGCCAATTAATGAGATTTCTGAACCAGGAGCTCAACCTGAAATCCTAGGTATTAAGGAGACTGAGATTAGAGGATTGTGATTCAAAGCCAGCCTAAGTAGGAAAATCTGTGAAAGTCTTATTTCCAATTAACCACTATAAAGCCAGTAGTGGATCTGTGGCTTAAGTAGTAGAGGGACAGCCTTGAGTAAAAAAACTAAGGGAGAGTATAAGGCCCTGAGTTGAAGCCATACTACTGACAAAAGAAGGGAAGAAGGGAATGAGGGAGAGGAAGTTAGGGAAGCAAAGGAAAGAAGGAAGGAGAGTAAAATTGAATCACTGATGATAATTACTCTTAGTGATTCAGGAGTTCTGGGTTGTAATGACTTTTCTGTCATTAGAGGGCAGTGTTGAGTTTCCTAATGCAGTAATTACCAGGGCAAAATTGTGAGATCCTATAGAGAGCTCATCAGAACTAGATCCTAATTTTGGCTCCACTAATTGCTCATTGCTGCTTTGCATCATTTTGAACTAAGTCTTTCTATGTAAAATGTGGTTCATATTTATACATAGTTACAGGCAACAACAACAACAAAAGACCTATGAAAGTCTCTTCAAATAAGAACCTAGATGGCCTTATTGAGTGCGGGATAATAAAGCAAGGTTTTGTTATTATCTAGGGAAATAGAGGACAAGCATGATTAAGATTGAGGTTGTGTAATATGAATTCAGCTTCCATCAATGTCTAAGTGTGATCTTTCATGATAAAGGCTGGCTTATGTTCCTCTTCCGTATCACATATTCCATGGTCATCATTCTCTCATCCTGACTGGGCAGGGATGTTTTCTTTGTTCCAAACCAAGTGAGAGTCAGTTCATTAACATGAACTCCTTACAATGACACAGATCTTGAATTTTTCTACCTTTCTATCATCAATATCTAATTCTAAAATAGAATGAGTATGTGGTGTTTTGCTTGTTTTTGTTTTTTAGTTTAGGCTGGACATCAGTGGCTCACACCTGTAATCCTAGCTACTCAGGAGGCTGAGATCTGAGGATCATAATTCAAAGCTAGCCAGGGCAGGAAAGTCCATGAGACTCTTATCTCAAAGTAGCCATCAGAAAATCCAGAAATGACTTTGCTTTTACTGTGGTTCAAGTGGTAGATCATTAACCTTGAGTAAGATAACTTAAGGACAGCACCCAGGCCCTGAGTTCTAGCCATAGGATTGGCACACACACAAAACAGTGTTCAATGTTTTCAGAAGTGGTGAAGTGTGACTCAAAGTAGTAGATAGCTAGCTAGTAGAAGCTCAGGGATAGCACCCAGTTCAACAACAAATATCACACATATACATTGAAGCCAGCTCAAGATTTTTGTCTTCAGCTTTATTAGTATATATGTCTCTTCTAGTGGATAGACAGTAAGATCTCTGCTTAGTGTCTTCAGCTTCACAGATGTTTTAGTCTGTGAACCCTGGGGCTTCCCACTGCGTGACATTCACATGCAGAGGGAAGGACTCCCTTTCCTGCAGCTTCCTGTATGTTATGTTCCAGCAGCTTCTGTCACCTTCTTGCAGCTCAGGCAGGCTCTCCCCCAACCCCCCCCCAACCCCTTGGTCCCCACCCCCTACTCCAGCCTTATCCTTTCAGTTCTCCTGCCTGGGACTCTCTGAATTATTTCCAGTCAGAGTCCTGCAGATTAAGTGATGCCTTGGGTAGGATTAAATCCAGAAAAGTTCCTTCTCCCATAGTCCAACTACTTCTCTCTTTAAAAAAATATCATTTTGGCCATTTCTAAGGTCTTCATAAGTCCTTTGTGGCTGAATTCTGGTGGCTCACACCTATAATCCCAGCTACTCAGAAGGCTTAGGTCTAAGGATCTTAATTCAAAGCCAACCCAGGCAGGAAAGTCTATGAGACTTTTCTCTCCAGTTGACCACCAAAAAGCTGGAAATGGAGCTGTGGTAGAGGACCAACCTTGAGTGAAAAAAGTGAAAAAATTAAGAGACAGTGCCCAGGTTCAAGCCCAGGTATGGGAACAAAAATTAAAATCTTTTTTTTTTCTTTTTGGTCCAGTCGTGGGGCCTGAACTCTGGGCCTGGGCGCTGTCCCTCAGCTCTTCAGCTCAAGGCTAGCGCTCTGCCACTTGAGCCACAGTGCCACTTCCGGCTTTTTTCTTTTTTTGCTTATATGGTGCTGAGGAATCGAACCCAGAGCCTCAGGCCTGCAAGGCAAGCGCTCTACCTCTGAGCCATCTTCCCAGCCCCAAATTAAAATCTTTTATCCTCTATTTGGCTCAGTGTTTAAATACTGTCTGTGGGAAGGGTAAATTTGTTAGAATCTTTATTATAAAGATTAGAACATCACTCAGTTGGTATCCCTAGGTTGTAAAATGAGCTGAACTAAACAGAAATAGTGGCTTAGAGATACCATGTCTCATTAGATTTTATCTAAACCTTCTAGCACCTTTTTGTAAATTTGAAAAGATACATAGAAAAATAATTTCAGTAGACTACTTTCTTCAACTCAACTGATTGCAAGTGTTACTATTTCTACAAATTACCAGTACAACATTAAGATGCTTTTCATTATTTTTATATTAAACCTGCAGTACGGATAATGGATTTTCAGCAGCCTAATTTAGGTGCTAAATCTTCAACAGTTTAAAAGAAATAATGTACTATGAAAACCAGAGCTAAGTTCAATAAAAATCTTTAGATTGGTTCTATTTTAGTTGGACTTCAACGCAGGGCCTAGGTACTGCCTCTTAGCTCTTTCACTCAAGGCTAATGTTCTACCACTTTTGACACACAGCTGTACTTCTGGTTTTCTGGTTGATTGGGGATAAGAGTTGTATGGACTTTCCTGTTCAGACTGGTTGTGAACCACAATCCTCAGATATAATCCTCCTGGGTAGCTAGGACTACTAATAGGCATGAGAAACTAGCTCCTGGCTTGTTTAAAACTTTTTTTGGGGGGGTACAGTCGTGGGGCCTGAACTATGGGCCTAGGTGCTGTCCCTCAGCTCTTCAGCTCAAGGTTAGCGCTCTACCACTTGAGCCACAGTGCCACTTCCGGCTTTTTTTTCTTTTTGCTTATGTGGTGCTGAGGAATCGAACCCAGGGCCTCAAGCATGCAAGGCAAGCGCTTTACCACTGAGCCACCTTCCCAGCCCTTGTTTAAAACTTTTAAGGTAAATCAACAGAAAATAAAATAAAATTAAAGTCACATGTTAAATGTCCCCAGGTGCTTGTGACTATTGGCTACCATATTGGACAAACTAGGCTTGGATGACAAGAAAGGATTTTTTTTTTAATTTTTAATTTTGCTAAGCAAAGGAGCTTTTCTAGAAGACTTGAAGTATAATGTTACAGAAATTAACATCCAATATGCCTGTAATCACTTTTAGGAAATGCAAGAAATAAAATACATCTTTAAATATTTTAATATCTATGGGGCAGAAAAAGTTCCCTATGTGGGAGGCTGAGTATGGGAGGATTGTGATTTGAGGACAACTTAGGCAGAAGCTGGATGTGGTGACACACAGCTGATGATAGCTAAAAGTAGGCATATCTGTCTATGGATCATGCCAGGGTGGAAATTGAGACCCAATGCTTCACAGCAACCAGTCAGAAATCTGGGCAGGCAGGTTGGATAGTATCATGCCAGTCTAGGAAATACAAAGCCCTGAGTTCAAACTCTATTATGGAAAAAACAAATATTCCCCCATTTTACAAAAATCTTTTTCTAACACCAAAGCCAAATTAGTTTGCATAATGTACATCATTTGTGTGCAGAATATGTCAACAAATTACTGTTGTTTTAATACAACATATGTTCCTCCTTCTATGAATTTCCCTTTTGGGATTCACATTTAATAATATCCTGGCTATAAAAGCCCACTGTGAAAGTGTTACTTTTGTTATTGTTGACTGAATAATTAGAATGATGATGTTGACTGTTTAAAAAATGACCTTTTGGTATGGTGGTTATAATTGCCTTCACTCCTGAGACAGAAGAGTGCTTGAATTGGCTGAGGTGAAATTCCAGCTTAGTGAAATAACTCTAATAAATGGTATTTGACTGTGGGAACTAACATGTAGTTACAATTCAAATTTAAATAGATAAAATGTTTTCTTTTTCCAATTTGAAAAAGGACCATAGGGGAACTATCTGTTCCTGAATCAGAGTAGGAAACCCAAGGAGGACTTTCTGCTTTCTACCACCCAGGGAGTGTGGGAGGAATTCTTAGTAACTATAGCAGAGGAGGGGATCATGACTGGGAAGATTTTTTTTTAGAGGAGAATCTGTGCATGTGTAAGATTGTTATCCCATAATGTAAGAATATGAATGAGATGCGACCTGTGTGCATGAGGCCCTAGTAGGACTTTATTGCCCAAAGGTCAAGCTAAAGGCACAAGGGGTTCCACTACACACATACCTCAATTTCCATTAGAACTGGCCTAGAATTGTAAGCACTCCCTGACCACAAAGGAAGTGGCATGGGAGGTACTGGGGAGGAGGAAGAGCTCAAGGTGTCAAGGCACCCATGACTAGGAGAGGGGTGTTGATCTGTGCATTCTTTCTCTGGGATGTGGAAGTATTAACATTTAGATTAATTTCTCAAGGCAGTTGTGCTATCGGATTTCTCTCTCTGGCCAGCTCACTTTAAATGGATGTAAAACGCCTAAGGTCTCCTGTGAACTTCAGAAGTAGAAATGTTTGTGGAGAAGGGATTGAATCCATTCCGTCTTCCCTCAGCACCTATGCACAGACCTTCTCTGTGTTCAGAACGGCAATGCATTTGTAAAGGTGTAAGCCTTTACATTCCCAGGACCTTAAAAGGGTAGTTTCTTCAGGTCTCTGAATGGGGCAATTGCTTGGCCAGGTCAGAGATAGAACCTCCTCCCTCCTCCTCCTCTACCTCCTCCTCCTCTACCTATTCCTCCATTCCCTCCTCCTCCTTCTCTCCTTCTTCATCCTCCTCCTTCCTCCTCCTCCTCTTCCCTCCTCTTCCCTCCTCTTCCCTCCTCCTCCTCCTCCTCCTCCTCCTCCTCCTCCTCCCCCTCCTCCTCCTCCTCCTCCTCCTCCTCCTCCTCCTCTTCTTCTTCTTCTTCTTCTTCTTCTTCTTCTTCTTCTTCTTCTTCTTCTTCTTCTTCTTCTTCTTCCTCTTTTTCTTCTTCTATTCTTCTATTCTTCTTCTCTCCTTTCCTCCTTCCCTTCCCTGAAAGTATTCCAGCCACCCCATATTTGGGAAGTAAGTCTAAATTTATTGATAATGCTAAGTTTGGTGTCTTTTTATGCTTTGTAAAATAAAACAAAAAAAGTCTTATGCATTGCTTGTCCAAAAAGATGTGTTTTTTCTCTTTGAAAGACTTAACTCTGAGCTGTCTCAGGACAGCACAATTTCAGACGTCTATACTCCTGTGCATCTGTTGGTCTGCCGAGGTGACAATAAAGACTCCTATAATTTGGCTTATTAATTGTAGCATCTTTTGTTTTGTTACTGATTGGGTTACAACACTCAGAGCTCAGCCTCCTAAGTCGCTACGATTACAGGTGGGAGCCACTGCCTTTCTGTTCACATCAAATAAGCATGCAACTGTTTCAAGTCAAGTACACTGAAGGGAGAGATTGGGAGAAGAAATCTGGGGTTTGCAGGGTGGCTATCAGATGAATGATTCTAAATTACAGAGCGGAGACTGATTTATATGTAATCAATTTGGATTTGGTTTCCCATCTTTAAGTGTAAGAACCAGCCAGGCAGTTCATGTCTCTGCAACCAACTGAATTCAGTTCTGAGTCTCAATTTTCAAGTTGCCAAGTGTTGGGGTCTCCCTTTCCTTGTCTCAAGAGGTAACGCTGATCAAAACGTATTGTATTTACTTATTAAATGGAAGCTCCTATGCATAACTACCTAAAGATTATTCTTTAAAAAGAAAATTTTTTAAAAAGAGGAAAAAACTTTAACAATGTGGCTTAAGTAGTTAATGTAACAAAAAATGAAAAATTTTAAAGCCATAAAAGCTGGCCAAAGCAGGAACTTGTAACAGGATGTAAATAATACAAGGACATAGGACTTAATTAAAATAGTTTTTTATTTCAAAGGTTATGCAAAGTTGTATGAGAGAAAGAAACCAAATTTTGACCAAAGATTGTAACTCTTTTTTTTGTCCTAGGACTTGAACTCAGGGCCTGGGCATTGTCCCTTCCTCAAGATTAGCATTCTAGTACTTTGAACCACAGGTCAATTCCTCATTTGGGGGTGGGTAATTGTACATAAAAGTCTCACAGACTTTCCTGCCAAGGCTGGTCTCAACCCTTGATCTTCAGATCTCAGCCTCCTGAATAGCCAGGATTACAGATATGAGGTACCAGAATATAGCTTGAAGACTGTACTTCATATACCCCCTTCCCCCAGTTATGTATTAAAAGCTACTGATCCTGTCTATATTTCTGAAGAAGGGCTGAAGTGCTGTCTTCCCCCCTGTCTACAAGGTAATAAATTTCCTTTCTCTCATCTTCACTGTGTGTCTTTATTTGGTTTATAGGGACAAGAGGCTGCAGCTGGTTTGTGGAATAGCTGGAAATTGGACCTAGGGTCTCCTATGCAGTAGTACACCAGCAATTCCTTCTACCATCAGGCTGTAACTTGAATGATATACCTGAGGGACAACCACATATGTCAAATGTCAGGTTTCTGAATGGAAGATTATTTTGAATTTTCTTTTGCAGGTTTTGTTTGTGGAGATGGCTGTAGTGGCATGCATGACCAGTTAAATTTCCTAGAGGACAAATGGGTAAGAGTGAATGGGGGAGGGGAGACAAGGAAGAGATGGAGGTCACTGGATTCAATTATATGGGAATAGTTTGCAAGATACAGAGAAGCCACATCTTGAGCGGTCAAATTGGGAATCTTTTTTTTTTCTTTTGGTCAGTTGTGGGGCTTGAACTCTGGACCTGAGCACTGTCCCTCAGCTCTTCAACTTAAGATGAGTGCTCTACCACTTGAGCCACAGTGAGAGTGTCACGGAATTTCCTGCCTGGGCTAGCTTTGAACTGTGATCTTCAGATCTCAGCCTCCTTAGTAGCTAAGATTATAGGTGTGAGCCATCAGCACTTGGCTGGGAGTCTTTAGTAAAATGTCGGTGACTACAGGTAGACTCCTGTCCCAAAGACCTACAGCCCAGAACAGAGCTTGCACAAAGCTTTTAAAGGCAAAAACCATGTTGTGGGTGGGGACAAAGCTCACCACAAGCTAACCACATAGGATAACAATCAGGGGTGAGCATTCTCTATAGCAAAACTTTCCTGGGGCTAAACAGGATGACATATATGCAACCCAAAAAGTGGCCTGTCTCACCTCAAGGCTTTTCAAGAAGGTTCCCCTAACGAGTTCTCTTTTGGTTGTTGTTGTTGTTGTTGTTGTCAGTCATGGGTGCTGTCCCTTGAGCTTTTTTGCTCAAGGGTAGCCCTCTACCTCTTTTGGGTTTTTTTGGTCGGGTCATGCGGCCTGAACTCTGGGCCTGGGCGCTGTCCCTCAGCTCTTCAGCTCAAGGCTAGCACTCTACCACTTGAGCCACAACACCACTTCTGGCTTTTTTTTCTTTTTGCTTATATGGTGCTGAGGAATCGAACCCAGGGCCTCATGCATGCAAGGCAAGTGCTCTACCACTGAGCCACCTTCCCAGCCCCCACTCTACCTTTTTGATTCAGTTTTTCTGATTGTTAATTCGAGATGATATAAATCTCACAGACTTTCCTGTCCAGTCTGGTTTTGAACCACAGTTCCCAGATCTCAGCCTCTTGAGTAGCTACATTTGCAGGTGTGAGTCACCAGTGCCCAGCTTGTATCTAACTCTTGAGTGTTTTTTGTCATCTGTTTGTCACTGTATGCTCAAATCAACCATCAAAATTGAGAACAATAGCATTAGGTGTGCTCAGAAAAAGAGCCTGTTCTCCTCTGAGTGATTTCATGACTTTCCCCAGGGGTGGCCAGACCTGTACTCAGTCCACAGAGACACCATGGCCTTCTTCTGATGGACTCTAAAGCTTGAAGAGGGAGCCCCATCACCAGCTGCACTTTGTGGACATTATTGCCCATGCGTCCAGAGTCACATAGGATACCCTGCTCCCTGGGAAAGAAAGGGAGGGAAACTCCAACACTTGGCAACTAGAAAATTGAGACTCAGAACTGCATTTAGTTGGATATAGAGCAATGAACGGCTTGGCTATTTCTTACACTTAAAGATGGGGAACCAAATCCATATTGATTACACACAAACTAGTCTCTACTCTGTAGTTCAGAATCATTCATCGGATAGCCACACTGCAAGCCCCAAGATTTCTTCTCCCAATTCTCTCTTCAGAGGCCTTGATTGGAAACAGTTCCATGCATATTTGATGTGAACAGAAAGGCAGTGGCTCCCACCTGTAATCCTAGCTACTCAGGAGGCTGAGGTCTAAGTATACTGGTTTGAAGCCAGCCCAGATAGAAAAATCTATGGGATTCTTATCTCCAACTAATGAGCAAAAAGCTAAAAGTAGAGTTTACTCAAGTGGTAAAATGCTAGCCTTGAGGAAAAAAAAACTAAAGGACAGCCAGACCTTGGAGTTCAGTCTCTGTACTGGAATAAAAAGAAAAGGAAGGAAGGACAGGGAGGAAGGAAGGAAGTAAAGAAGAGGGAGGAAGTAAAGATGAGGGAGGAAGGAAGAAGGAAAAAGAAAAAGGGTAGGAGGAAAGAAGAGGGGGTTAGAGGGAGAGAAGAAGGGAAGGAAACCTAGTCTCATATGTATCACTATGGTTCTATCTCTAGCCAAGTAATTGCTTCGTTCAGAGACCTAGAGGAAGTTAATACTCTTTAAAGGTCCTGGGAATGTAAACGCTTACACCTTCACAAATGCAATTCCATTCTGCTGAAGAGAAAGGGTCTGTGCAGGAGCTCTGAGGGTAGATGGAATGGATGCAGTCCTTCTCTGCAAACATCATTTCTACTTTGAGGTTCACTGGAGACCTCAGTAGTTACAGCCATTTAAAGTGAGTTGGCAAAGAGAGAAATCCAATAATACAACTGGCATGAGAAAGTAATCTACATGTTAATACTTTCACATCCCAGACTCCTCTGGGCCCAGGGTTTGAAAGAACTGTAGCCGACTGCAATGTTAGCAGAGGGAATTGCTAGTCAAGGGCACCCTGAGAAGAGATGAAGATCTCGTTCCTGATAGGATGGAATTCAATTAGAAACTGGTCACACCCCACCCAAGTTTTTCAAAGCAAACCAGCCTATGGCCTTTCCCTGATGCCTATGCCCAACGTCCAACAGAGACAGACATGTAGCATTTTCTGTTTCTTTTTGGAGTCCCAGGTTGGGAAAAGCATGTACTCAGATAGGACAATGGGAGAACTGAGCATCTACATCAGGATACCACTAAAAAAATGTATACCAAAAACTAATGGACAACAAATCAAAAGAGCTGTTTTACTAGTACTCTGCTGCTGCTGCTGCTGTTCTGTTCTGTTCTGTTGCTCTAGCTACTGAGCCAGTATGGTGGAGTGGGGATTTTGCTGATTGGCTGTCTCCCATTTCATGGACCCTGTTGATGGGTTGTCTCTCTTACAGACCATGGTTGGAAAGTTGCATACATGGGGAATATCTTGGGAGCATCTTCCACTTAGTCCATTTCTTGCTCTTGGTGCACCTGGTCATTTTCTCCTGGCTATTGTGATTTCTCTGTCCACCACGTTTCCTTAAATGGGGTCTCCACACTGGCTTCCATCTGACAGCTATAGAAACACATGTTTCTCAATTGGGAATGTTTTCCTAAGTCTACCTGTCCATCAATGGGAACCAGTGAACCTGGTTAGCTCTGAAAGTGAGTCGAAGGAATCTGTACTCAAATACTCATGGCAATGAGAGGAGTTGTTACCATTTGGGAGTGAATTTCATACATGCAATTGCAAAACCCTGTTTTCCCTAACTTCAAGAAACATGTTTAAGCATGATTGCAAATGAGAAACAGTTGTAGTGAAAATCAAATTCAAGAACATATGTTGCTTTTTTTTAGTCAAATGTTATTTTATTTAAAGATATAAGTAAAGCAGGTGTTAGTACAATGTCAAGGACACTGAAGACACAGTAGTTTAAAAAGATCCCTTATGAACCCCACACTATGGT
The DNA here is from genome assembly GCF_024711535.1 of Dipodomys merriami. Classification (NCBI taxonomy): domain Eukaryota; kingdom Metazoa; phylum Chordata; class Mammalia; order Rodentia; family Heteromyidae; genus Dipodomys; species Dipodomys merriami. The sequence continues at coordinate 122,465 of NW_027202727.1, read as the reverse complement.
GAAAAGATGGATATTAATCAAATTGTACTAATGAAAGTGCACTGAGGGTTCTTCAAAAAATAACCATCTCATTCCTGTCATCCTAGCTAAACAGGAGGCTGAGATCTAAGGATCATGGTTCAAAGCCAGCTACAGCAGGGAAATCTATAATGTTTCTATCTCCAATCAACCAGGAAAGAGCTGGAAGTGGTTCAAGTGACAGAGTACTAGCCTTGAGTAAAAAATGCTAAGAGATAGCACCCGGCCCTGAGTTCAAATCTTAGTACCAGCAAAAAAGAAAAGAAAAGAAATGGAGAGAGGGATTGGAGAAAGGAGAAGGAGTGTGGGGAAAGAGGGACGGAGAAAAAAGAGAGAGCGGAGCTTTATTGTGTTTGAGTGATATGTGACCTAAAATGACACATGATAGGAAAGTAGCCCTGAAAAAGGAATGGAGGGAAAGGGGAGGGGTGTAATAAAGAGTTTTGCCGGACTGGGAAAGTGGCTCAGTGTTAGAGTGCTTGCCTTGCATGCATGAAACCCTGGGTTCAATTCCCCAGCACCACTTAAGCAAAAAGAAAAAGCCGGAAGTGGCACTGTGGCTCAAGTGGTAGAGTGCTAGCCTTGAGCTGAAGAGCTGAGGGACAGCACCCAGGCCCAGAGTTCAGGCCCCATGACCAGATCAAAAAAAATAGTTTTGCTGTATTTGAGCCATGTAAATGACCTAGTAATGACCTGGTCAAGGGCCCTTGAAATGGGACAGGAAAAGCAAATGCTTTGTTCTCTGCAGCAGTTTCAGAGCTGATAAGCAGCTAGCTAGACCTAAAGCTATTCTATGAGGTCATAAAAGGACTATAGGCCAGGTGTTTGGTGGCTCATGCCTGTAATCCTACCTACTCTGAAGGCTGAGATCTAAGGATCAAAGCCAGCTTGCACAGGAAAATCCTTTAAGACTCTTATCTCCAATAAACTGCTCAGAAAAACCAGGATTTGTGCTGTGGCTCAAGTGGCAGAGCACTAGCCTTGAGCATAAAGAAGCTTAGGGTCAGGGCCCAGGTCCTGAGTTCAAGCCCTGGGACTGGAAAAAAAAAACTATACACAGTGAAAACTGTTCTCAAAGGGAGGCAATAACAGCCTAAACAACCTTGCCTGGAAACAGGGGATAGAACTGGGTGGGCCCAAGTGTATGTTTCTAGAAAATTCTGACACATGATAAACTCAAAGTAAGAGCAATTGCTATTTCAAGAGGGAAATATGCAAGGTACCATAAACATCAAGAAGTTCTCATAGAAGTTTTTTAACCTTAGACTTAAAGCTACAAGGCCAGTTCTAGCCACGTGAATATTGACAGCCTAGAACATTGACTTTTCTTACCTGCTGTTTCCTTCATAGCCAGAGAGGCCCAATTATGTCACCGCCTTCAGTCCAGCAACAAACCATGCCTGCTAATGCTTTCACCCCACCAGTGGCCACCACTAGAGCTGCAGCAGATCCTTATCTTGCTGTGTCACTGCCTGGAGAACTCAAGGAATGAAATCCACAGCAAGGAGTAAGTGTTAAAAGTTTTTAATTTATGCATGTGAGAATAGGAGAGAGAAAACATTCTTGCTGGGTGAGAGGGGCCATGATAGCGGTTTGCCAACTAACTGGTTTAATCTATGGTGGGTTCTTTTCTTTTAATCTATATAGGTGTCATTTAACTTTTATGCTAAAGATTTGCTGGAAGGTGACTTGCTCATTGGTCACGACCCATGATATTTTTAATTGGTCATTCCCTTTTAGCTCTTGGGGCATGGAATTACCTAACGACATTTAAGACTATCCTACTTTCATTTTATCCAACCTATCTGGGTCAAAGGGAAGTTAGAATGCTTGGGAAGTTTTCTCAGATCATCCTATCTCTCTCTCTCTCTCTCTCTCTCTCTCTCTCTCTCTCTCTCTCTCTCTCTCTCTCTCTCTCTCTCTCTCTCTCTCTCTCTCTCTCTCTCTCTCTCTCTCTCTCTCTCCTTTTTATTTATTTTTTGATGGTTGTGGGGCCTAACTCTGGGCCTGGGTGCTATCCCTCAGCTCTTCAGCTCAAGAGTAGCACTCTAACACTTGAGCCACAGCACCACTTCTGGCCTTTTCTGCTTATGGGTGTTGAGGAATCAAACCCAGAATCTCATGCATGCAAGGAAAGCACTCTACCACTAAGCCACCTTCCCAGCCCTATTTTTCTTTTTTTTTTTTTTTTAAGAGAAATCTTGCAGGCTTATTCCTGATTTCTTCTGCCTGACTAATCTACCTATTCAAGATATCTCTTTCTTTCTTTCTTTCTTTCTTTCTTTTTTCTTTTTTGTCAGTCCTGGGGCTTGAACTCAGGGCCTCAGGATTGTCCTTGAGCTCTTTTGCTCAATATGAGTGCTCTACCACTTGCAGCGACAGTGCCACTTCCAGTTTTCTGGTGGTTAAATGGAGATAAGCGTCTCACAGAACTGAGCTGGCTTTGAGCATTGATCCTTAGATCTCAATTTCCTGAGTAGCTACGATTACAGGCGTACCAGCTCCCAATACAACAGTTCTTTACATCCACAGCACTTTTGTGAGTGTAACATACTACATACAGTATAGTCTATGTGCTTTCTATTCCTGGGCATAAGACCTGCTAATGGATTTACTACCTTGGAAATGGCCTACGGTAGACTTTTGTGATTGAATGTTAGGCCCATTTCTCACAAATCCATTTTCTTCCCTTCTTTTTTCAAATATGTAAGCAACACCAAGTTTTTATTTTCTCACATGTTGCTCATCCAGTACGGGCTTTGTAGGTGCCTCCTCTAGTCACCTTCTCCTTTCCCCAGTACATCTGAACATCACCCCTGAAAGCTATAAGGTCTGGAAGGAGCAGCTGGCTGCTCCTTTATATTTGAGCTTAAGTGAATTAGAATGATTCCATCTCTGATCAGTCAATTCCAGGTGAGGCCTAATGTGGAAGAAAGAGCCTTCCTCCGGGATTTATTTATTTATCTATCTTTAAGTAGTTGTACAAAGAGGTTTCAATTCAACACATCAGTTTAGAAGCGCAGGGCATCTTTTGAAAAAAAAATTTGGTTTTTGGTTTGAACTCAGAGCCTAGTCGCTGTCCCTGAGCTCCTTTACCCAAGGCTAGCCCTCTGCCACTTTGAGCTACAGCTCCCGTGCTGGTTTTCTTGTAGTTATTTGGAGATAATCTCATGGAATTTCCTGCTCAGGCCAGTTTGGAACCTTTATCCTCAAATCTCAGCCTCCTGAGTAGCTAGGATTATGGGCAAGAGCCACCAGCTATCAGCTGTATAATGCATCTTGATCCACGCCATTCCTTCCATCATTCTTCCCATCTCTCAACCCCACCCAAGTTACCTAGTTCCATTTTCACAGATGTACATTGAATATGATGATTGCATTCTCCCACCCTTCCTCTCTCCATCCCTCCACATCGTACCACCTCATCCACCTACCCCCCACCTCAAGTTCTAGCTTCCTGTTATCCATTTTGTTATAGTTTTTCAAAGAATTCTCCCCTGCATATACCACGTTATTTCCGTTAATGATATACCGTATACTTTAGTTAATTCTTTTGTAGTATGTATCTGTGTGTGTGTGTGTGTGTGTGTGTGTGTGTGTGTGTGTGTATGCACATGACCCAGTGTGTGCTTATATATATTTATAAATGAGGTCTGTCTTCCATCTATGAGAAAGAACATGTGATCTTTTGTCTTTCTGGACCAGAGTTACTTCCTTTAACATAATTTTTTAGCCTGACACCAGTGGCTTACACCTGTAATCCTAGCTACTTAGGAGGGTGAGATCTGAGGATCATGGCCCAAAGCCAGCCTAGGCAGGAGGGTCCATGAGACTCTTATCCTCAATGAACCACCAGAAAACTGGAAGTGTCACTATGGCTCAAAGGCTAGCCTTGAGCAGAAAAAGCTCAGGGACAGCACTCAGACCCCAAGTTCAAGCCCTCAATCCAACAGAAACAAAAACAACAATAATTTTCCCCAGGCCCATTCATTTCTAGAGAGCTTCCTTTTCTCCCTGTATAGGCATTTGCAATTGCTGGCTACAGAAAAAGCTATTTTAACTCAAAAAAGTCTGGTACCGCACAGGGCTAAGGGGAGGGGTGAAATGATATAGACAGATCTTTCATGATATTATTAAAATGCAGAATCCTGCTAGCCTTGAAATTCATTTAAATGCTACACTTGCCAGTTCTATGAGCCTATAAATCCCCTTTATTGTTTAAATCAATTTGAACTGTACTTTTTTCTTATTTGTAACTCTAATGCGCCCCAAATGCTATTGACCATTCCATTAAGGATAGCAATTTGACATGTTCAAAAGTCTTAAAAGTGTGTATTACCCTCCAAGTCAGTACTTCCTTAGCTCAGAATTTATCCTAGGTAAACAGTTGAGTGGCTATGAAGATATTTACATGCTTAAGCCCATACATAATGTTTCTCAGAACAGCTAAATACTGAAAGTTATGTAAATTGAAATATAAAGACACTGCCAAACACTGTCCAGCTCATGGATTATGATAAATGAAATAACTACACATAGTTGACAGTGAAAGCTAGAACTCACTGATTAACTGGTTTTGATAATCTACTCTTATTTAAAAATATAGAACAACGATGATGTATTAAAAAAAAAACCTTTTAAGTATCAAGGTCATTACTTCAGAGCTTCTCATCCCTGTCTATATATTAATTATCTAGGAAAACCACTTAAAATTAGGCTCTCTGGGGAGATGCATTTGAGTGGTTCAAGTGTACAGTGAAAGGTAAAAAATATTATTTTTTTAACCAGTAACTGGGCTTGAATTTGCTGCTTATGGCTAGGTGCACTACTGTATGAACCATTTCTCCAGCCTTGCTTTTTGTTGGTTATTTTGGTGATGGATTTTTGCAGACATTTTTGCCCAGTCAGGCCTCAAACTACAATCCTCTCAGTCTTAGTCTCTTGAATAGCTAGAATTTCAGACACAAGCCATTAGTGCCCACCTTACTACTTCTTTAATCCTCAGTTTTGCAGTTTTGACAATTCTTCTAAATATTACTAGTGTCACCTGCCTTGTGAGGATGATCAGATCTCAGATAACTTGTTAGTGGCTTGTTAGGGTCTATACTGTATGCAGAGAAATTTGATTTTAAAAACCATCATGTTGACAGTAACATTGAATTGTCTTTTAGTGCATGAGGATCAACATGAGAGGAATTCTGGAGCAAAGAAAAACGACTGAAGCTAGGTACCAGTGTTCATGCCTGTAATCTTAGCTACTCAGGAGGCTGAGATTTGAAGATTGCAGTTCAAAACAGAAAAGTCAGAAAAGTTCAGAGCAGAAAAGTCCATGAGACTCTGATCTCCAATAAACTACTAAGAAATTGCCAGAAATGGTTCTGTAGCTCAAGAGGTAGAGCACTACCTTTCATCAGAAAAAGCTTTATTTATTCAAGGATGTGGGCTGAATATTGAGCTAGCCAGCAAGAATTAGATTGGCTACAGAAGGAAAGTAAGGTGGTTCAGAACCATTAACGGTAGGAGGATCAACTAGCTTCTAGGTACGGTTACATTTAGAACTCGTGTTTCTTACTGGTCATTATATGGAAAACTGTAGAAAGTGTCAGACAGAAGGTGGTGTTCTGTCTTTGTGTGAAACCCTGAAGAGCCTCAGAAGGAGATGGAATACTTGTGTGTGTGTGTGTGTGTGTGTGTGTGTGTGTGTGTGTGTGTGTGTGTGTGTGTGTGTGCGCATGTGCGCATACATGAACAGACCTAGGGTTTGAATTCTCGGCCTAGATGCAGTGTCTGAGCTTTTTTTTTTTTTTTTTTTTTTTTTTTTTGCTCAAGGCTGGCACTCTACCACTTGAGCCACAGCTCCATTTCTGCCTTTTTTTCTTGGTAGTTATTTGGAGATGAGAATCTCAGAGGCTTTCCTGCTTGGGCTGACTTTGAACCACAATCCTACCACTACTCAGCCTCCTGAGTAGCTTGGGTGACAGTTGTGAGCCGCTGGCAGCTGGCAAAGGATTGTTTTGAATAGTCTAGAACTTTGGTTGGGAGAGGGGAAATGGTGGTAATTATTGGCTGTAAATACTTGGAGAACTAAGATATGAAAATAGAATAGAATAGAATAGATACTTTTATGTGCAGCAGAGAAGATAAGACCAGAACCAGTGCAAAACTGGGAACTGGTGGCTCACACCTATAATCCCAGCTACTCAGTAGGCTGATATCTGAAGAGAGTGGTTTGTAGATAGCCCAGGTAGGAAAGTCTGTGAGACTCATCTCCAATTAACCGACAAAAAGCTAGAAGTAGTGCTGTGGCTCAAAGTGGTTGAGCACCAACATTGAGAAAAAAATTTAAAAAATCAAAAGCTAGGGGACAGTGTCCAGGCCCTGAGTTCTAGCATAATTCCAGTATGCATGTGCATGCGGTGTGTGTGTGTTTGTGTGTGCTGTGCTGTGCGTGTGCGTGCACACACACATGCATATAGACACATTTTTTAAAAAAAAGATCAATGCACAATTAAAGAAAAAAAGATCAAGAAACAGCTTTTAGCTTAATTTAGGTTGGTCCCAAATAGAACGCATACACTTGTATAGAAGGAGGTTGTCCAGTCCTGGGAATGTTCATGATATTCTGTTTCATAGGCTAGAATACTTTCTAAATGGATTATCTAATTTGATCTCCCTAGGGGGGAAAATACGTTTAGCCCCATTTCGTGGATGAGTGTCCAGACCTCAGGAATCCTACTTTCTCTGCCCAAAACAAAACAGTGGTGTATGGGTCACAGTCACACACACACTCCTTTTCCAGGTTTTTCATTCATCTTGTTGCTACAGAGATGGGGGATAGGTAGATTGCAGTTTCTTTCTGAGTTTTCTCTTTTCTGAGAGTCCAGGGTATAGCATCTCTGCTTTTCACTTCCAGCTTCTACACATGTAGTGCAGTGACTGACCGCCTGCTTCCTGCTGAGTCTTAGGTGGCTAATCTAAGTTTTTGAAAGGCCAATTATACAGTGTGTATACCTGGAAAATTTCAACTTTGTATTTCCTTCCAGTCTACGAGAATCTTCTCTTTCTCCTCCTCCTCCTCTTCCTTCTTTGTCTTTCAGAAGCTCCTGGAAGTGTGTTGTGATGATCATTCTGCTCCCAGGAGTCTCCTTCCTTTCTCAACAGGCAAGTCTGCATATATGATGGACAGCCACAGCATGAGTCCTGGCAGAAAGGGGCTGTGGTAGAAGGCTCAGGATTGGGAGGTCAGGCTCTCACTTTCCTTGTCACCAATCTGCCCACAGCAGCATTTGTTTCATCTTCACTGTGTGGATGGACTTATACAATGATGAATTCTATGAGCGTAAGGACCATGACACCCTGAAAGAACTTACACAGTATGTCAAATTCAACTTGCCTTCTTCAGACTGGTCCTCCCCTTACATATTCTTCTTGACAAGCTGGAGGAGCGTGTGACCAGTGAGTCCAAGAAAAAGGGAAGAAGTCCTTGTTTAGATGCCTCAAAGCCTGTGAGTAGGGATGGAACCTGGGTGTCTAGGGATGGGCCTGAATGGCCAAGAGCCCCTAGTACTACCTGGCTTGGCAAAATGTTCTTTTATGGATATTCTCTGCCAGGTAATTTTTCTTTTTGAAAATACATGAACATAGCCACTCATCAGTGTTCAGTCCAAGTTCAAACTATACTGATCCCCCATTAGATCCTCATGGAAGTTTAGTTGCACCTTAACTTCTAGAGTCCACTTTAAAATCCTGTGCCTATTTCCATTCTCAGGTTAGCATTACTGTAGAGAAGCTTCTCTTGAACTCCAGATAAGGAATCTATTAGTGAGGTTGGTGATGGTGACCAATGGAGATCTGGAGCCACCCCTGGACTCCAGAAAGCATGTGAACATAGAGGGGTTTGTTCCATTTGTAGCAAAGCCCAAACAGGTTTTGAGTCCTGTGCACATTCCAGTGCTTCTGAACTCCACATGTGATGCAGGTGTATCTGCATGAACCACCAAGGAAGAACATGATCCAGAATGACTTCCATTGATGTTTAGAATCCACCTAGATCGGCTCCAAACTAGTCAAATCAGCACTTGTTTTGTTGTGCAGGATAAAGTATTACCCATGGGGATAATGGAAAATGCCCCCAGTCTATGTTCAGGGGAATCAATAAGTGCCCAGCCAGTGATATTTGGAAAAATCTGAGTTTCTACAAAATCATATAACGAGGTCCTAGAAAAGTTTTGAAGCCTGACTTAAATGTGACAAGCAAAGAAATTTGACAGTTTAAGGCAATTTAATATCCTGGGTGGTATTTATTGTCATTTTGAGAGTAGAAATCAGACATTTATGACCTACTAAAGTAATGTTCAATTGTGCTATAGGCTCTGAGTCCAGAGATTCAAATTTCTTTTTTTTTAATTTATTGTGAAAATACTGTACAGAGGGGTTACAATTACATGGGCAAGATTTCTATAACATATTAGCTCTCCATCATCTATACCTCCATTTCCAAGGAACACAAAGTTTTACAGGACTTCTACATTTCTACTTCTGTTTCCACAACTGTTCCATTTATATAATTGTTGGTTTGTAAATCTGGTAGTAGAGCTGCATACTGATAATCAACCACAGCTTTTGAAAAGGCAAATCTGAATGCCATCCCAGGGCAAAAACTGAACACCTCGTCTGAAAATTAACTGAAAACCACCTGCCTAGGGCAGGGGTCAAGTAATAGAATACTTGCCTAGTCAACTTAAACTTCTGAGCTCTATGCCAGGACAGCTTATTATTTTTTTCTCTCTCTCAATGATTCCCAAATTGAGAACACAAAATTCCTTACATCATTGGATATTTTTTCCACAGTGTTTTTGTCCAGGATCAAAACAATCTGAAGATAATTTCTCCTACATCAGAACAAATAATAAAAGTATTACACACCTCTAGCCTCTAGCTTCTTGGCTTCAGCATACCTGCTCACTTGGCTTAGTCTTCCAACTCTTCTAAAACTGAATCTTTCAAACTATTATTCCAGCCAGGTGCTTGTGGTTCACACCTGCAGTCTTAGATACCAGGATGAGCTCTGAAGATTACAATTGAAAGCCAGCCTGGGCAGAAATAATCTGCTCTAACCATCCAAAAAAAAAAGCTGGAAGTGGAGCTGTGGTTTAAGGACTAGAGTGCTTGTCTTGAGCAAAAGAGCTAATGGACGGCACACAGGCATTGAGTACAAGTCCTTGGTCAGAAGAAAACACAAAACCCCATTATTCATAAAAAATACCTTTTTCTTGTTCAAACTGCTATAATTTTGTTTAAATGTTAATTTCAGATTTTAGTCCTTTATTTTTGTATTATTTCCTTAGCTCCAGTTCTGTCTAAATTTTCCTAATTCAGTCTGTTTACCCTTGAGTCTGGATAAGCATCGTCTGGACTAAATACACATTACCAACTTAGGTTATTAATTGTCAGGACTATTTTGGTAATAGAAAATGGTTTTCGTAGATGTTGTTGCTCTGGTACTGAGATTAGAACTCAAGTCTTGGATGCTCACAAAATGCTCCCAACTCCATAATTGCAGAGGTCAGCATATATTGCTTTTCTGATAAGAGTCTTCTTCGGTTTACAGTACTTTTTTTTTTTTTTTTACAATTTGGCTATTGCTCCATTTCCTGTTTTTTGACTGATTAAGTGAATATGATGGAGTTATACAGGCTTTTCTGTCCTGGCTGACTTTGAATCCTAGCATCCTCAGAACTTAGATTACAGGTGAGTCTCCAGCATACATTAAATTGATTTTTTGAAGTTGTCCCTCACTATCATTTCTAAAATAGTTACATTGCATGTCATATCTGTAAAATTTAGGAAAATGAATGATTGATATCAAGAGGTCCACCAGAAAAGCGGTTGGACAGACTCCAGATGGACAAAAGTAGGGAACTAACAGTGAATCAGAGGTAATGGCAGGTACAGGGCAGGGAGAGGATAGAAAGGGGGATTAAAATTGAAACATTCAATACAATTCACATTTTAAAGGATATGTATGCCTATGTACATATAGACAGACACATATGTACACACACCTACCCAATGGAACATATACATATATTTCTGCCCTTTTTCTTCCTTTCCATTTCTTTATTATGCTTCTGAGTAATGAACTAAGGGTCTTTTACATACTAAACACATCTGAGCTTCCCTTCTGTCATTAAAGAATGACAATACAAATGTTTTCCTTCCATGTCAGTCTTGAGTAGCTAAGAGTACAGGTGTGAGCCACAAGTACCTACTCTGAACAAATTCTGGTATATCAAATTGTTAATGGAGAAGATTCATACACATGAATTTTTTTTAAAAAAGGAGATTGATGATGAATACTTGCTTGTCTGACACAAGGCATGGATTGAGACTAGAATAGCTGAATTCTAAATTCGTGATTGTTTTCTGTTTGGGTAGTGCCTGTAAGTGTTGATTCCAATATATTAAGTCTCTAAAGATTTTGGGGAAAAAAGGCATGGGTTGTCGAGGTTTGGGTTGTGGAGGTTTTTTTCTTTCCACAAGCTCCCATTCTTCCTTTTTCTATTATTTTGTTTTTATCATCATCCTAGTTGTATATTTTAATTATTGAAACTTTGTAACTCACCAATGTGAATTTTGCAAGCCTTATTATAATAATGTATTTCCTGACAACAGTAAAATAGATTTAGATTTAGACAATTATCATTGTCTACATGGTTCCATAATTAATCAGGAAGGAAATCCATAATTAAATTAGTTATATGTAAATACATGTTATATTCTTTACACTATATTATATATAATATATTATATAAGATTGAATATGATTTTTTCAAACTATGAGAGCATTTAACATTTTTAGTCTCAAGGGTATTTTTTCACAAACTAGTGTAAAACATTATTGGGGAAAGTGGTGATATAACTTTGATTATAATTATATAAATATATATTTGTGTGTGTAGATATAACACTGTTTATAAACAGATGAATAAATACATGTGTATATACATTTGTGCATCTATCTATGAAGTGAATATAATTAAGTTGACCACATTATGTACCAAAAAAGGGCTATGAGTTGTATGTACAAGGTCCAGGCCTATAACCCTAGTTGTATAGGAAGGTGGGTTCTGAGTTTTAGCCTCTTTTACCATCATGACATTAGACTTTGAGAGGAAGTCTGGGCCCCTCCAGGATAGCAAACACAGGGATCACCCTCCCTGACCCCAGAGGAAAGTCAGTAGAAATTAGGACAAGCTTCTTATCCTATGACAATCTACTCAATTCCTGTACCAAGATGGCCACCTGTAGATGGAAAGCTAGCATTCCCTCCAAAAGGGTCTCAAAAGAGCCTTCTGAAGTATAGTCTCTGACTATGCTGAATTAAAGCTTATTTTTGTTCCCAAACTGCAAACACATATAAATATGCCAATGGCTCCAGAGATGGACAAAGTCTTACAAATACTCACATAAAATTATATACTATGTTTCAATAATTCTTTGACAAATCATCAAAGGCATGTCTTGAATTTTTCTTTTCTTTTTTTTTTTAAAGAATGGAAACATACTGAGTGCATCAGGGGGTGAGGGATGGTTTGGTTGTTGAACTTTTGAATGTACTCCTGGGCATGGGAGATCCCTGTCTGGGTGACCTTTTATGGGGGTGGGTGTCCTCACAGCTTCACAAAACAATGGCCATAACTTCTATGACATCACAGATACATTTGCCATGGCAGCAGATAAATTTCAGGCACTGATCTGGCCCTGAGGTGGACTCAGCTACACAGAGAGGCACAAAGCATGAGAGGAAATGACTGCTAGACACCAGGCTACAGCTTGATGAGCTGTCCTGACTGGTAACTAGGATTACTTGAGCTGGGTCAGGCTCATTCCCATGCTAAGGCTCCTGAGCACTAAAGACCAGGCACTGTTGCAGGGGTTGGAGAAAAAGAAGTGAATGTGGCTGCCTCCATGCCTATTTCATGCTGAGAAGAAAACCAGAAATCATAATCACAATTTCTATAAATCAGAGGCATGACATTGGTGGTATTGTGGGTACAACTTCACAGTGGGGATAGGAAGAGACATCCCTGAGGAGGGGACATTTGATCTGAAAGCAGGGCCATCATCCATGCAATTTTCTAGGAGCAGATGTTCCAGGTAGCAAGAACAGCAAGTACATCCCCAATGGTGGGAACGAACCTGACTTGTTTAAGAAAAGGAAGACAGCACTGACATGCTGAGGTTCATGGAACAAGGAAGGACTGGTAAAATGAAGAAGAAAGAGATCAGAGATGAAGACAGGAATAAATTAGATATTGTGTGCTACTTGTTACAGGAAGAAAAGTTCTGATTTTATTCTAAATCTGACATGACCCACCGGAACCAATGTTCTCAAATTGTAACCAGACACACCAGAATAACCTAGAGAATACATTTAAAATGTGATTTTAGCCGGGTACTGGTGGCTCATACCTGGAATCCTAACTACCCCCAAGGCCAATATCTAAGGATGAGGTTTGAAGCAAGCCCAAAGAGGAAATTTGGTAATACTGACTTTCAATTAACCACCAAAAATCTGAAAGTGATGCTGTGGTTCAAGAGGTAGAACATTAGCCTAGAACAAAAAACACTAAGGGACAGTACCCAGGCTCAAAATTTAAATCTTCACAAGACAAACCAACAAACAAAATGTGCCCCGTTGTTCATCATTGGGCAATCTAGTTCAATATATTTGGTATGAGCCTTGGAAATTATATCCTTAACAAATGCTCTCCTCTCAAATTCTGCTTCATAGCCAGTTTTCAGAGCTCCAGCATCACCACTGTCTCCTCCCAGTTAGCACAGCAGCTTCCCACTGGAAATTTGAAGAAATCTTTTTAGTAATCATAAGAAATCTGATCATTTGTCCACATACATCAAATCAGTACTTGCCACATTCCATGTTCTGAATGTATTTAATCCCTTTTTGAGTTAATAAGCCTTAAGGATTAAAATCTATAGAATAATTACTAAATTAATTCAACAATCACCATTCTTCCACCCAATCTTATAAGTTTATAAAAGCAGAGACTGCCGGGCACTTGTGGCTCACGCCTGTAATCCTAGCTACTTAGGAGGCTGAGATCTGGGGATCATGGTTTAAAACCACCCTGGGAAGGTAACTCCGTGAAACTCTTATCTCCAATAAACCATCAGAAAACTGGAAGTGGTGCTGTAGCTCAAGAGGTGGAGCACTAGCCTTGAGCTGAAGAGCTTAAGGAAAGCGCTTAGGCCCAGAGTTCAAGCCCCATGACTGACCTAAATAAATAAATCAATAAATCAATAAAAAAGCATAGACTATACTGAAGTATGTATATGATAATTTCTAACTATAATACTCTCATGAAATTGGGTTTTACAGAAACATCTTGATTGCTTTGCCAAAGCAAAGGATAAATGATTTAAATAAGCTACCTAACATCTCAGAAGGAAAATGGGTTTAGATCAACTTCATATACCCAGTACTGAGGAAATAATTTTCAGAAATGGCAGAGGCAAAGTATTATAAAAATCACTTTATCATGAGGTACAACCAGGCTGCCTACATCAACCTTGCAGGAAAAAAGGGATGAATGAAAAGCAACTAAGGCTTCTAAAATGAGCCAGTTGGTGGTGCTTTATGCTTGTAATCCTCAGAAGCCTGAAAGCAGAGGGTATGGATTCAAAGCCTGCCCAGGAAGAAAACCTCTTTCTCTGCAACCAGCAGATTGGAAACATCAGCTCTGTGCTCACAGCCCAGCTGGATGCCTTCTTCCCACAGAGCTTCAGACAACCAAGACCCCCCATCTGAAATATTGTCAAATATATTAAAATATTATCTCCTGTTTGGGAGATAATATTTGAAAGATATATCAAAAACATTTCACTGACTTCTAAAGAAAGAGTGAAAGAGGAAATATGTGCTCACTAAAGGATAAGTTACCTACCAAAATCATATTAATATGGCTAGATGCCCATTTGGAAACGTGTCCACTCAGCCATCTTTCCTCACATCTTGTCAGTTAGCCTGAACTGTCAGATTTTTGGATGCAAGGGATGTGTATGAGTATGTAGGCTGTAAAAGTAATAATGAAAAGCTAGACACTGGAGGCTCAGGCCTGTAATCCTAGCTACTCAGAAGGCTGAGATCTTAGGATCCCAGTTCAAAGCCAACCCATGCAAAAAGACCCTTACCTCCAATTAACCAGCAAAAGACAGAAAGCTGAGCTGTGGTTCAAAAGGCAGACTACCAGCCTTGCAACAACAACAAAAGTTAAGGGACAACATCCAGGCCCTGAATCCAAGCCCCGGTAGTGGTGCTCACACACAAAAAATAACCATAATACCACCACAGGATGTGCATATCTTAGGGAAGGATGCAGATAGATGGGATGATGACTGTATTGTAACCCAGTCTGTGAAAAACCCTAGGTGAAATCTTTCCTCAATACATCTTCATTTCCCTCTACACATTTAAAATCACAAACACACACACACACACACACACACACATACAAACTTACATGGTTATATTTTTCTATATAATTATGTAAAATACATATCATACACACTTGCTTCAGAATTTTGTCCATCTTTTGGTTTTATAGGTACTACAATATATCCAGGGTTTGGCTCATACTTGTAATTTCAGCTGCTCATGAAGGTGGGATCTGAAGATCACAGTTTGATGCCAACCCAAGGAAACAAATCCTCAAGATTCTTATTTCAATTAAGTAGCAAAAAGCCAGAAGTGGAAATCTGACTTAAATGACACAGTGACTGCATTGAACAAAATAATCTAAGCAAGATACCAGACCTCCGTTCAAGCCTACATACTGGCCCACTAGCACTCCAAAAGCCAAAATCCCCAAAAGACCAAACCAAAAACATGTCAAAATATTTTATAACTTTTGAAGAAAAATCCAACGTAGTTTGTTGAAGATTGGGTGGTAAAATGTTGAAAAACCCCAAATTCCACATGTGTTTAAATGATTCAACAGACAAGCAACCAAGTAAAAATTTCCCAATAATGTTCCTTAGTATTCACTGGGACCCTTGACAAAGATTTTTTTCTATGCTTTTCAAAAAATCAGTTAATTTTCAGTAGTATAAATCTTTATTATAAGTTATAGAAGTTTTTTAAAGTTCCAAAGTGAATTGAATGTAAAACAAAAAGCACTTAATATTACCAGTTTCTATGCCTCTGGTAAAAAACCTTTAATACTGTGGCCTTTATGAAGGAGGAGAGGGAAGACTGGTCATGAAAAGTTGGAAAGAAGAGTTTCCATTTGACTGTTTGAAACCCACTCTTCTGCCCCCCACCCCAACAGGCAGAGGCTTGAACTCCGGGACTAGGTGCTGTCCTTGAACTTCTTCTGCTCAAAGCTAGCATTCTACCACCTGAGCCATGGCACCACTGCTAGCCTTTTCTGAGAAGTTTGTTAGAGCTGAGAGACTTGTGAACTTTTATGTTTGGGATTGGCTTCACACCTCAGTCTCCTGAGTATCTAGAATTATAGCTGTGAGCTTCCCATGCCTGGCTTACATTCTACACTATTGAACACATAAAATTCAATTAGGAGGCTAAGATCTGGAGAATGGTGATTCAAAGCCAGGCCAGGCAGAAAAGTCTGCAACTCCATCTTCAACAAGCAAAGAGCTGGACTTGAGCAGTGGTTCAAGTAAGGTGAGTATGAGACCCTGATTTCAAATACCATTATGGGCAAAAACAAAACAAAATAAAGCAATGCCCCAAATTAAAATAATAAAATTGCTCAATACCAAAATAATGGTCATTAAATAATGGTTTGAAAAGTAGAAAACAAATACACCCCTCCATAAATCCACATATAAAAATCTTCCAGCCAGATACTGGTGGCTCAAGCCTGCAATCCTAGCTACTCAAGAGGTTGAGATCTGAGGATCATGGTTCAAAGCCAACCCAGGCAGGAAAGTCCCTGAGACTCTTATCTCAATAAACTACTCAGAAAACCAGAAGTGGCACTGTGGCTCAAGTGGTAGAGTGCTAACCTTCAGCTGAAGAACGAGGGACGGTGATTAGGCCCAGAATTAAAGTCCCATGACTGACAAAACAAAAAACAAAATCCAAAAAACAAAAAACAATAAACAAAAAAGAAACTTCCACAAAATATTTGAAATGGGTGAATTTTCAATAAGGAAACAACATTTCTCTTTCCTTTTTTTTTCTTGCAACAGCAAAAGAGATGGTTTATTGTACATGTGTCACACTTGGCCACAACTATGAACAGAACTAGTCCAGAATGTCACAGGTCCGGGGCACAGGACCATCAGGGGATGCTTGGTTATGAGCAAGGTGTGTCTTTCAGAGATGATCTTGGCAATGAAAGTTCTGGATCCACTGGGAAATCACAGCGGCATGCAGTCCAACATCTCAGCGTCCCAGCCTATGGCATTCCTTATTCGTCCTGCTCCTCTGGCCTTGATGGGTGCACAGACTGGTTTACTTAGACCTCTGCCTCATCTTTCTTCTTTTGCCCTTCAGCCTGCGCATTCGCTTCCTCTACTTGGCTCTCATGCTGCTGTTTTTTCTAGGAAGATGGTGCTAAGGCAAAGAGCAGGAAACAACATTTTTCTACCTAAAGATATCTGTGGGGAGAACAGTGGAAGAAATAGATTTATTCCCAGATATTTAGACCAACATGCCAATTCTGACATATCTATGATGATAGAGACTAGCTTTAGAATGATAAAAATAAACCAAAGGACTACATCCCAAAGTATTGGACAAGGCTAACAAAGCAGAGTAGGGCATCAGGGTATAGGGTAAGAGCTATGTAGAAAAACTAGTTGTTCCTACAAGTATTACCAGGCCTAGCAATTCAAGTTCGCCATACCAAGTAGATTTTGAAAAATAGTCTGTTACTTATTATATTAAAGAAAAATTTAAACTTGTAGGCTCTTCAACTTTATATCAGACAACCTAAACATTGCTCAGGGGACATGGTACTTAATATTTGGATCATCAAGTGCCAATTGCAAATTTAATTATACAAATAATAACTCTACTAATAGAGAATGTTAATGGTTTCTTATAGATGGAGCTGAAGGTAAAACTGCTAGGACTTTTCCCACGGAAGAGACTATTCTTATTACACCTCTTCCCATGGTCTTCCAACTGCCTCAGTTCATTCATTTTTTTTAACAAAACTCGAATATTTCCACTTTATTCACCCAGATATCCTTTTAACACTTCAAAGGCTGTTTTTGAGAAATAGTAAAATTTTCAAAAGCACAAAAAATGCCGCCCAAGTTAAGAAGTTTTGAGATCAAGCAGATGAAAGGGAAAATTTGAGTAAGGAGCGAGTTTAGTTTCCTAGCCATGACAAAATCCTAAGAGTTAGTGAGTGAACACATGACTGTGCACATATCTACAGAATTGAGGTCACATGATGATTCTAGCTCCTGGTCCTCCTCTTTGCCTTCCTGGTCTGACACACCATTCTCTGGGATGCTGAGCTCTTCTTTAGGCTTTCTTCATTCCCCTCAAGTAACTCCTGCCTTATAGGCTTGCGCAAGATAGGCTTTTTCTTCATTTTGACATTTTGTTTAGGTTGAGAAAGCTATTTTTTTCTCCAATTCAATGCTGTTTGCCTATAAATAATCACAATAAGAAAAACCCAACTAAGATAAGCATCCTTGGTTAAAGGCATTCTAGGTTGTAATCTCTGAACTCTTAGGACCTACTTTACTCTTGGCTTTGACTGTCTTTTGTCTTCCTTCTCAATCAAACTCCCCCCATCCCCACTCCTAGGGCTTGAACTCAGGGCTTAGAATCTGTTCTTGTTTGCTCTTTTTCCCCCTCAAGGTTAGTGATTTTCCACTTGAGCTGCAGCTTCACTTCCATCTTTTTGGTGATTAATTGGAGATAACTGAAGCATGATGCTCAGATCTCAGCCTTCTGAGTAGCTAGGATTGCTCAATGAATTTTCAGGAAGAGGCATCATGATGTTAAGGGATTTCATGAAGTCATAAATATGATGATACCCAAAACCTTGAACAAGGACATTCTCAACTTCACCCCAGCATAACCATTGAAGTGAGGGATTTTAAACACTTATACATTAGTACTGCTCATACTCCCCTCAGACTTCAGGATCACATATCAAGCCTCACTGGTTACCTGGAACTCCCAACAACAGTTTTTGCTTTCCTTTTACTTGGAGACCTGAAACTTGAAGATTAGGATTTACTTTGTTCAATTTTGAGTCTCCTCGGTATTTTTCTTTAATTTTTGTTAATCAGTTTTTAACTTGAAGTGATATTCTGCTAAGATCAATGCAACCTAAGATATACCATATCATTTTTAATTATCTCTTTGCTTAGTTTACTTTAATCAAGGGATTAAGAAAGCTATTATAAGGTTTTTGGTGGGGGTAGCATTGAGGGGAAGGGCAAATGGACAAATGTGGTCGAAGTACTTTATGTGCTCCTACAAAAGTAAACAATGAAGGTGGGGGAAAGTGGCTCACAACTTTAATCCTATCTATTCAGAAGGTTGTAAGCAGGAAAAATCAGTGAGTCTTATCTCCAAAAAATACCAAAAGAAAGGAAATGGGTTGTAGCTCATGTGGTAGCATGCTAAGATTAAGCAAAAGGAGCATAGATATGGTACTCAGGCCCTGAGTTCAAGACCTAGAATAAGCACAAAACAAACTAACAAAACCTGCTGAAATTGCTTTAAGAAGGGTCTATGAGAGAAAAATGGTTAGGGTAGATTTGATTTGGGAACATTTGGTATCTGTCACAGTATATGCGAATAGATCCACTACAGGTTGCTCTGGAAATATTATTCATTGTTCCATTATGAGCTATTTGGATTCACTATTTCAGTGTGAAGTGATATTTCTTGAGAGAAAATTGTCTGTTGGGAGCCCAGCACTGCTGGATCATGCCTATAGCCTTAGCTGCTCAGGAGGTGGAGATCTGAGGACCAATGTTTGAAGCCAGCCCTTGAAAGAAAGTCCATGAGACTCATCTCCAAAAAACTACTAAAACACTCCTGGAAGTGGTGCTGTGACTCAAGTGGCACAGCACTAGTCTTGAGCAAAATTAGCTCAAAGACAGCACCCAAGCCCTCAGTTGTAACCCCAGGATCAGCATATACACAGAAAAATTTTAGTATGACTTCTGAACGAGGTTTTGTACCATTTTTCCATGAGTTCATTTTCAGACAGCACTATGTCCTGTGGGAGGCTTATGTGTTCTGGCTTACATGGCATTTCTATTAGATGATATGTAATAGGCATCTACACAAAATTCCCTCACTCAAATTATATTCTTCAGTTAACAATCTAACAAAAAGAATTGAATTTCCCCATTTGTTTAAGTACTCAATGAATTTAACAGTATAAATTTGTAGATTCTATTTAAGTTAGATTCAATTTCTATTAATTTACTCTTTTAAAGTTCTTATTCTTAGTTTATGTAAGTATGTATGTATGTATGTATGTATGTATGTATGTATGTATGTATGTATGTATGTATTTTGTTGGCCATGGGGTCTGAACAAATGGCCTGGGAGCTGTCCCTCAGCTTTTCAGCTCAAGGCTAGTGCTCTACCACTTGAGCCACAGTACCACTTTCTGCTTTTCTGCTTATGTGGTTCCGAGGAATTGAACCCAGGGCCTCATGCATGTGAGGCAAGCACTCTACCATTCAGACACCTTCCCAGCCCCTCTTTGTTTAGTTTTAAAGTGCCTTTAATGACCTTTCTTATTATAAGATGATATAATTCTATAACTATATCTAGTTTTTTTTAATAGGTTGATGATTTCCCATAGATTCACAGCCATCAAAAGATACAAAGTATTTCCTTCACCCTTAAAAGAACAGCCAACTTCTGTTTCCTCAGAAGTTGCACAGAGGTTCTTCCTGCAGAGTATCCCATACTTATATCTAACACCATGTGACAGAACAGAAAATAACAATGTCTTGTTATTCTGTTATCCTCAGAAAATAAAATGCTATTCAAAAAGACTTTGGACCTTTGTTTCTGTAAGGTCCGCTCCTGGATGGCCAGCAGACTCCACCCTCCTCGCAGCAAAGTCTCCACCCAGTACCTGCGTTACCTAGGAAACTAGGATACCTGGAAGGGGTCACATCTGCATCCGCTGAGGTCACATTTGAATTTGATGTGGCCACACCTTTCCCCGCCCATACCCTACATAAGGCCTAACCCAGGCCCAGACGCGCTCGCGCTCGCGCTCGCGCTCACGCTCGCGCTCTTGCTCTTGCTCTTGCTCTTGCTCTTGCTCTTGCTCTTGCTCTTGCTCTTGCTCTTGCTCTTGCTCTTGCTCTTGCTCTTGCTCTTGCTCTTGCTCTTGCTCTTGCTCTTGCTCTTGCTCTTGCTCTTGCTCTTGCTGCTCTTTTCTTGCTCTCTCTCTTTCTCAGCCACGTGGAGTGCCAACCTTGCCTGGTCCCAGCAGGTCTACCCCTTAACCTGAATACCACATGAGTGCTCCTGTTCTTACCCCTCTCTCTGCTCTTTTCTGGCTCTTTTCTCTCTCTCTTTCCTCTCTTCCCAGCTCTCTCTCATTCCCAGGCCTTTCCCAGCCACGTGGAGTGCCAACCTTGCCTGGTCCCAGCAGGGCTACTACCCCTTACCTGAATACCACGTGCGTGCTGGTGCTGTTCTTACTCGGCTTACCTCTTTTTAGAAACCTAACATAAATGGTACCTTGACTCAGATAAAGGCTTATAGTCAGGATAGCTGGGATTTCTCTGTTTTTTGCCTCTTTTTTCATTTTTTTTGTTCTTCCCTTTTTGCTCTGATGGCCTTTTGCAAACCCGTCTATCTACGGCGGAATCAATGCATTGATACCATTGCTGCCTTCACATCCACGTCCACACCACTTCTCTACTCTGGTGAGTGAAGCTACTCTCTACGGTTCTCTGTTGCTCTCTCTAGAGGGCTCTGGGGGATGTCGGGACGCCGCTTCTGCCTGGTCAGCTCTCCCTCACTCACCAGACTGACTCTCCTACTCATTAATCGGGTGCTGCGAATCATGCCCAAGCTGTGAAGCCCCTTTGAAATGTCTCCTGCGCTCCCTGGAAAGACAGAGAGCTTCATTTTTATGCCATTCTCAGAAGTACACAGTTTTTGCTACTGCAGTGGTAAATGATCAGAAGTCTGTTTACTTTCGGGCTCTCTTTGCTCTCTCTCTGCCATTCATGGGCAACTTTCTACCCTTTTTTTTTTTATATAACTTTTTGGCCTGTGCCTTGAAGACTGCGACGCAGGCTGGGTCCCAGGGACACCCCCCCCCCCTCTAGGTTCCCTCTCAAAGGCTAGCCAATGTAGGCTTAATCTATTCAGGCTTTCTTTGCATTCTTTCAGAGATTCGCCATCTTGAATTCGCCATCTTGGCCACGTGGTGGCTTAAGGGTTTGGCCTCATCTGACCCTTAACCTTCCACTAAGTTTACTACTCCATCTATTCTAAGGTGACTTGCTAACAAGTTGCTCTTTTCACAGGCCCTGGTAATGGAGGCCCAACCAGCTGATATGCTTTGTTAGCAAAGATGTCTAAACGTTGTCGAAATTTTAGGTTTTAACTTTTGCCTTTTTTGTTTTGTGTTGTGTATTCTACTACTGACTACGTGGTTCTAAAATACTGGGTATAAAATGTCATGTCAAAACCAACTTTACAATGTCGGTGTGGGGGGGAGGGGGGTATAATTGGGTGGGGGGAGGGGGGAGGCTGGGAAGGGAGGGGAAGGGTAAACAAAGGAGGAGGCTGCAATGCTTGGTAAGAAATGTATGCATTATCCTGCCCATGTAATTGTCGCCCATCTGTACAGTATGTTCTCAAATAAAATAAAATTAAATTAAAAAAAATAAAATAAAATAAAATAAAATACTGGGTATATCTGTGCTAAAATTCTCATCACATCTAATGAGTTTTGTCATTTCAGAATATTTGTTGGCAATTCTTGATAAGAACCAGGTAAGCTCTACTTATTCTACTTGATCTCCTTGTTGCTTTAATTGGAAATAATAAAGGGCTTTTGTGGCAAAGATTTCAGTTCAAAGCCAGCTCGGGCTAAAAAATTCCTAAGACTCCGTCTCCCAGCTAAACTCTGCAAGTGGTACTATAACTCAAAGTGGTTCACTGCTAGCCTTGAGCAGAAGTGCTCAGGGACAGTGCCCAGGCCTTGAGTTCAAATCTTGAATACCAACTGGGACAAGCCATCCCAGCAACGAGCACCTAGACTCAGCCAGTCTGGGGAACAAGGGAACGTGGAAAGGAGTAAGAGGAGATGATGTCACATCAGCTACTTTGTGCCTGCCCTTTCAAAATTAACCTGAGCTTGGAGGTCAGTAGAAGTAAGAAGCCTACCCAGCCAGTGTCTATACCTGTCTATCTATTAACTGAACAGGAATTTATATTCTTGCCTTTGTCACTTGACTTCTCTACCTAGTCGCCAGATGTCAGAAGTAACTAGGGACATTTCTAACAACATTTTCAGCCCAAGTCCTTCCTCTTGCCATTTATTTGCTCTCTAGTATTTTTTTCCAGCCCCTCAATGCTCATGAGACTTCTCCAGATTTCATCTAAGGACTCATGCCACCAAGGTACAGCTGCTGCTCACTGCCTTCTCTGGGAGGAGACCAAATTCCAGCCTTTTACCCCTATTGTCGACACCCCTTGTCAGCAGGAAGTAGCCAGAGAGAATCCTCGCCCTATTTCATGATTATTAAAAGGCTGGAATGTAAGGTCCGCTCCTGGATGGCCAGCAGACTCCACCCTCCTCGCAGCAAAGTCTCCACCCAGTACCTGCATTACCTAGGCAACTGGGATACCTGGAAAAGGTCACATCTGCATCCGCTGAGGTCACATCTGAATTTGATGTGGCCACACCTTTGCCCGCCCATACCCTACATAAGGCCTAACCCAGGCCCAGACGCTCTCGCGCTCTTGCTCTTGCTCTTGCTCTTGCTCTTGCTCTTCTTCTCTTCCTCTTGCTGCTCTTTTCTTGCTCTCTCTCTTTCCCAGCCACGTGGAGTGCCAACCTTGCCTGGTCCCAGCAGGTCTACCCCTTAACCTGAATACCATGTGAGTGCTACTGTTCTTACCCCTCTCTCTGCTCTTTTCTGGCTCTTTTCTCTCTCTCTTTCCTCTCTTCCCAGCTCTCTCTCATTCCCAGGCCTTTCCCAGCCACGTGGAGTGCCAACCTTGCCTGGTCCCAGCAGGTCTACTACCCCTTACCTGAATACCACGTGCGTGCTGGTGCAGTTCTTACTCGGCTACCTCTTTTTAAAAACCTAACAGTTTCCTCATGTTATTTATAATTTAAGGAAGCTCAATGCCAGACATTACTATTTTCTGTAGTTGTATGTTACAAGATCTACATTCATTCCCATGGAATGTTTTATTTTTGTTGGGTGTGGTGGTCCTTGTACTAGGGCTTCAACTCAGGACCTGGTAATGTCACTTCAGTTTTTTGCTCAAGGCTGGGACCCTTCCACTTGAGCTACCTCACTGCTTCTGGCTTTTTAGTGTTAACTGGAAATAAGACTGGGTAGGTTATGGAGGGGGTATGACTGTGATACATGGTATACATGTATGGGAACTTCACAACCTCCTTCTTGTACAACCAATACTTGCTAATAAAAAGAAAGATAATTAGAGGTCTAATTGTTCACAGTAAGTTTCTTGTAATTTCCCTTCTTAAATCTTTCTCATTTTTTTCATGCTAGCATGTGCTCAGTGCTGACCCTTAGCTCTTTTTCTTATGGCTAGTAAGTACTTCAGCCACAGCTCTAGTTCCAGTTTTTGCTAGTTAATTGGAAGAAAGTAACTATCTGATATTTGTGCCTAGGTTGTCTCTGAACCTCAGTACTCAGATCACAGCATCCTGAGTAGCTAGGATTACAGGTGAGAGCTACTCAGATCCTTGTTGTCTCCTAAATTATCCCATGTCCATTTCACAATGGCAGTCCATTTCCATGGTTCCCAGCTTTGCAGCAAGCGCTTAATTATAATCCAACACCAAGTCTAACCTCCACCACAGATGCTATTTTTTGTGTCATACTCTGACTATAGACACCCTTCTCCTGGCTGATGCATTGCATCAACCTAGATGGCTCTCATACTAGGCCACAAGGATAGGAAGCCAGGAAACACTAGCTTAGAAGCTGTTAAATCAGAGGAGCAAAAAGATATCATAGTTCATTCTGCTGTGATATTTTTCTGACTTAAACAGCCTTGTCATCTATTACCGTAGCTTTGACATCACATTCTGAGTAGTGACTGGGTGTAAGCTGGTGTGTCAGAGCTGACTATAGTATTGTCCTGAGCCTGTGCAGACTGAAGAGACAAGCCAGTGCCAGTAGCACACACATTGGAATAACAAAGCAACCTATAGTTAGGCATTGCCATTCTTTGTTCTAGAGTAATGAATGAATGACTCTCTAATTTCTTGACAAGAAATTCCTGCAGACCCATATGCAGCTGCCTCATCAGAGCAAGTAAAGAGCCTGGTGCTGCCTGGAGGAAACACTGTGAGAAGCTGCCAGAAAGCATCTGTTTACTGGACTCATGGGGCTCCTCTGTCCTCTAGAATTAATGACAAATAAGGAGCAAACACCTCCCCCTCTAGGCAGACATACACAGGAAGAGCATTGCCACATCACAACAGGGGACTCCCAAGACATACACCTGATCTGTGCTGTCAGAACTGAGAGGTTTTTTTTCGGGGGGGGGGGGAGGGTCCGGTTGTGGGGCCTGAACTCTGGGCCTGTGCCCTGTCCCTCAGCTCTTCAGCTCAAGGCTAGTGCTCTACCACTAGAGCCAGAGCGCCACTTCCGGCTTATTCTATTTTGCTTATGTGGTGCTGAAGAATCGAACCCAGGGCCTCAGGCATGCAAGGCAAGCGCTCTAACACTGAGCCAACTTCCCAGCCCCAGAGCTGAGAGTTTTTAATGACACTTCATCCCACAGTGCTCCCTAAAACCCTCATCCCAACCCTGCTCATTTCATGTCCCTGACAATGTTTATAGGCATCCCACATCCAGACTGAAGATGTTCCTTCATGTTTGGAGTAAGTCTGATCAGACTTTATATGGATCCACTGCTCAGTCAGGACTCTCGATCCCTCCCATCCCCTTTTTGATACTGTGTGTCTCTTGACCTATTCCTGTCTTCTCTTTTCAAGATTCAGTCAGGGCCGGTACAGGTGGCTCACACCTGTAATCCTAGCTACTTAGAAGTCTGAGATCTGAGGATCGTGGTTCAAAGCCAGCCCAGGGTGGAAAGTACGTGAGACTCCTATCTCCAATAAACCAGTAGAAAACCAGAAGTGGCTCTGTGGCTCAAGTCATAGAGTGCTAGCCTTGAGTTGAAAAGCTCAGGGACATCACCCAAGCCAAGCCCAGAGATCAAGGCCCATGACTCAAAATAAATAAATAAATAAATAAAAGAATGCAAAAACATATAAAGCTCAGAATGGCAAGCAGCTGAAAACAGGATGGAATAAACCAACATTATCTATGACAGTTTTCAGATTATGCAGAGAAATGCCTGCATTGTTGGAGCCCAAGCCCACCTGATAGCTGAGTTTTAGCTGGCTGGCATGCCCATGATGCCAGGTAATGGTATTCACAAGTTTTGTGATATTATTGGATGACACCAATAGGCTTCAAGTTGGGAACCTGAAATTTTTCTATTGATATAAGAGGAGAAATACATCAGGACAAGAAATGGGATTAACACAATGCCAAAAGCAAAAGGCCATCCAATCCAAGGAAGACAGAATAACTCTGTCTCTGAAAAGATGATTCTCTCAAAGGAATCCTGAGCTGAGCATGGTGGTCTATGTTTGCAATCTCTGAATTTAGGAGGCTGAGTCAGAAGTTAGGTTGAGACTAGCCTAAGTTCCATGCCAAGAGAAGAACACAAAACCAAACCTCATCTTACAAAATAAAAGAAGGACTGGGAATGTGGCTTAGTAATAGAGTGCTGGCCTAGCACATACATGAAGTCCTGGGTTTGGTTCCTCAGTACCACATAAAGAGAAAAGGCTGGAAGTGGTACTGAGGCTTGAGTGGCAGAGTGCTAGTCTTGAGCAAAAGAAACTCAAAATGAATGGTGTTAAGAAAAATGTAAAATTAATGAAATAACATCTCTCTCCCTCCCCTATATCCCTTCCTGCTTTCCTCCCTCCCTCCTTTTCTCAGTACTAGGGTTTATACAAAGGATTTCATGCTTAGGCAGGTGTTTAACTCTTAATCCACACCACGGCCTTTTTGTACTTTAGTTTTTAAGTTAGGGCATCCTGTTTTCTTCCCATCCCAGGACCAGCCTCCCATCTAGCTGAGATTATTGGAATCAGCCCAGCTTGATGATTGTGATCAGATCTCACTTTTTGCCTGGGTTGGTCTTGGATTGCAGTCCTCTCAATCTATGCCTCCCAAGTAGATGGTACTACAGGAGTGATCTATCATGCTTAGCCTTTAAAATGATCACTTAGAGTTGGGCGCAAGTGGCTCCTGCCTGTAATCCTAGCCACTCAGGAAGCTGAGATCTGGTTCAAAGCCAACCAGTGCAGGAAAGACCATGAGACTCTTATCTCCAATAAACCACCAAAAAACCTAAGTGGTCCTGTGGCTCAAGTGGTAGAGTGCTAGCTTTTAGCTGAAGAGCTAAGGGACAGCAGCACCCAGGCCCAGAGTTCAAGTCCCAAGACAGACAAAAAAAATCACTTAGGAAGATAAAAAAAAAAAAAAAAAAAAAAAAAAAAAAAAAAAAAAAAAAACTCCTGAATTCTCACATTTATTTAAATAGCGTCTGCCAGTCATATTTTATAATGCACTTATGGGGCCCATGAAATCTTTTATTTTTAAAATACAATAAAATAGTACTAGAGCAGTTGGGATATTGTTCTGCCAGTAACACTACTGTAAGAGCCTCGGAGGGAGCAAGCAAGCCGGCTACAGGCCAGTGCCGCCGCCGCTTCTTCTGAGCATCAGTGAGAAGCAGCAAGCAGCCATGGCTGGGGCACAGGCTCCTCAGGCCAGACCCTGCAGGCAGGGCAGCCCCTCCAAATCCCTCCAGCGGCTGACCTCAGGCCTCAAAGGCTCCAGCGCCGAGCTTCCTGGGCTCATCCCTAGGCTGGAGGTGCAGTGTGAAACAGCAAAGGAGCCAGCGAGACTCCTCCAGTGTCAGGGCAACCAGGCAGGAGTGGAGCCAAATGGCCAAACTTGCAGCAGCGACTGCAGCAGTTGTTGCTGCCTCGTGCAGCATGGGCCAGGGCTCCTGCAGCTGCTCAGGCACAGCCAGAGGCGGAGAAAAACTCCAGGACTGACACAGCCCCCTTCCACCCAATCGGCCTAAGATCTGGGAGCTGGATCTGGAGCAAAAGGAGAGGGGTTCAGATGGGTGTTGGAGGCATAGGCCTACAAAACCCCATCTGAGCACCTGTGTGCCCTGAGGGTGCATGCAGGCATGCATTCCTTCCTTCCAATTTATTTATTTTTGTTGGTCGTGGGGCTTGAACTCTGGGCCTGGGCGCTGTCCCTCAGCTTTTCAGCTGAAAGCAAGTGCCCTACCACCTGAGCCACAGGACCACTTCCAATTCTTCTCGGGGAGGAAGGGACACCCCTTCCTCCATGCTGGGCAAAGGTTCTGCCCCCGGTGCAAGACTCAGGTAATGGTTTGCTCAAAGTACCATTCCTGCTTCATCTACTTAACCACGTAGAACAATGCCTGGAGACTCCCCCTATGTGTAATCACCTGTGCTTTACCTACTTTTACAACCTTGATTAGTGGAACTGCTCCACATTTGTTGACAAGGATTAGCTTTTTCTGTTTAAACTCTCATTGCCTGTGCTCCCATAAAACTGTTTAACTCTCTGCCCCTGACTGAAGATTTACTTCTCCTGCTTGTGTGCTGTATATAAGCATGTGATGTTTCAATAAATTTTGTCTATACCCACATGGTGTAGTCCCTTCTTGCCTATACCACACATCGTGTTCCCAGATCCCACTGTGGAAACAGCAACAAATGGGGTTATGCCAGTCGATGCCTCTGACATCTCCCCCCTTATTTGTTTTTTAAGTACAACTGTAAGCAAGAGATCCTTTGCAGGAGGGATTTGCAGAAACTATTTTGGAATGTAGACAGCAATATCTTGACAAGACATAATGCAATCGATCTGTAGAAACACTATGTTTAAAACTGTGCCACCAGGTACGAGGGTCCAATTGGTTTAGCACAGATGCAATTCCCTCAGACAGACCTGCATATCCCACCCCAGGGAGTTGTGCCAAGAAAGTCTCAATGACTTCCTGCTGTAACTAGTGGATGTCCCAAGTCAAATTTCCTTGCAAGACTGGCAAGTGGTAGTGAAGTCCCTGCCAAGTAATGTTAGAAGTGTTGAATCAAGTAGGAGTGATGCACAGTTTATTGAGCTCTAATCACACTTGAAGGTTAGCTGTTTCTGCAGATCAATTATCTAGTCTCCCATCCACTGCACCGTGTGTTGCAGTGTGTTCAGATGGGAATCAATGTCCTGTTTAATATTGTGCTGATGAGTCCATAGCTGGTGACAGTCCAGCCACTTCTCTACAAAGTCCTTGGTTTGGATGGAGGAATGCAGGGCCACTCCAGCAGTCGCAGCAGTCATGGTGATAGCAATCATTTCAAGGATCACAGCTACACTCAGACCCAGGAATCTCCTAGTTCTCTTCAGCAGTTGCTGGAAGACTCCTTTCAACAAACCAACAGTGGGGCTCTCCTGCCAAGGTCGGGTGAGGTTAACAGGCACCCAGACCCCTAGGCGAGATCTTAATATCAGGAGAGACTGAGAAGGCATATTAAAAGAAATAGTATGATTTAAGCATGTAAAGAGTCCTGGCTGCGTAGGTTCTCATTGATTGACACTGTCCCTGTGGGCTAGTAGATAGGAAAGTTTAATACAACCCTGTACAGTAGAAGAATGGTTCCTGTAAAATGTATAATTTGCCTCATGGGCCCTAGTAAAGTGACCAATCCAATTCTGAGTTGTATAAAATTGGGTGGCAAGTTTTATAAACGCCACTGCTCAGGCCCTAAGTGTCCCCTGAAATTTATATGTGGCCTACGAGGCACAAGGCCTCCATCATGTCAGGTGAGCAAGCCAATGGGTTCTACATGATTTATAACTCCATTGTATAGACGTCACCGTCAGAAGAATTATTAGTATACCAATCACCAACATGCTTTTCAGAATAATTGGCAATGAAACATCCATGAGGACCTCAATCTATAAATGAGATGTTATCATTATGCTGTATAATCTTTCCTCTAGGGTTTTGACACTGAGACCACTGAATAGAAACATAAACCCAATTCAATAATTAATGTCCTGACATACTAGGTTAGGTGGTTGCCCAGTCTTATTTGTATAAGAATGATCCTGACCAATAAAATTTAAGGAACTTGTTCTGAATAGCCCCATATGATTGTTGATCTTATCATCAGGCAAGATGTATGCCCATACCTGTCTTCTGGTTGGTAAGCAAGGTGATGTCCCTAAACACAGTGGTAAAGACTCAAATCCTAAGGAAATAATATAAGGTATTCCTTCCTCACCTGGATGAGTAGGGTCTGCATGATCCCATGGTGGCGGAAAATACGTGCTGTCATTTGTATACGCCACCGGACCTTGGTCTAGCTAATCCACTAATTTTAACAATGGTGGGTGAGGGACATAGGCCCAATATGCATGTTCACTGCAGATGTATTCACAAGCAGTGCAATCACGGAACAGATATTCAGGTATTCTAGGGGTTTTTGTACTGACCAGGGTGGCTTTGGTCTTGTGTCAACACCTTATTCTGACCCCATGTTGGTGGGGTCAAGCTGGTTTTCTTAAGATAAGGATGATGGCTTCCTCGGGACTTAAAGCTTAGGTCTGCGAATCTGCGTACTAGATCTTCTTCCTCAGGGATGTGTTGTGTTGTTTTTGCTTCTCTGGAGGTCGGATGAGTCAAAAAGGGACCCAGATGTTGCCAGTGGATCCATCTGGAATGATAGAAACACTGTTTTCCCTTATGGGGCATTAGTCTTAGTCTTCATTGATTAAATTTTTTAAACCATATGGGAATAGATAGTGAGGTGGTGCTAGAGGGATAAAATGCTTTTCAGCTTTAGTGAAAGGATAACTTTGAGTGAAATTTTAAAAATTTAAATAAGGTGAAGGCAAAAGTTTCCCTTGGGGATTCCCCTTTTTCGTTTTTTTTTTTTTATAATTGAAGCTTAAATGTTTTATGGGTGTGTAAACAGTTGGCATTAGTCTACACAGGTTGATTAAAGAAGTTTTCCTAGGGACTAACTTTAGTAAACTCCCTTAATATTTTTCTGGTTGTACACTGGCTTTTATAATATGGTGTGGGGTAGTTTGTCAAGGTGACAACTTTTTACTAATTACATTTTATTCCAAACTAGAGTTTAGGCATAATTTTTTAACTTTTAATAGCTGTATGGACCCTGTTCGGGGGGGGGCTATAGCAGCATAGCCTGTTTAGTACTTTGGTTTGTAAAAGATTTAAATAGTCTAGGATGTTTAAAGGTAAAATCCATAAGAAGTTCCACTTGTAGGTGTTCAGTGGCAGTTTTGTAATTGAAAAACAAGTTATAAAAGCAGAACTAACAGTTAGTGATTACAAATTGCATTAAGGCAAATAGGGTGGTTAAGTCCAAACAACTGCCTGTAGACATCCTGGTATCTAGGCTGGAGATGGGGGCATTGCACCCAGCTTCAAGGCCTGGAGGTGGGACAACTCTTACCTTGAAATCCTAGGAAAACATTACCTCCCCAAATGGGTGAAAGCATTGTTTAGCTCCTCAAATAGCCTAGGTGGGACAGGCCATCATTTGGCATACAGATGTTTAGTGTAGCTCCTGGTGCTTAACTCTCTACTTAAGCCCTTATCTTTGAAAATTTAACATTTGGTCTAAATCCTGATATAAATGATCTTTTTAGTAATTATCAGACCACAATTTTGTTTTATTTTGGTGTTTATACCAATGTTTCTCTGCTTACCTGGGACTTATTTGTCTCAGTTAAATTTGAATTTTCTCCTTCCTTGTTCTAATTAATACCCTATCTGTTTACTTTTGATCTGGCCCTAACAATTTCATATTTTATTCTTAAACAAATTTATTTGGTTAGTGTCAGCCTAGAATTTACTGCCAATTAGGGTCTTAAGCACATACAGAGCAGTTTGGATTGAAGCTATTCCCCACATTTCACAACCTCAGCCTTTTACAGCCAACTATTACAAATGGTTGACAAGTTCTTGCCCAGTTATGCATGCTTATAAACTAGCTTGCCATGACCTCCAGCTCTGATCAATTTTAGAAGAGCCAAACATTATTGCCAAAGTCCCAGGAGTGCCTCTTTCTATGTTAGGGTAAATGCAACCTTGACATTTCCCTTGGTCACTGGACTTGAACTTAGTGCCTGAGTGCTGTTTTTCAGCTTTCCAGTGCAAGGATTGCGCTTTGCCACTTCGGACTCCAAAGCAACTCTGCCCACTTTTTTGGCACTCTGCTGGCTAGTTAGAGATGATAATCTTTCTCTGCCTGGACTGGCTTTGAACTGCAGTTTGTAGATTGCTCACCTTTGGTCCTCAGCTCCACCAACATCTGGGCCCCCTCCCATTTCTGGAGTTCCCTCCATACAACTGGCCTCTCCCTCTCTCCACCCAGACCCACCAGAACTCCTATCTACCTCACTTCCTTTTCTCTCAGATACTTCTGCTACCAGGATGGTGATGGAGGTCATGTGCTCCCTCTTGGGGGAAATATGGCTCCTCTAATAAACCTTGTAATAATCTTTCTCCTTTGCCTGCCTGCCTCTGCATGGTCCCATAGGATGGATGTGTCTGATCCTCTTTCATTGGTGGCTCCATACTGGGATAGGTTCCCCAGTGCATTTGCTCCCCCTGCACCTCAGAAGGGAGTTCCACCAGCTTCCCTGGGACCTATTCTGAGATCCTTCACTCCAGTCACCAGAGGACCATCAAGGTAACTTCCTCCTGACTGAGCGCTCTACCAGCCCATCCAGCCCCACTAATTAATTCCCACTCCAGGGTAAGTGACAAGTTTGTCCGAGGTCGGGGTTTCTGATTCCAATATCAGTGGTAAGGCCACCTGAGCCTTTCTGGGCTAACTGAGCCCCACCCTCACCATCTGACCAAAAACTTGGCCAAGTGCTAGAATTAGCCACTAGGGGCCTACCATGGACCAAGGACCCACCTTGGACCAACATAAGGACAGTCTCCACTGGTGGGGCCACCACCTATTCAGGAGCCAACCTGCACTGTAGAGGACACTCTACTGTAGGCAAATGGCTTCAGGTCACTTACCATGGGAAGCACACTAAATTTCTTTACATTAAGGCCACCTGGCCTTGGAGGGCTGTTGGTTCCCCATCAGTTAAATTTGGCCCCAGATTTAAAACTCCACTTCTGAGAGTGCTTGAGCAAGTAGCTCGCTCTCTCTCTCCCCCTCCCCTTAAACTCTCCCTCTTGCCAAAATTACCTGCTTGTAACCTCTTTCACAAGTATTTCATATGCTAAACGCGTTGGTTAAGCCCTGGAAGAATGTAACCAGTAATTGCTTGTTTCTACTCATTAGATAGAAAATGGGTGAGTTTAAGTCTAAACTCACCGAAATAAAGGCCAACAAGTTTGGATATTACCAAAAGTGTATTAATCTTCTCTCTAGCATTGAGCAAGTAGTGGATGTGCCAAATTGGCATCTTGGTACTTCAGCTTGGTACTACCCCTTCCCCCTCCCCTGTCCTGTGGTGCCATTATGCTAGGCCAAGTGTATGTTCCTATTGCCTCCTGTTCACTAGGTTTCTTGTTGGCAAAGTTTTGTATTTTAAACTGACCACATGGTTCCTTCATAATTAGAAAAGTAGTTCCACTAAAATTTCAAAACTTTAGAAGTCTATTTTAAAATCTAAGCATGCTCTATAATCTGTGCACAAACATGTCTGTCTGTGTCTTATTTGACTAAATGTAAGTGATTATGGTTTCAAGGTTACTCTGCCTACTAAAAATCTTTGTCAATGGAAGCTGTGAATTAATCTAAATTGCTTTAAAACTTTGTGACCTGATTAAGCCAAAGAAAAAACAGGCAGTTTTAAAAGACCTTGGAAAAGGACTTAAAAAAGACAATGTCCTTTACAAAGTAAATGAAATTGGTAACTAAGTTGGCTGTGAATTATGTCATTCCTATGTCCATCTATGCTAAGAGTTAACTATTGTACACTGACCATGGCTAGTAAACTAAAGCTAAGGGTTTCATTCTCTGTTTTCTCCCCTGTGTGCCGATCAACTTCAATTAAGATCAAGGGAGCAGAGTGACTATGCCCAGGCACAGCTGCCTAAACCAGTGGCACCAGCCTGCAAAAGCCAATGTAAACCAGGTCTCTAACCAGTATATGTAGAAATATTGCAGGTTACCAACAGGAGGTGCAACAGTCCATACATGCTGGGAGATGCCACAGTCTCTCTCAGACTCTGGCCTTGCTTCATCTCACATGACCAAAAGCCTGTTAATTAAAGGTAAAACACAAGCCACATTAGATATTTGGTTCTGTAAATGTTAATCGCCAGAAGTTAGACCATACAGGGTGTATGAGCAAAGGATAGAAATTGATTTCTATACTATTTAACAATTGGAGGTAAATTCCTAAAGGTAACTCAGACTGCAGGAAAAAAATATGGCCACTCTTTCTATTCACTGCCCACAGGACAGCCTACAGGCAAAGAATATACAGCCCAGTGTTTCAATGATGCATTTAAATGCAAATTAACATAACTTCACAAAAAGGATTTAAAATGACATCCCCCTTGTAAAAATTTGAGAAGTTGTGGGGAGTGGCTGGCCTCCCAGACAAGTTTAAAAGATAAAATTTTCCTAAAGGTTTATTTCAAAGTTAAAAAAAAAAAAAAAAAAAAAAAAAAAAAAGGATTATTCAGGTTTGCCCCTAAAGTTTTTTGTAACAGTTGCCGGAAGGCCCACAGTAAAAGATAGGACAAGTTTGTCAAATGTAATTTAATAAGTAAAACCATGCTTATAAAACTACTTCCAATGACCATCTTTGTTGCTTTTAATTGGAGTAAAAGTGACTGTTTGTAAAAAAAAAAAAAAAAAAAAAAAAAAAACTCATTGATCTGTCGTTCGAAGCCAGTCCAGGCACAGGCAGACTAAAGTCCCTGTGAGATTGTCATCTCTAATCTGCCAACAGAGTGCTCAAAGCTGAGTTGTTTTGGAGTTTAAAGTGGCCAAGTGCTAGTCCTGAGCTGGAGAGCTGAGGGACAGCACTCAAACCCTGAGTTCAAGTCCAGCGACTGACCAAGGAAAGTGCCAAAGATGTATTTATCCCAACATAAGAAAGGCACTCCAGGGACCCTGACAATGTTAAAACATTCAGAGGCAATTACAAACAAATGTTTGGATGACAAAAGTGGTATCAGGTCCTGAGTTACTTGAGCTTTGTCTTCCAAAAAATTGATCAAGCCAGAAGGTCATGGAAAGAAAAGTTTTTAAACATTCCTATCACCCATGTTGGTGTAACTGGGCAAAACTTTCCAGAGATCTGTGATAGTGGGTAGTAAAAGCTAAGATTGTAGAATGTAAATCCCAAAACCCCTGTATCTGCTCAAAGTCCTTAATGGCAGTAACTTTTGAGCTGGTTAAATTCATCTGTTGAAAAGCTTGTAAAGCTGAGATTATGTTCCTATTGAGATCTGTCTAAAGGCCTACATAGGTAGGCATTCCTCTGCCAGACAGAAAATGCTTTTATAAACCAGGGTGTTAAACAGGCTATGCTGCTGTAGCCCAAGAAAAGGCCTGTACATTTGTTATAGGTTAAATGTTGTCTATAAGCCACTTTAAACAGGCTACCCAGAGGCAGTGGGCTGTACTTAGAGTGCCAATCAGTCTCAGGTTAAAAGCATCTACTGGGCTTTCTTTTAAAAATCTCTGACAAGTAATTGTTAGTCAATTGTTAACAAGTTATAGGTAACCTCCATCTCATTGATCTCCTTGTTGCTTTAACTGGAAATAAAAAGAGCTTTTGTAAGAAAGTTCAAAGCCATCTTGGGTACAAAAAAAATCCTTCTAAAACTCCATCTCCCTACTAATCAGCACAGAACCAGGACTATCCAGCCAAAGGCTGAAAGTGGCATTGTGACTCTAAGTAGTAGAGCTTAGCCTGGAACAGAAGGACTCAGGGACAGTGCCCAGGCCTTGAGTCCAAACCGTAAATGCCAACCGGGACAAGCTATCCCAGCAATGGATGTTGAGACAATGGCCAGGACAAAGTCAGTCCTGACCATGGAAAACCATGGAAAAGAATAAGAGATGATACCCTAAATGGAGTCACTTTATGCTTTATGCATTGTTTCTGGCAAAACTGGAGCTTCAGCTTCCACCCCCACTACAAAGGCAGAGGAGGGGTCCCGCAGAGCAGTGAGGACCTCACAGATGAAGTCCTTCAGGGGAGGGGGCCTCACAGAAGAGGCTGCAAAAGGGAGTATACCTCACTGGGAGGCCGCAGAAGTGAGAGTGCCTCGTGGGGAAGGGCACAGAAGTGAGGGTGTCTTGTGGGGGAGGCCGCAAAAGAGGGGAGGGCCTCACAGGGGAGACTGCAGAGGAGGGGAAACTGCAAAAGCAGTACACAGAGGAGGAGTTTAAACTTAAACTCATCCATACTTTTACCTTCAGTTGCAAGGGAGAGGGAAAGAGGGAGAGGGAAAGAGGGAGAGGTAGAGAGGAAGAGAGGGAGAGAGGGAGAGAGAGAGAGCCAGAGCTATCTGCCCAAGCACTCGCAGAAATGGAGTTTTAAATTTGGGGCAAAATTTGATTGAAGGGGCTCAGAAGCCCTCCAAGGCCCAGGTGGCCTTAATGTAAAGAAATTTAGTGTCCTTCCCATGGTAACGGACCTGATGCCATGGGCCTATATTAGAGTGTTCTCCACAGTACAGGTTGGCTCCTAAAGGGGGTGGTGGCCCTGCCAGTGGAGAATGTCTTCATGTTTGTCCATTTGCATTCCTTGGGCCATGGAGGAGGGGTCCTTGGGCCAAGGTAGGCCCCTGGCACTTGGCCAAGGTTTGGCTCTGATGAGGGGAAGGGGGGCTCGGTAAGTCACAGAGGCCCAGGTACCCTTACCACTGAGATATCAGAATCAGAAACGCAGACCTCAGATAAACTTTTCACTTACCCTGAAGTGGGACTTAATTAGCAGTGTTGGATGGGCTGGTAGAGCGCTCAGTCAGGAGAAAGTTACCTTGGTGGTCCTCTGGTGACTGGCGTATAGGATTTCAGGATAGGTCCCAGGGAAGCTGGTTGAACCTCCTTCCGAAGTGGAGGGAGGATCAAACCCACTGGGGAGCCTATCCCCACAGGGGCGACCAATGTAAGAGGATTAGACAAAAATCCATGCAAGGGGACCATGCAGAAGCAGGAAGGCAAAGGAGAAAGATTATTACAAGGTTTATTAGAGAAGCGATATTTCCCCCAAGAGGGAGCACATGACCTCCATCACTATCCTGGTAGCAGGAGGATCTGAGGGAAAAGGAAGTGAGGTAGATGGGAGTCCAGGTGGGTCTGGGCAGAGAGAGGGAGGGGCCAGTTGTATGGAGGGAACTCCAGAAATGGGAGGGGACCCAGGTGTAGGTGCTCATACTTCGAGCTCATGACTCTACCTGATTCTGGGGCCTGGATGAGTTGCCTTGATCTCTTCTAAGTCACTTTACCGCATGAGGCTTTTCTGAACTCATACATCACTGCAAATTGCTAACATTCCTCCCTAGCACATCACTCAATATATTTTTTCCATCATATATTTAAACATATTTATGTGTATACATTCCCTACCCTCCCCCAACCCCACACACAAAGGCATAGACCTTCGAAACAAAGCTTTTCTTTTTTTCCTTGCTACAGTGTCTAGAACCTAATAAACTCAATAGATACAAAAGGGTGAGTTGGGTACTAGTGTCACACCTGTAATGCTAGCTATTCAGGAAACTGAGATCTAGAATCACTTTTTCCATTTATTTCCCATTTTCATTAAAATTTAAGCGTTAAAGGAACTTTTAAAGAGAATCAAGACTTCCTTTTTTCTGGAGGTTTCCTTCACTCCCTTTCACCTAGTCCAGCTCAACCTATGTCCCCCTGGGAGCTTTGGCATCCCAGAAAATCCACAGTCTCTCAGACCCCAATTAAATTCAGACAGAATCCAGCATTGCCTTTAGTCATGTGGTGGGCAGAGCAGAAAGCATACACCACGTGTGCTACCCAACACCTCAAATCCACACCTGTGCCACTTCCATACTCCCAGCCACATGAGCAGAATTGTGTCACCATCGCTTGCACTGGCATAGGCTTCCATGGTCATCAGGACAGATGTCCTGAGAGTTATTTCATCTGCATAAGGTGACATTTCCTGGGTCCAGGTATATTGCTGATCTGGGAAATCACTGGCATTGGAGCAAGCCAGGGCTGCTGCAACCGCATTGTAGGATGCATCTCTCTGCAGCAAAACCTGAGGCCCTTCCTTCCTAGACACAGTGGAGATCCTAGAAAATTCCCTGCTTGTCCCTAGATGAGTCCATGAATATATCCACAGCCCTCATCTGTCAGAAATGAACAAAGAGTACAGAATTGTTCAAGTCATTTTCCTTCTTCACAGAAGGTTGCACTATCATCCTGGCCCCCCAGAGCGAGGCAGCACACCAAATGGGGGGATCCACTTGGTTTTCATCCCAACCTAGGAATGATATTGTCCCTTCTCATGTTGCTAAGGTGTCAGGATCACATCTTTGTAAACAATCGGTTACCAGGGTAATAGGGTCATAGAAGGAAGACAAGTCATTCTAACCATCAGTGGACCATCCCTAGTCAGGAGGCAGTGTACTTTGGGAGGCTATTGCTCAAAAACAAACATCCTTTTTACCTGTTAATGAAACTGCAACTCCACTGCACCTCACCTTTGTCATTACAACAACAACAACAAAAAGAAAAAGAAAAGGGTGTTTGGGACTTTCTTGTCAGGACTGGCTTGAAACCACAATCCTCAGATTTCAACCTTCTGAGTAGTGCCAAGGTTTTTTATGAGACAATTCTCTCAAATTAACCACCAAGAAAGAAGCAAAAAGAAATAAAGAAAAGTCCAGGACTTGAGCTGAGGCTCAACTGGAAGATCATGGACAGCACCCATGCCCTGATTTCAAACCTATGACCAGCACATCATCATCATTATCATCATCATCATCATCATCATCATCATCATCATCATCATCATCATCATCATCATGTGAATAAAAAGACTGTAAGAGCCTATTAAGAATATTAAAATTGAGGGCTGGGAAGTTGGCTCAGTGGTAGAGCTCTTGCCTTGCATGCATGAGGCCCTGGGTTTGATTCCTCAGCACCATATAGCAAAAAAGACAAAAGCCGGAAGTGGCTCTGTGGCTCAAGTGGTCGAGCGCTAGCCTTGAACTGAAGAGCTGAGGGATAGAGCTCAGACCCAGAGTTCAAGCCCCATGACCAACCACAAAAAAAAGAATATTAAAATTGAGTGAGCCAGGCACTTTTTGGTGGCTGACATGTAATCCCAGTTAGGAGCATGAAATCTCAGGATGGTGGTTAAAAGCCCACCTGGGCAGGAAATTCCATGAGGCTCTAATCTCCAACTAACCAGCAAAAATGCCAGAAGTAGAGCTGTGGTTCAAGTGGTAAAGCAACAGCCTTGAATGAAAAAGCAAAATAACAGTGACCAGGCCCAGATACATAGGGTAGGACTACTAATAATTAATCAATTAAATACAAAACACAAATAAAAATCAGAGTGGAAGATGAGCACAAAAGCCAAGAGAATTGGTGGTTTACACCTGGAGCTCAAGCTACACAAAAGACAGAATTTGAAGATCTGGGTTCCAAGGCATCCCAGGCAGAAAAGTCCCTTAGGAGTTTGTGAGTATGTATCAGGTAGGGGTCTTGAACCCAGAGCTGGAAATAGAAATTCTTTTTTCTTAAAGGTAGCATTCTACCACTTCCTTTCTTTGGGGGATGAAATGGAGATAAGTTTTACGGACTTACCTGCCCGGGCTTTCAACCCCAATCCTCAGATTTCAGTTGCTGATACAGTACTCTTATATTCTATGAGATTTTTATCTTCCATGACCTGCCAAAAAGTAAAAGAAGCCAGAAGTTGATCTGTGTGGCTCAAGCCACAGAGACTGCTTGCTTTGAGGGAAAACGAACAACAAAAACCCTCATACACAGTGGACCTGCCCTGGTTTCAAACCCAGGAAGTGACCAGGCCCTATGTTCAAGCCCTAGGACCACCACCACCAGCAACAAAAGAATGACTCAGGGACAGGGACTAGGCCCTGAATACAAAGCCTAGAAACAGCATTAAAAATAAAAGTAAAACAAATTCAGAGACTGTGGCTAGGCTCCAGAGTTCAAGGTCTAGAACCAGCACCAGGACACACACACACACACACACACACACACACACACACACACACACACACACGAAATGAACAATATAATAAGAAGGCAAAAGAAGAAGAGAGAAGTCAATGAAATATTTTTAAGTAGTGGCTCATGCCTATAATCCTAGCTACTTTGGAAGCTGAAATTTTAGGATTGTGGTTCATAGTCAACCTGGGCAGGAAGCTCCATGACACTAGGTTTTATGTGTGCTAGTCCTGGGGCCTGAACTTGTGCTGTTTTGCACAAGACTAGAACTATTCTACTTCCAAGCTCTTGGTGATTAATTGGAGATGAGAGTCTCAAAAACTTTCCTGCCCTGGCTGGCTTCGAATCACCATCCTCTGATTTTAGAACCTGGCTAATGTCCCTGTCTTCCCATGAGAATCTTTCTTTTTTTTTGGTTGGTCATGGGGCTTGAACTCGGTGTGCACACTGTCCCTAAGCTCTTCAGCTCAAGGCTAGTGCTCTACCACTTGAGCCACAGGGCCACTTCTGGTTTTCTGGTGATTTAGTGGAGATAATTGTCTCATGGACTTTCCTTCCCAGTCTGGCTTTGAACTGCAATCCTCAGATCTCACCCTCCTGAGTAGCTAGGATTACAGGTGTAAGCCACTGGCACTCAGCTTTTTTTTTCTTTTCTTTTTTCTTTTTTGTGGGTTGTGGGGCCTGAACTCCAGCTCTGGATGGTGTCCCTTAGCTCTTCAGCTCAAGGCAAGTACTTTACCACTGAGCCACTTCCCAGCTCCTCCATAAGAAACTTACCCCTTATGAATCACCAAATTTGTTTTACAAAGCCAGATGTTGAAATGTGGCTTAAGTTTTGGAGCCTGCCAGCCTTGCTCAGGACACGGGAGAGAGACTCCAGCACAGTGACCTTGCCCTGATTTCAGGTTTAGGAAGAGTCACCACTCCCTGTGTTCCAGCCCTAGGACCAGAACCAAATAAATAAATAACTCCCACATTTTCACTGTATTTGATGTTGGGGTAATTTGTGAAGGTGAAGGGAAAAAACAAATTGTTTAAATAGGGATACAGCTAGACCTATTGCAACAATGAGATGTACAAGAAATTATTTCAAAAAATGAACTTTACAACTTTTGCCGGGTGGGAGTGGTAGAGAACATTATATAAACAAAGCCATTCATGCAGCTGTTGCTCAAGCTGTTAAAGTATGCTAACCTTGAGAATAAACAATACAAAAAATGCTTCATTCACAATGGCCCTGCCCTGACTTCAAGCCTCAGGAGAGTGGCCATGTCGTGAGTTGAAGCCCTAGCAACAAAAATGAAAATAAATAAATAAATAAAGCCAGAACTTTATCTGTGGCTCAAGCCATAGAGACTGCTAGTCTTGAGAAAGAAAAGGGAAAAACCTCAGACACAGTGGCTCTGCCCTGATTTTATGACTAGCAAAATCTAAGGCCCTATGTTCAAGCCCTAGGACAAGCAATGAAGAAAAAAAAAATACAGCAACAACAAAAACTCAGCAAAAATGCCCAAGTCCTGAGTACAAACCATAAGAGCATCACCCAAAATAAATGCAGAAAGAAAGAAAAATACATAAAGAGCCACAATTTGAACTGTCTTGAGGTGGTAAGCCTACTAGTCTTGAGAAAAAATTAGGAATAATGACCAGGCCTGGAGTTCAAGTACTATAACAAGCTCAAAAAAAAAAAAAAATCTGTTGAGATCCAAAAGGAGTCTCTCAACATGAAGATAGGCTTGGCTATCTCACTGGAACATCTTGTGGCTGAGTTTACAGAACCACTCTCAGAAATCCGACCCTTTCATCCTGCCTTATGCAAACATCCTGCAACTGCTAATGACCACCCTTTCACCCTGCCCTATGCAAACATCCTGCAGCTGCTATGGCCAATGAAAAAGCTTCCTTAATGGCCAATTTAAAAGCTTCCTTATTCCAAGCATATAAATACCCCTGTGTGAAAAATAAAAATTTGCAGCTTGATCAGAATCCCGTTCTTGCTGTCATTCTTCATGTCTCTTGTCCCTTCATTCCTTCTCGCTTAGGTTCATCGCCCTCATTGACGTCCTGCAGGTTGGGACAAAAATCCACAAAAAAAAACTTCAAAACAAAAACCTCAGAAACAGTGGCCAGCCCTAATAATAAGCTGGATGACCCAAAATTATGAAAAAGTGAAAAATAATAATAAATTAATGAAAAGAAGGACAAAAATATTAGAGCCAATTCAAGATTTTAAAAATATGGTTCACACCTATAATCCTACCTGCTCAAATAGCTGAAATCTGAGCATTTGTGGTTTGAATCCAGCCTGAGCAGGAAAGTAAATGAGAATTCTTTTCAATTATGCTACTCCTGGGCTAAAACTTGAGTTTTACTCAAGGGTAGAGCTCTACTGCTTCCTACCTGTTGCTGGTTAATTGGTGAAAAACGTCTCATTGATTTTCATGCCTAGAATGGCTTTGAACCTTGGCTCTCAACTTTCTTTTTTTTTCCCTTATTTATTTATTTTATTTTATTTTTATTTTTTGTGAACACACTGTACAGAGGGGTTACAATTACATGGGCAGGTTAATGTGTACATTTCTTATCACGCATTGCAGCCTCCTCCTTTCTTTACCCTTCACATCCCTTCCCAGCCTCCCCCCCATCTGCCCACCCAATCCTCCCCGCTAGGCCCCCAACAACATTGTAAAGCTCGTTTTCAACATGACAATTTGTACTTCTCATTGTTGCAACAGGTCTACCTCTATCCTTAAACGACTTGTTTTTTCCCATCTCCTACACAAGTTATACTGACATCAAATATAGTAAAAGCAGGGTTATACTGTGGGGGAGGGACATACAAAGCTACAAAGAGATAATCTTATAAATGTGTTAGAAACAAATGCATGAAAGGAAAAAAAATATGAATACATACCTAAGGATTCATTTTCCTAACATCACATTATCTGACCTTTTCCGCTTGACTCATACATATACTTGATATTGCAAATAAGGGAAACCATGGGACCTATGTTTCTTTGGGCCTGGCTTACTTCACTTAATATAATTTTTTCCAAGTTTTTCCATTTCCTAACAAATGGGACAATGTCATTCTTTCTGATGGAGGCATAGAATTCCATTGTGTATATATACCACATTTTCTTGATCCATTCATCTACTGAGGGGCATCTGGGTTGGTTCCATATCTTAGCTATGGTAAATAATGCTGCAATAAACATAGTTGTACTAGTAGCTTTAGTGTGGTCTTGTTTGTAAACATTTGGATAAATGCCCAAAAATGGGATTGCTGGGTCATAGGGGAGCTCTATGTGAAGTCTTTTGAGGAACCTCCATACTGCTTTCCAAAGTGGTTGAACAAGTTTACATTCCCACCAACAATGAAGTAAGGTTTCCTTCTGTCCACATCCCCTCCAGCATCTGTTGTTGTTAGAGATCTTGATTTTAACCATTCTAACTAGAGTGAGGTTGTATCTCAATGTTGTTTTGATTTGCATTTCTTTTATGGCTAGGGAGGTTGAGCATTTCTTCATGTGTCTATTGGCCATCCTTCTTTCTTCTTCAGAGAAGTTTCTCTTTAAGTCTTTAGCCCACTTATTTATTGGGCAGTTGTTTCTTTGAGGATTTGTTGTTGGGTGGTTTAATTTTTTGAGTTCCAAGTATATTTTAGATATGAGACCCTTGTCTGTTGTATGGCTAGTGAAGATCTTCTCCCAATCCGTGGGCTTTCTATTGATCTTGCTAGCTACGTCCTTTGCCATGCAGAAGCTCTGCAACTTCATGCAATCCCATTTGTCCCACCTTTCTTTGATTTGTTGTGTTTCCGGGTCTCTATTCAGAAAATTTTGGCCTGAGCCAAGGAGACCTAGGGTTTCTCCTATTCCATCCTGTAATGTTTTCAAAGTGTGTACTTTGACTTCGAGGTCTTTGATCCATTTGGAGTTGATTCTGGTGCAAGGTGATATATAAGGATCTAGCTTTAGTTTTCTACAAGTAGTTAACCAATTTTACCAGCACCATTTACTGAAGAGGCTGTCTTTCTTCCATTCTATTGTTTTAGCTCCCTTATCGAAGATTAGATTTCTATAGGTCTGTAGGTTCATTTCTGGGTTTTCAATTCTATTCCATTGGTCCTGATGTCTGTTCTTATGCCAATACCAAGCTGTCTGGATAGTCATCTTGGCTTCCTGTAGTACTTTTTTCCTTTCTGTATTTTTTGACTGTTGTGGGGCTTGAACTCAGGACTTTTGTGCTGTCCCTGAGCCTCTTTGTACTCAAGCCTTGTGCTCTACCATTTGTGCCATAGCGCCACTTCTGGGTTTTGAGTGCTTAATTGGACATAAGAGTCTCACAAGGACTTTTCTGTCTGGGCTGGCTTCCAACTGAGGTCCTCAGATCTCAGCCTCCTGAGTCGTTAGAGCCATAAGACACTTACCTCACTTGTTAGGTTTTAAAAAAAGAGATAGCCGAGTAAGAACAGCACCATGCACGTGCTATTCAGGTAAAGGGTAGTTTTATTCAGTAGACCTGCTGGGACCAGGCAAGGTTGGCACTCCACATGTCT
This sequence comes from Dipodomys merriami, assembly GCF_024711535.1. Taxonomy (NCBI): domain Eukaryota; kingdom Metazoa; phylum Chordata; class Mammalia; order Rodentia; family Heteromyidae; genus Dipodomys; species Dipodomys merriami. The sequence continues at coordinate 78,332 of NW_027202727.1, read as the reverse complement.
GGGAAAGGCCTTCGAATGAGAGAGAGCTGGGAAAGAGAGGAAAGAGAGAGGAAAGAGCTAGAAAAGAGCAGAGAGAGCAGAGAGAGCAGAGAGAGAGCAGAGAGAGAGTGTCTGGGCCCGGGCTAGGCCTTACCTAGGGTACGTGCAGAGAAAGGTGTGGCCACATCAAATTCAGATATGACCTCAGTGGATGCAAATGTGACTTCTTCCAGGTGTCCCAGTTGCCTAGGTAATGCAGTTACTGGATGGAGACTTTGCTGTGAGGAGGGTGGAGTCTGCTCGCCATCCAGGAGAGGACCTTACAATATTAACCACCAAAAAAAAAAAAAAAAAAAAAAGATGAGCTGTGGCTCAACTTGTAAAACTTCCATCCTAGAGGGGGAAAAAGCCCAACACCTCAAGAAGACTGGCAGGTCAAGCCCTAGGATCACCATAAAAAAATGAAAACCAGGGCTGGGAAGGTGGCTCAGTGGTAGAGGGCTTGCTTGCTTTGGATGCATGAGGCCCTGGTTCGATTTCTCAACATCACATAAGCAGAAAAAAAAGCTGCAAGTGGTGTTGTGGCTCAAATGGTAGAGGACGTGGAGCTGAAATGCTGAGGGATAGCACCCAGGCCCAGAGTTCAAGCCCCATGACCAGCCAAAATAAATAAATAAATAAAAGCCAAATACAAAGAAATAAAAACAACAACCAAAAATAACAAGGAAGAGTTGTGCATTGGCTAAAGATGTAGTGCCTGCTAACTTGGGGGGGGGGTGGAGGGGGAGAAAGCATGGAGACTGGAGACTGGCCAGGCCACTTTGAAGCCCTGGGATTAACACAAAGAATAAAAACATAAACAAAAAGGCAGAAAGTGAGCTTTGGCTCAAATAGACTATCAGCTTTAAATCAAAAACAAAAACTAAACAACACTGACCAGGCCATGTGTTCAAGCCCTAGGCCCAGAACCAAAACATAAGAAAAACCTAGCCAGGTGCCAAAGGGTCACACCAGTAATCCTAGCTACTCATACTCAGGAGGCTGAGTTCTGTGAATCACAGTTTGATGCAAGGAAGGAAAGTCCGAGAAACATAATAGACTACTCAGAAAAAGCTGGAAGTGCTGCTGTGTTTGAAGTGGTAGAGTGTTAGCCTTGAGCAAAAGAAGCTCAGGGACAGGGCCCAGGCAGAAGAGTTCAAGCCCCAAGGTCGGCAAAAAGGAACAAAGAAAAAAGAAAGTGAGTAATTAAGCTGTGGCTCAAGGTATGAAGCCTGCTAGCCTGGAGAAAAAAGGTTAAAAATGTAAACAAAAGTATTAAAAAATTATTCCCAGAACCACATGCTCCAGTGCACATTTCCCTACATCCTTAGTGTGCAGACAACCAGGCCAATGCCCCTGCTATACCCTGTATCTCTATGCCAAAAATTTCAATTATTTGAAAACTGCCTTCTGAGAATTGCCACATAGGGACCACATTGAGAATTTTTGACCTCAAAAATATTTATTAACATGATTTCTTTTATTCTTGTGATTTTTCTATGTCCTCATCATTACTTCCCTAGCACCTAGCAAATTACCTAGTATAAAAATATAGAGACATATCTGCTTATTGAACATCTACATGTATATTTGGGATAATAAGCTAGTTTATATAGGGTCATCAACACTGAGCAATTTTTACAATGAGCCTCATACTTTGTAAAAAACAAAAACAAAAACAAATAACACAATTTAACCCTCAAGAACTCTACATTTGCTAGTCAGCAGTCACTCATACCTCTCATCCTAGCTACTAAATGGAAGCAGGTGCTTGTGTTGTTAAAAATAGTAATGTTATAAAGGAAAAGCAGAGAATTATTATAGAGTATAGGAGATCAAGTATACACAACTATATATAATTCATGATCATGTACTGGTATTAGTACTGGAGAAAAAAATGAGAGGGCAGAATTGAGCCAATTGTCAAGACTGAAATATAGACAAAGATTAAGCAAAAGTATGGCATTGTGATTAATTTACTGAAGCCGGTAACTACTGTGGCTATGTAATAACGGGACATTTTTATCCTGAGGAGAGCAAGATTAAAATATGTAGGAATAGAGGACTATGATATATACAAGTTAATCTCAAATGTATGTCCACAAAGAGAACATACACACAAATAAGTGATTAAGCAAAAGAAGGAAAATGTTAACTATAGTGAATTTTCATAAAAAGCACACAAATACTGTTTATATTCTTTTTATGACTTTTCTTAAATTTGACCATTTTTAAACAATACTAGATTGAATAGAGAAGAGATGCACTTGAACTGCAGAAGATGAGTTCCCGAGGAGTGTTCTGAGAGGGTTTCATGGAGAAAGCAAACATTAGGGGATAAGAATAAAAGATCAAGTGTTACCATATGAAAAATTATGGAAATCCAAACATTCAGACTACAACAATAAAGTACCAAGAGTAAGAAAGTTCACAGACACAGAAAATAACTCAGGGCTACTGTGGGTTGAGGTAAGGCAAGAGGCATGAATGGTTTAATGGCCCAAAATTTCTGTCGAGGGTGATGGATATGTTTGGGATAAGATAAAGGTGATGGTTCTACAATACTGGAAATGTACTGAATGTCACTGAATTGTGGTTATAATAATAAATGTTATTACTATTTCCCTATAAAGAAAAAAATCATCCCATTTTAGAGGCTACTGTTTCCAGGAAACTCTCTGACATTATATACTCACAGGAAACTGTACTCTTTTTCTTACATTCAGTAGATTTTAAACATGTATTTCTTTATGTTTCTTTTTTCTTTTTGAGTTATAACCCTACTAGCACAGGCTGGCCTGGAACTTTCTGCTACTTTGTTGCTTGAGGAATGTCTTTCTTTTACCCAAGACATTCCATAACAAAATTTATTTTCTAATAACAACAACAACCAAAAAGATCAAGTATTAAGGTCCTTACCCTAGGACTTAGGAGCAAACAGGACATCCTGATTATATCAGTTCCCTCTGTCCAGAGAGCATTGTGTGCCTGGGGCGTACTGGTTTACAGAATGTCTCCTGAGCCTGGGAAAGATAGGGATAAAAGGAAAAAGCATCCCATGTCCTGTGCATGAGCAGGCAATGGGATATATGTTGTATTAAATATTTCTCTGGATATAGAACCTCCCTGCCCACTCTGACCTTGGATATGCACATAGCTCACAAGTCACCAACAAAGAGCAAGGCTTTCGCTCTTACTTCCATATCGTAAATGGTTACTATCTCAGTTTTTATTCACTGAAGTGTCACAAATGAATCACAATCACCAAGAAGTAATAACTTACCCTGGCCAGTTTGTCTGGTTTGCAGGAGATGTGTTGGTAAAAACATCTGTTATCTCTTCAGAAAAATCTTCATCCCATGAAAAAAAATAAAGTTTTACATGAAAAACATTCCAGAAAAACTGCTGAGGATCACAAGAAAGGTGAGAAGGAAGAGGAGTGAATGCAGCAGAAGTATGCATAACAATTTAATGAGCATGGAATATGAGTGCTTATAGAATTTTTTCCTTTCCTTCTCAAGTTTTTATGATGCATTGTTATCATTATCCAGTCTTTTACTATTAAACTTAAATGTCCAATTAAGACAAACATTTCTGAGACTTTTCTTCCACCACTGGTTAAGCTGAAGCTATAGGCGTTAGGGATAATAATAATCACTCGGCCTTCTGAGATTTCTGGGCAGACTTTGTGGCCTTGCCAGCTCCAGCAGACTTCTTGTCCACAGCTTTGATGCCACACAGCAACTGTCTCCTATCACAAACAGCAAGATGACCCAAAGGAGGATAGTCAGAGAAGCTCTCCACATACACAAGGCTTGCTGGAACCATATGAACCATGACAGCATCACTAGACTTCAGGAATTTAGGACTAGCTTCCAACTTCTTACAAGATCTCTGTTCAAGTTTCTCTTTCCACTCAGTAAACTTGCAAGCAATTTAAGCTGAATGACAATCCAAGACAGAGGCATAGTTAGCACTGATTTGGCCTGGATGGTTCAGGAAGGTCACCTGAGCAGTGAAGCTAAATGCTTCCTTGGGATCATTCTTGTTGTCATCACCCACGTTGCCACACCAAACATCTTTGGCTGACATGCTTATAGAATTGTTTTGTGTATAGTATGTCGATAGATGTTCTTAATGGGATTATAAGAGAGGTGGGCATTATCACACGTTGGCAATAAAGATAATGAAGGCTGGAAGAGGTCAATAATTTCCACAAGATTTCTTAGCAAAGGTTAGGAGTTAAACCTTGGCCTCCACTCTCAATGCTCTTTGCGTCACATTACAGAAGAATGAATGGAGAGTATGAAGCAGATACTGTATAAAGTAAATGGAATTCAGGGCTGGGAATGTGGCTTAGTAGTAGAGCCTAGCATGCATGAATCCCTGGGTTTGATTCCTCAGTACCACACAAACAGAAATAGACAGAAGTGACCCTGTGGCACAAATGGTAGAGCACTAGCCTTCAGCACAAAGAGGCTCAGGAACAGAACCCAGGCCCTGAGTTCAAGCCCCAGGACCAGAAAAAAAAGAAAAGAAAAAGAATTTAAAAATGGAATTCAAGTTATGGGAAGAGTTTCAGGCAGAGAAAATGAGTGCCAAGATTAGGGGGTGAAAGCATAGCAGGAAGTTTAGTATGATCACAGCATTTAATGTAAACAAAGGAAAAAAGCAACAAAGTAGGATCCAGCAAAGACTGGGCCTTTACACCCTAGTAAGATTTCAAAGATTCTAACGAAGAGATGAGGAACCACTGAATGATTTTTAGAACAGAGACAAGTATGATCAAATTTAAATCAAAGGAAGATAATTTTAGTGGCTGAGTAGAGAACTGATCAGCACTAATCTAGGAACAAAAAAGGAAGTAAAAGTGAGGGAATAATCCATGATCCAAGTGAGCAAGGTGATGTTTAAATCAGCGGGAGAAAGGATTAATGTTGGAAGGGTGCTAAGGAAAATGTTATCTTGATGATGGGAAAACAGAACACCTCACTGAAGAAACATGCAAACATATGGGTAAGTCAAGAGCAAACTATAATCAAGACAGCCAAACATACTGTCAGGAAATATTCCTTCTCTCTTTACACAAATAAATCCTATCCATTCACTCACTTTGAGACCAGCCTAAGGTTTTAGCCTTTGGAATCTATATATTTTTTAATCAGCAGTCTATAGCTTAAAGGGCAAATTGTTACTGCTTTATCTGACCATTGTCCCCAAAATTTCCCGGGATTGGCGGGAAGAATGTATCATAGCTCATTTGTGCCTCTCCCTTGGCATTTAAGAGAAAGAATTAAAATGACTTAGCAATCCCAATTATAAGATGGATTGTGAAGCTGATCTCATTAATACCATCCTTACCAATGTAACTCATTTAAACAACATTTAACTATATCCTAATATGAATAAAAATCTAAAACCTGACTCGTAGGTTGTCATCCAACTAAATCCTACTGGGTGCAAGAAATTAATCTGAAAATATAATGACATACCTATATCACAAAATATTGACAAAATGATCCAAAAATAGCATGCAGAATTTTTTTCACTTATATTTATCTCATTCTGTTCTAAAAAATTATTTAGTGTGTACTTAGAATGTAAATAATATTCTAATATATACATTTAATTTACAATGTTCAGATATACAATGTATTATGTTTGAGTGTTAATAAACTTATTTTTTGGTAAGTGTTGTGAACAAAATGAGGCAGGTCACTGCTGTGGCTCATGCCTGTAAACCTAGCTATTTGAGAGGTTGAGAATGGAGGATTATAATTTGAGGTCAGCCTTGGCAGCACAGTTTGTGAGATCCCTTCTCAGCCATAGCCTGTTATATTAGTATGTGCTCATCCTCCTACACTAATGTGAGAGTCCAAAATTAAGAGGATCTCAGTTCCAGCCCAGCCTGGGCAGAAAATTTTAGGAGATTCCATCTCAACAGAGAGGCTGGACACAGTGGCAAGTGTCTGTGATCCTAACAATGACAGGAAGATGAAATCGGTAATTGTAGTTCAGGCATGCATCCAGGCAGGAAACCATACTCTCCCTGAAAATAGTAAAGGGAAAGCAGGGCCCAAGGCATGGCTCAGTGGTAGAGTGTCTGCTTACTAAGTTTGAGTGAGCTGAGCTCAAACCCCAGTACCATCATAACAAAGTAAAACAATGGTGGAAGATCACTACCAAATACTTTCCACACAATTAAGTATATATTGGGCAGGATTGTGGCCCAGTATTAGGCTAGGGGTGTAACTCCATGGTAAAGTACTTGCCTGAGGCTTTGCATTTGGTGACTGGCATTGAGATGAGAAGTTGCATCGAAAGTATATAGGATGGTGCTGGTGGCTCACGACTATAATCAGCTACTCAGGAGGCTGAGACCTGGAGGATGGACGTTTAAAGCCAGCCAGGCAGAAAATTCTGTTTAGATCTATCTCCACTTAGCAAGAAAAAGACAGACTAGTGTCGTGGTTCAGATTAGTAAGACATCAGCTGAGTTCAAGCTGTGGTCCTGGCACCAAAAACAACAATAACGAAATAAATAAATAAAGGAATAAAGTGTGGGCTTTGGAGGGACTTTGGAAAAAGGAAGGACTCTCCCAAAATCGGAAGACATATTCTTAGGCAAAGGGATGGCAATGACCAAAAATGCTGATAGAAAAAGATGACCAACACTACCGCAACAGCAGGTTCCTACATTTATCCCCTGTCAGCTACATCCATTTTTTCAGTACTTCATTGAGATATCATTAAATGCCAACATCACTGCTGAATTCTCAACAAATATCACTGAGGAGGGCTGGCACAGAGTGAGAGGAGTTGGGCAGAAGTCACTTTTCAGAGTCATTTCTGGTGAATATATTAGACAAAAATCCAACTGTTTAGAAAATCCCTCAGAGTCCTCTGAATGGTATTTAAAGTTCAGGATTCCCATTCCTACACCAAACAGATGCTGATTACATGAACAAATGCAGTTAATTGCACAAAAAAGTTTATAAATAACACAACTGTCATATTGAGGACTAATTAGAAAGAATGCAACTATCTAAACACATCACAATGGCTTTATGTGTTTCCTAAGTTAAGACTTCTAAAAAGCAGATTTTTTAATCTATTATATCTTTGGAATCATTAAAATAATTACCATCCCTTGCTTATGACTATTATGCCACTTATTGAATACATTATTTCATTTTTGTTTTGTTTTGTTTTGTTTTTGCCAGTCTCGGGGTCTGAACTCTGGGCCTGGGCACTGTCCCTCAGCTCTTCAGCTCTTCAGCTCAAGGCTAGTGCTCTACCACTTGAGCCACAGTGCCACTTCTGGCTTTTTCTGCTTATGTGGTACTGAGGAATCGAACCCAAGGCCTCATGCATGCAAGGCAAGCACTCTACCACTGAGACACCTTCCCAGCCTCTGAATAAAGTATTTCATTTAGTACTTATTTTAACAACCTGTAAGGAATTAGATTGGGTTACCTTACAGATGAGAAAAGAGCTCAGTATCACAGGTCACATGGCTTTAGTAAAAGACAGATCTTTATTTTGACTCAGTGGATAATTCCAAAGCCCATCATAGTTAAATGCCATCTCAATACTTCAGAAGAACATTAAGAACTTATGTTCAAAAAATCTTTTTTTCTTTTTTTGTGCAAGTCCTAGGGCATGAACTCAGGGTGTGGGTGCTGTCCCTGAGCTTCTTCAGCTCAAATCTAACACTCTATCACTTGAGCTACAGCTCCACTTTGGGCTTTTGGTAGTTACCTGAGGATCAGAGTCTCACAGACTTTGCTGGTGAGCTGGCTTTAAACCCAGATCCGGGGTCTCAGTTTCCTGAGTATCTAGGTTTACAGGTGTGAGCCACCAGTACCTGGTCAGAAAACATTTTCTAATCAGGAATCAAGCTTTTACATAGACTAAGGAATCATTTATTAGTAAGATGTTATACAATTGTCTAGTATGACTTCTTAAACACGATGCTGAAGACAACAAACAAAAAAGAAAATGTCCCAGTCTGCATAAAATCCATACTAAAGGAGTAAGAAAAGTTTCTCACTGAGAAATATTTGCTTTGTAGAAAACTTGAAGACTAGTTATTTTACAGTTGATGAGAAATAGAAAAAAATCAAATGAGGTTTAGAGATATCAGTGGCAAGCACACTGACAGTTCAAAGAAGTAAAACAGAGAGCCATCTTTAAAAGCACTGACATTTGGAAAATTTTAATCTGGCAGCTCTCAAACATGCTCGTCTCAGGACTCTTAATACTCTTAAATTTTGAGAGCTCCCAAAGAGCTAATTAAAAAGGTAAGGTGGCTCAGTGGTAGAGTGCTTGCCTTGCATGCATGAGGTCCTGTGTTCGATTCCTCGGCACCACATAAGTAGAAAAAGCCAGAGGTGGCACTGTGGCTCAAGTGAGAGAGCGCTAGCCTTGAGCTGAAGAGCTGAGGGACAGTGCCCAGACCCAGAGTTTAGGCCCCGCAACCGACAAAAAAAAAAATGTAAGTAGAGCCAGGAACTGGTGGCTCTCACCAGTAATCCTGGCTACACACTCAGGAGACTGAGATCTATAGATTGCTATTAAAAGGTAGCTGGAGCAGGAAAGTCAATGAGATTCTTATCTCCAATAAACCACTCAGAAAACAAAACAAAACAAACCCAGAAGTACAACTATAACTCAAGTGGTAGACTGCAGCTCCGGATCAATGCCTAAGTGCTGAATTCAAGCCCCAGGACTGGCACAAAAATAAATAAATTAAATAAAAAATAGGGGATACACATGCATTAGCATGTACACGCACACACACGAGAGAAACAGACAGATATGTTAAAAAGTAGAACTCAGCTAATGAACAAAGCATCAGGTATTGAGTCCTAGTTTCACAACCCAAACAAAAGAAAATTTAGAACTCAAGTGCTTATGGTAGTTTTGTAAACTTAAGAACAAAAACACTGGGGATGGGAAGGTGGCTCAGTGGTAGAGTGTTTGTCTTGTATGCATGAGGCCTTGAGTTCAATTACTGAGCACCACATAAGCAGAAAAAGTTGTAAGTGGTGCTGTGGCTCAAGTGGTAGAATACTAGCACTGAGCTTAAGAGCTGAGGGTCAGCACCCAAGCCCAGAGTTTACTCCCCACAACTCACCAAAAAGAAAGAAAAAGAAAGAAAAGAAACACTACTTATTAATATACTCTTATTGAAAAACACTGTATTTTCCAAAAAAGGTAAAATTTCAGCAGAATAGTCCCATTGTTTTACATCTTTAATAAATCTCTTCATCCTTTAGCCTAATGAAAGACACCTGTATTCTCTCATCTGCTTTTATACTGTCTGTTGGGTTATGTTGTTTCAAGTATATGCAGGAAAACTACCTTACAAAGTCACTTAGTTAGAAAAGGAAGAAGTATTTTAGTTGCCTTCTCAGATTATCAATAAAGCTAATGCTGGCATACTCCTTAATATTACACTAAAACTCAACTAGTGGTCATCTCTTAAAATTTAGTTGTAATGAGATACATAGCAATTAGCCTGAAGCTATACCATAAGATTTTCTGCTTGGATGTATTAAATTAAAATCAGTTAGTCTTTTCTTTTCTTTTGCCTGTACATGATTTGCTAACATCACACATTAAATAATGGGAAAATACTCACACTGAGTCACACAAATCTTCCAAATGCTGACCAACTGTCCTGAAATCAATGAATATAGCTGTTATTATCAACACAGATTTCATCAGCATAGACTGTAAACAGCACTGGGAAGCTACAAAGCTCAACAGAGCAATAAATACATTCTACAAAATTGAAACTTAGTTTGAATGTGTATCATGACTCATACATCGTTGCTTTTCTCGTTGTAAAGGCTCATTTCATTCACTTTTAAGAAATGTTCACCAAATAAAATTCTAGTCTCTATGACCACTTGTATACTTCAGAGTGAAAATGTCATTTCATAGCAAAGTAAATAGTTCATTTAAACACTACAAATGGGCTAGGCACTGGTGGCTCATGCTTGTAATCCTAGCTACTGAGGAAATTAAGATCTAAGGATCATGGGTCAAAGCCAGTCCAGGCAGAAAAGTCTGTGAGACTCTTATCTCCAATAAACTACTCAGAAGAAGCCAGAAGTGGTGCAGTGGTTCAAGTGGTAGAGCACTACCCATGAGCAAAAAAGCTTAGGGCAACATCCAAGCCCTGAGTTCAAATCCTAGGACCAGCTTTAAAAAAAAAGACAAAACTTAGTTCATTGGATTCCACTTTCTTAAAATAGCCAATTAGCAGAGAATATGTCTTAGAAATATATCTAATTAAATGTTAAAATTAAACAACCCTTAAGATTCATTTGTCCAGAAATTACATTTTATACTAATTGCCACATTACTTAATTACTATAAAAAATGAGCAGCTTCAACATTCATATTTTCTAAGAGATACAGGCTTTAAATTGTGGAGGCAGGGATGGGGAAGAGTGCCACTCACGTTTTAGGTACTACCAACTTTTCTGCCTCAATTCAAGATGGAATTAAGGATCCCACAAGTCATGAGGCACAGATGAAGTATCCAGAGATATAAAGAAATATCAGCCAAACTGAGGACAAACTCTGAAAAGAGCAATCTTTAACTGTAATCACTGGCAGGGGTGTATGAACAATATCAGTATGAGGGATGATAAGAGAAGTCTGACAGGGAAAAAAAAAAGAAGACATAAGCAAGAGGCTGACGTGTTTGAACACCTAGATGGGGGAAAGTTGCAAAAAGAATTCTACATGAAAATTCTTACTGCAAAAAAGAGAGAGATGCAGGGTACCAGTGGCTATCCCTGTCAGACTGCTACTAAGGCAGCTGAGATCTGGGGATCATAGTTGGAAGCCAGCGTAGGAAGAAAACTCCGTGATACTCCTATCTCTAATCACACACAAAAAAAGCTGGAAGTAGAGGTGTGGCTCAAGTCCTTAATGGTCTAACTTTAAGCAAAGAAGGTCAGGGACAGCAAGCAGACCTTGAGTTCAAGCCCCAGGACCAGCACAGGTGTTATGCGTGCACACACACAAACACACAAATTACTCTAGTAATAATAAATAATCTAGTAATAATAATAATAATAATAAATACCCTAGTAATAATAAATACCCTAGTAATAATAAATACTCTCGTAAAAATAAATACATTGCATCTTCCCACTCCGATTCTGAATTTTCATATTACCTTTTTTCTCTTCTTCCTCTTCCTCAAAAAATTCTGCTAGGGAAAATGCTTCTGAGTTGTTCTAATTCAAATATTAGAGCCTCTAATTCTTCTCCACTCAGAGAGTTAAGGAAAGATTTCACCTGAATGAAAATAATAAAATATTGTGTAAATATTAATGAAAAAAATCTCATAAGGAGAAAAGACTGACGAGCTCATGCCAGCACAGCTCTGTGTGTGTGTGTGTGTGTGTGTGTGTATGTGTGTGTGTGTTTGTGTTGGTCCTAGGGCTTGAACTCAAGGCCTGGGTGCTTACCTTTTGTGCTCAAGTCTAGCACTCCATTATTTGAACCACAGCACAACTTCCAGGTTTTTGGTGTTTAATTGGAGATAAAAGTCTCACAGACACTCTTATCTGAGCTGGCTTCCCACTATAATCATCAGATTTCAGTCTCCTAAGTAGCTAGGATTGCAGTACCCAGTTCTAATTTTTTTTTGATTTTTTACAGATCCTGAAGCTTGACCCGGGAGCTACCTGAGGCTCTTTGTTCTCAAGGATAGCGATATACACTTGGAGCTACAAGACTACTTCCAGCTTTCTGAGTTGTTTATCAAAAGTAACCTGTCTGGTCTGGCTTTCAATTAACCTCAGATCTCAGCCTCCTGAGCTAGGATTAGAGCCAGAACTAATTTTTTTAATAACCGTAACACTAGGATAGTGTTTATTACTAGGATACGGTTTAGTAACAGTAGCACAGAAGACGCTAACAGAGCTAAAAACAAGAAACCAACATCCCTGGCTCTTTCTCCCTCCTTTCTTCTCCAACCCTTCACTTCTGAGCTAAACCAGCAGCTTCCCACAGAGGCTGATTCTCTAGAGAGATGTATGCATTCTACGGCTGTATCTAAAAAATGCCCCCGGTTGTTTCATTTCTCCTATCTCTGCATGGTGAGAGGGGAGCCCAAGGCCAGACAGTTCTTTGCTTCCCAAAGTAACATGCTCTGCTACACTGGATTTGCCCACCAGGGGTGCTATTCGCTGAGAGCCCTGCCCACAGAAATTCCACAGGCCACTCAAGTCCCCTCCCTGGGCCTTTGGCTTCCCTACCCCAAAAACTCAGGTTGAAGGAATGATTGTCAGTCCACATTCCCTACAACCACATGCTTTCACCATTATTCACCATATTCCACCCATCTCATCTATTAGGATCCCTTCCATCTTTCTACCGTTTCTCTCACATTTCTTTTTTTCTTTTTTGGCCTCGGTCTTGGGGCTTGTACTCTGGGCCTGGGCGCTGTCCCTCAGCTCTTCAGGTCAAGGCTAGCGCTCTAACACTTGAGCCACAGTGCCACTTTCGGCTTTTTCTTTTTGCTTATGTGGTGCTGAGGGCCTCAGGCATGCAAGGCAAGCACTCTACCACTGAGTCACCTTCTCAGCCCCTCACATTTCTATGACCTTTTTAATTACAAAGAAATCAATAGAAGAAAAATAGAGCCAAAAGAAAGCATTACGAAACTCTGAATACTTTCCATCTCTTTTCCACTTGGAGGAGAAACTGTTGGTGTTCAGGAGAAAGGAATTGAGGTTCTCAGGAAACTACAAGAAGGCAAGAGGGCTGACAAGAGAAAGAAAACCATCCTTAAACATGAATGCAAGGGTAGAAATGTCGCTTAGTGGTAGAGTGCTTGCCTAGCATGCATGAAGCCATGGGTTGGATTCCTCTGGATCATATACACAGAAAAAACTGGATATGGGGCTGTGGCTCAAGTGGTAGAGTGCTAGCCTTGAGCAAAAGGATCGCAGGGACAGTGCCCAGGTCCTGAGTTCAACCCCCAAGTCTGACAAAAAAAAAAAAAAAGAATGCAGCCAGGTGTCAGTGATACACACCTGTAATCCTAGCTACTTGGGAGGCTGAACTGATCTGAAAATCACTGTGCAAAGTTTGATCCCTTTTGCCCAGAGACACCGGCACACATTTATCTCAAGGAAAAGCAACAAAGGCCCTTCAGGGATGCTATAGGTCTCTAAGATTGAAGCCTCCCCACCCCAACTTCTGAAGGACATGAAGGAGACACAAAGATATTGTGCAGATGGCATTATCTCTGAAGAACACCTGGCTATTGTGGGAAGGAGATGCACAGGGGGTCAAGGATGGAGATGATCTACAAAGTGCGTTCTGTTGGAGATCAAAGAAGGATCGCTTAAGAGGAACTTCACACGTGGAGAATCCAAAAAGGAACTTATGTCAAGATGGAGGAAACCCACACTTTCCTTCTGTGGCCATCAAAGAGATGCCAAGGTCTCTGCTGTGCGCTTTCCCATTTTCTCACATACTGCCTGGGTCCTATAATAGCCCACACTATGTAATCCTCACCACTAAATGCCCATGAGAATTCACCTCAAGTGAAGGTAAACTCTACTTTGTACTGTGTGGGCTATGGCCCTAAGCAGGATATAAATCCATCCAAGACATGTTTACAATCTGAATCAGAAGCAAAAACAAAACAAAACAAAACAAAACAAAAAACCCATGGCCTGAATCTGGATGCTAGTGTCTCATGCCTATAATCCTAGCTCTTCAGAAAGGCAGAGACCTCGGTTTGAAGCCAGCCTAGGCAGAAAAGTCTGTGAGAGCCTGATCTCCAATGAATCAGCAAAGAATTGGGAACAGGAGCTGGGAAGGTGGCTTAGTGGTAGAGTGCTTGCCTACCATGGCTGAATCCCTGGGTTCAATTCCTCAGGGCCACATACACAGAAAAGCCAGAAATAGCGCTGTGGTTCAAGTGGTAGAATACTAGCCTTGACCAAAAGAAGCTTAGGAACAGTGCCCAGGCCCTGAATTCAAGCCCCACGACTGGCAAAAAAGGGTTGGAAATGGAGCTGTGGTTGATATGGTAAAGTACCAGTCTTAAGCAATAAAAGCCAAATGAGAGCTCCAGGCCCTGAGTCCAAGCCCTAGTACTAGCAGAATTATAAATGCATACGCACACACATGCACACACACACACACACACACACACACACACACACACACACACACACACAGAATTTAGAAGGGGGAAGAAATGAATTAGAAAGGGTTGAGAGAAGGTTGAGACGATATGAATTCCTGCTGATCTTGTCACCACAGTGAGTCAGGCAAAAGTTCTGTTTCCTTTCCAGCTATGCTGACTCACTCCTCTAGAGGTAGAGATAGGAGAACCATAGTGGAAGGCTAGCCAAGACAAAATTTAGTGAGAATCTACCGAAAAAGGAGGAAGAGGAGGAGGAGAAGAATGAGGAGGAGGAGGAGGACGAGAAGGAGGAGAAGGAGGAGGAGGAGGAACAGGAGGAGGAAGAGGGGGAGGGGAGGAGGAGCAGGAGGAGGAGGAGGAAGAGGAGGAGGAGAGAAGGAGGAGGAAGAAGAGGAGGAGGAGGAGGAGGAAAAGACACTGGTGGCTCACATATGTACTACTAGCTATTAGGAGGCTGAGATCTGAAGGTCAAATTCTCAGCCAGCCCAAACAGAAAACCCTCTGAGTCTTATATCCAACCATCCAGCAAAAGACAGGAAGTAGAGGTGTGGCTCAAGGGGTAGAATGCCAGCCTTGAGCCTCAAAGCCCTGAATTCAAACTATAATACAAATACTTAAAAAAAAAATCCAGACATGATAATGCATGACTATAATCCCAGCTACTCTGGAGGCAAAGGTAGAATGACTGTGGTCCAAGGTCAGTAGGAGTAAAAACATGATACCCCTATCTGAGGGAAACAAAGAAAGAAAGAAACCCCAAAAGTAAACAGGACTGAGGGTGTAGGTAACATAGTAGAGTACTTGCCTGGTAAATGTGAGACCTTAAATTCAATCCCAAGGACCACAAAATAATCCAGTTTTGTTTGTAGTTTCTTAGGTATCTCTGGGAAGGTATGTGGAAAAGAGATTTCCCAAATAGAAAAGGGACCCTCTGGACACTGGTGGCTCATGCCTTTAATCCTAGCTACTCAGGAGGCTGAGATCTGAGGATCACAGTTCAAAGCCAGCCAATGCAGGAACATCTGTGAGACTCATCTCCAATTAACCACCAGAAAACCAGAAGTGTGCTGTGACTCAAGTGGTAGGGAACTGAAGAGCTCAAGATCAGTCCCCAGACCCAGAGCTCAAGTCCCATGACTGACAAAAAAAAGAAAGAAAAAGAAAGAAAAGGGAACCCTACTAGATTTTCCACGCCCCACTGTGACCCTTGAGGAAATTAGATTAACAATACAAGCTTGAAGTCATTCACAAAACCTCACACAAGTTAGCTGATAGTACCTTGCCAGTTGCCAGGAGTGGGAGAATTTGACGGCTTCTGCCAAACAGAGAATTAGGGGCTTCGTAGGTGACCTTCATGTCTCTATGTGGGTTGGAGCTCCTCATTCACAAACTGGTCACTTGGATGAAGGGTAGCCTAGCAATTTCTCTATTATCCTTTTATTGTTTTACTTCTTTTTTTTTTTTTTTTTTGCTACTGTTATGCAAGAGTGGCACAGTGGATCTGGATTGGCAAAGGATTTTGTGACATGGAAGTCTGCTTTTCGTGATCCTATTTAAGATATTCATTCTGGTCATAGATTTACCAGAAAGAGTCACTTTTTATTCCCATACCTATTTACTTCTCTGAGGCAGAAATGTTTACTCTACATGTGGAAAAAAGAAAAAGAAAAGGAAAGTGTTAGAAAGAAGGCAGTTCTGTGGGTTTTTGAAACAGTTGATTCAACTTCTTGTGTTTCAGCCCATTATTTGTTGTTATTGATGTGGGGCTTGAACTCTGGTCCTGGGTGCTGTCCCTCAGCTCTTCAGCTCAAGGCGAGCACTCTATCAGTTGAGCCATAGTGCCACTTCCAGTTTTCTGGTGGTTTACTGGAGATAAGAGTCTCACAGACTTTACTGCCCACGCTGGCTTTGAACCAGGATCCTCAGCTCTCATGTCTTCTGAGTAGCTAGGATTAAAGGTGTGAGTCATCAGCACCCAGCCAGACTGTTTATTTTTTAGGCGGGTTATACCCTCACTCCTAATTCCAGCTTAATTTTTTGAATATATTTTCTAACTTCCCTATTACCTTACCCTGCCTATATTATCCCAACTATGGTTTCTTTTGAATTGTTAATAGATTGCAGAAAATTTAGTAGAAATCATATCTTGAATTTGGAGGGTAAGCTCATGCACACATGTTTGCCAGTCCTGGGGATTGAACTCAGGACCTGAGCACTGTCCCTTGATCAAGGCTAACACTTTACCACTTGAGTCATAGCTTCACATAGCTTTTTGGTGGTTCATTGGAGATAAAAGTTTCATGGGCTTTCCTGCCTGGGTTGGCTTTGAACCACAATCCTCATATCTCAGCCTCCTGAGTAGCTAGGATGACAGATGTGAGCCACCAGTACTTGGCTCATATATTGAATTTTCAATGTGAATCTTTTCTCAGGCTGATGAATGGGATTTTCTCCTGCAAAGCTGAAAAGAGACAGTACCTACAACTTCAGATCAGCCCAGCAATTCTGAGTTAATAACTAACCACTCTAGCACACTGTTGCTCGGCAAAGATATCCAGTAGTCAGGGTGAATTAAACACATTTTCCAACACACAATATTTTTGCTTATAATCATCTTTTCACATACAACTCCATCACACATTAGGGAGCACCTGAGAAAACTCAAACAAAGCTGGGGAAAAGAAAAAAAGACAATTACAATTCGGGCACTGATGGCTCACAACAGTAATCCTAGCTACTCAGGAGACTAATATTTGAGGATCATGGTTCAAAGCCAGCCCAGGCTGGAATGTCCTTAAGACTTTTATCTCCAATGTACCACCAAAAAGCCAGAAGTGGAACTGTGGCACAAGGGGTAGTATACTAGCCTTGAGTAGAAAAATTCAGAAATAGTGCCCAGGTCCTGAGTTCAAGCCTCAGGACCAGAACATGCACCTGTGCGTGCGTGCGTGCATGCATGCGTGCACATGTGCATGCATGCGTGCACATGTGCACGCACGCACGCACGCACACACACACACACACACACACACACACACACACACACACAAAATGGCTCACCATTTCCTTCCCAAGATACCTGGCTCCAGAAAGCACCACAGCATCACTGTTTGCAGTGCCCATGAGACAATCGACATCCTATAAAAGACAAGTGTTGTGTTTAGTTCAAATGTTTGCTCTTGTATGTAAAGCATGGTTACCTTGACAATGAAGGCCACCCGTATGAAGCACTAAGCACTGTCCCGTATGAAGTTTGCCATGTATGTCAATTCACTTCATCCTGGCAGTAATTAGCTTGAAAGGAAAGCTATGATGCTCTCATTTAACAGAGCAGAAAGTTGAGAATGAAGGAATACAGGATCTTACTCATAAACAGTCCTTAAGATGGTGACAGGCCTGTAGCCTGGGTAAACTAGTTCTGAAATCAAGTTCCAAAAAGAATGTCCTCATTATAATGACCTCACAATTCTAGTTGACCAAGAACTCAGGGAGGGGCAACGATGTGTGCCAGGGGAAGGCAGCAAATGTGATAATCTTGGTGATGGGCTGGACCTATCAGTTGTGAAATAACCAAAAAACAACTTGGAACACATAGGAGTGAATTCAGCAGGAGCATCTGCTCCAGGTCTCAGCAGGAAACAAATGCCCCATGGAAAGCCCAGTACTAGTAGATCATGCCTATTATCCTAGCTATTCAGGCAGCTGAGGTTTGAAGATCAAGATTTGAAGCCAGCCTTGGCAGAAAAGTCTGTAAGACTCTGATCTCCAATTGACCAAAAAGGAAGAAGTGGAGCTCTCTTGAGTAAATCAAAACAAGCAAGAGAGACTCAGAGTCTAAGTACTTGTACACCCCCCCCACACACACACAAATTCAGTTCACTTTTGTGAACCAACTGGAAGAAAGAAGTGATGGGTAGGAGATTAAAGAATAAACAAGGGCCACTGAGCCACATGGAGATTGGCAGCAAAAGAGAGCTGTGGATTCCCCGAGGTCAAAGGAGATGAAAGCTCAGAAGAAGTGCTATCAGAGTCCACAGAGAGTCAGATTTGTGCACCAGGGGCCCTCCATCAGGGGCCACAAAGATGGAACCCACGATGATTACCAGTGTCACACTGAATCAAGAAAGCACTAGAGAAGCGCCTAGGCCTCCTTCCTGCCTCCCACTGACCCAACCCAGCCAAACACATTCAAGTGTAGTAGTTCACTGGCCCCTTTCCATGTGAGACCAACCAGCAAAACTCATCCAGGTGAAGTGTTCTAGAAGGACCAATCTCCCAGGAGAGGAAATGGGTCAGAAGAGCTTCAAAATAGATTTGGAGAGAGCTGAAAACTCAATTATATAAGACAGCTTTGGCCGAGGAATGGTAACCCAGTGGAAACTTTCACTGTAACCTTCACCATACAATGTGAATGGTTGACACCCGCAGAGAAAGGAGAGGTTCTCCAATGCCCCACTGAGCAGCATCAAGCAGAGAAAATTAAAAGATTCTCTTCATTTGAATGAAGGTCAAGCACATCTCTACCAAATCTGTAGAAGAGTGTGCTGTAGCATACTGCTTTATTTTGTTGTTGTCTTCTCTGGAGGCTGGCACTGGGACGTGAACTCAGGGTCTGGGCTTGTCCCTGAATCTTTTTTGCTTGTTTGTTTGTTTTGCTCAGGGCTACCACTTTTCCACTCGGGCTACATCTCCATTTCTGGCTTTCTGGGGTGATTAATTGGAGATAAAAATCTCATGATGGAGCTGGGAAAGTGGCTCAGTGGTAGAGCGTTTGCCTTGCATGCCTGAAGCCCTGGGTTCAATTCCTCAGCACCACATAAGCAAAAAGAAAAAAGCCGGAAGTGGCACTGTGGCTTAAGTGGTAGAGTGCTATACTTGAGGGACAGCGCACAGCCCAGAGTTCAGGCCCCACCACTGGACCCCCCCCAAAAAAATTAAACAAAAGAAACCACCAGAAGTGGAGCTGTGACTCAAGTGGTAGAGTGCCAGCCTTGAGCAAAAAATAATTCAGGGACAGTGTCCAGGACTGGTACAAAAAGAAAAAGCATGAAAACAAACAAAAAAACAGCCAATAATAAGCAGAAAGCCCACAAGGGTGAAAACAAAGATGGGATGAATAAATCTTTTCAATGCTAACAAAGCAATTGTTCCCAGAGAAGGATAAATGAGTAGATAAACCTACTGGGAGCTTCTATTCTGGATGCTTGGGTCTCTGCAGAGAACAGAAATTTTAGAAGAAGAAAAAGCAAAGAAAGATGGAAAAGGAAGTAGGAGGCGGGCTTCACTCTGAAGCTTCACCTCTTCCTCTTCCTCCCTGTCACTCTAATGCCTCCAAGTCCATTCATCCCCAGGACCTAGGTTTGCTCAGGTAAGGGATTTGCAGAGAAAGAACTCTCCCATCTCTCCCCTGTTT
The DNA here is from genome assembly GCF_024711535.1 of Dipodomys merriami. Lineage (NCBI taxonomy): Eukaryota > Metazoa > Chordata > Mammalia > Rodentia > Heteromyidae > Dipodomys > Dipodomys merriami. Next base: position 58,707 of record NW_027202727.1, on the reverse strand, counting down.
CTTGTCTGTGCTTTTTGGTGGATTAACTTTGTTGGTCCTGAGTAATAGCCTAAAGTTCATCTGTCATGCAGCCATCAAAGATAAATAAAACCAGGTGCCAATGCCTCACACCTGTAATCCTAGCTACTCAGGAAGCTGAGATCTGAGGGTCGCAGTTCAGAGCCAGCCTAGGCAGGAAAGTCCATGAGATTCTTATCTTCCATAAACCACCAGAAAACCAGACGTGGCACTGTGGCTCAAGTGGTAGAGCACTTGCCTCGAGCTGAAATGCTGAGAGACAGTGTTCAGGTCCAGAGTTCAAGCCCCACAACCGGCCAAAAAAAGAGATAAATAAAAGAGTCCTGTGTGCTGAAAGTAAAAATGTTAAGCAAAAATGGAGGAGGTCTGCACACACCATGAGTGGCCTAATTACTGTTGTGTTAAAATACTGGGGGGAAAAGAATTTATTAGATTCATCCAAATAAAATGTTGAAGTAAGCACTCAGAAATCTTAAGAACGATCATCTCTGAGGTAAATGAGACGCCATGACATAGAGATGCAGAGAAAGCCTTGTCTTTTGTGCCAGTACTAGGATTTGAACTCAGGACCTTGCACTTGCTCTTGGCTTTTTTGTTTCTTTTGCTCAAAGTTGGCAGTCTACCACTTGAGCAACAGGGCCACTTCATATTATATAAACAATGCCTACTCTGTCTGTGGTGGAGGCTGTGTGACTCTGATACAGTCACAAACCTTATCTGGGCCTCATGTACTTACTTCTAAGGTAAAATGATTGCCTCCATCAGGTGTTATAAATGATTGGGCCATCAAGTATTAAAATGGCTAGACAGGTCAAGACGACTGGAAATAGAGAGTTCTGGGCAAGTGCAAAGCAAGGTGTATACACATTCATGTGCACACACACCTATGCATACACATGCACACACATGCACACACACACACACACACACACACACACACACACACACACACACACACACACACACACACACACACACACACACACACACACACACACCCTGACACTGGCGGACAGAAATTTCTCTGTATCCAATCACAGGCCTCCTGGGAATTAGCCTCAGAGACCATTACCACCTAGTGGGTGCTGAAGTATGTTCTCATTAGACTCAACATGTTATTTAGTTAATTAAATGCTCTCCTTTTGATGACATTAATTAGACCTATTGCTAATTCCTCAGAAACCAAAATCAAAACAAAAAGGGAAAACTTTGCTTCTATCCCAAGAAGGCTCAGTAGAGCAAAAGAAAAGTCATTCTCTCTCTCTTTAGCTTTGTCTCTGTCTCTATCTTTCTCTCTGTCTCTGTCTGTCTGTCTCCCTCTGTCTCTGTCTCTGTCTCTGTCTCTGTCTCTGTCTCTGTCTCTGTCTCTGTCTCTGTCTCTGTCTCTGTCTCTGTCTCTCTCTCTCTCTCTCTCTCTCTCTCTCTCTCTCTTTCAGACAGAATTAGTTCAAATGGGGCCAGAGTGAGGTGCTAGTGGCTCACACCTGTAATCCTTGCTACTCAGGAGGTGTAGATCTGAAGATCACAGTTCAAAGAACAGCCCAGGCAGGAGAGTCTGTAAGACTCTTATCTCTCAATGAATCACACACAAAAAAACCCTGCAGAAGGGAAACATATGGCTCAAGTGGTAGAGTACTGAACTTTGAATGAAAAAGCTAAGGGACAGTGCCTAGGCCCTGAGTTCAAGCCCCAGGATTTATACACACAAACACACACAGTTCAAATAATACTTGAAGCAAATTAAACTTCACGCAGTCATTTTTCCTGTGAAGATGTGATAAGGTGTTTTCACTGAGATGAATATGGCATTCTGTGTAGTATTTTAGAAGTTGCAATGGAATGAAATACGATTTCTCTCTGAAGGAACTACAGATCTAAGATCTAAGAGTTAAAATGATGGCCAAGCATTGAAAACAAAAGGACAAACCTGAGGCAAACCCAAGGCTAGACAGACTTGACACAAGGTTCCCATGAAGAACCAATTTGCAGACACAAGTGGCCAAGTCTACAAGACAAATTTTCTTGTGTGTATGTGCTAGTACTGGGACTTGAACTCAAGCCCTCCAACTCCATTTGGCTGTTTTGCTCCAGGCTGTCACTCTACTGCTTGAGCCATACTTCCACTTCTGGCTTTTGAGTGGTTCGTTGGAGATGAGTCTCATGGACTTTTCTACCAAAGCTGGTTTGGAAACCGTAATCCTCAGGTCTCAGATTCCTGAGTAGCTAGGATGACAGGTGTGAGCCCCAAGAAGATAAGGAAGGCTGGAAGATAATTCATTGAAAGAGGGAAGGAAGACCTGTCTCTCTTGCCTGGTAATCTTGAGTAAAAGATCCCTTAAAAGGACCAAGTGAGCCCTCAAAGAGATTCAGTCCTGATGCTAACAAAACCAACATGGAACCAACATTTGAAATTCTAGTCCACCAGGTCTTTCTGCACAGAAGAACCGAGATCTGAGTGTTCAAAGCCACCATGGATGGTTTGGGGACAATGTTATCATTTAATGGAAGACGTGTTGGAGACTGCAAACAGGAACAAGTCACACAGGATCCAGCAACCTCTGGCTCACAGAGGAGAAGGGTCAGCATCACGGACAGGGCCCTGTGCTCTGCAGCTTGACACCCACCTGCTGCCATCTGCCAACACTGCCCTCCACAGCTGACTCCTATTTGCTTAGAGTTTCCAGAAGAGTCCTAATTCTCAGCAAAGGAACCAAATGGGACAGCTAGTCTGTATCCTAGCAACACAGGAGGCTGAGATGTAAGGATCTCAGTTCAAAGCCAATCCAGAGCAGGAAAGCCCATGAGATCCTGATCTCCAATAAACTACTCCAAAAAATTCTCAGAAGTAGAGCTGTGGCTCAAGTGGTAGAGGACTAGCCTTGAGCACACACAGGTTCAAAGACAGCTCCTGGCCCTGAGTTCAAGCCCCAGGACTGGCAAAAAAAAAAAAAAGACTAGTTTCATTTTCCAGAGGCTATTATTATCAACCCTATCTCCACCCCAGTTGCAGCAAAAATATAGAAGAAAAAACCCGATTCCATTAGTATCAAGAAATCTACATTACAACACCAGATATGTCATAGAATTTCTGTATATTTGGGTGGGAGAGTCAATCACTACTTCTTTAAGTCTCAATTTAATCCTCTAGGAAGCCATTGGAGTTTGGAGTGGGGGTGTGTAGTACAGTGACATTTTTCTACCTTAGTATCATAGTCTTTTATGGTTCTGTACAGTGAGATTCCTCTAAAATTCTAATGAGACCTGGAGGCGGTCTCATCAAAGTTATCAATTGGGAAGACAATGATCATCTAGGCAGGTTGTCACAGAAGAATTTCATCAGCCTAATAATTCATGGGTCAATTCCAGTATTTGTATTTACCTTGGGTGATCAAAAGTACAATAAGACTTTTAATGCTGAGCCGGGTGCTGGTGGCTCACGCCTGTAATCCTAGCTACTCAGGAGGCTGAGATCTGAGGATCACGGTTCAAAGCCAGCCCGGGCAGGAGAGACCTTGAGACTCCTATCTCCAATAAACCACCAGAAAACCGGAAGTGGCACTGTAGCTCAAGTGGTAGAGCGCTCGCCTTGAGCTGAAGAGCTGAAGGACAGAGCCCAGGCCCAGAGTTCAAGCCCCACGGCCGACCAAAAAAAAAATAAAATAAAAGACTTTTAATGCTGAGAAATCCTGATATTGAGTACCTGGATCAAGCCATACCTGAAGCCAAAATAGTCTAGATTTTATCATTACATGTGTCAGTCAAATTCCCTCCCCCTGCTTTTAACTTCTGTGGGTTTAAAAGTTCCCCATTCTTGATTAATACTGCTGCTTTCCAGTTGTTTGTAACTGTGCCATCCATCCAGAAAAGAAAATTGCTTCCTCAGCCTAGATCTGGATTTAGATGTTTTTCGCAGGTTTTCGTTTCTATAGGTCAAGAGACACAACGTGGTCTATGTCAAGAACCTACAAGTCTGGATTGCAGAACTGAGATTACCTTTGGGAGAGTCACACTGAGCAGTTTTAATGAGCAAGTGTTCTTTCCTCACAGGTTTAATGGAAGAAAGCTGTTTCTGCATCCCATAATATAGCATTGTGGAAGTTGGCAGAGAGGCCTCTCTGCCAGCTGATCAACAGACAGACAGACAGACAGACAGACATCTCAGAGAGGTGCCGATGGAAGGTTGTGGACAACAGATAGTTGGAGAGGAGGGACAGCCATCAACCGAAGGCCTACTGTGTGCTGCCCATCCACACAATGATCCTGACTATGCAGCGGGCTCATTCACAAACTGTAAAGGTGACGTTCAAAGTCAGAGATATCAAGTAATTTCCCAAAGTCAATGGTTAAGTCTGCATCCGATGAGCATTCTGCCATTCAAGCCACTTTCCTCTATGAATGAAAATAACTCTTCTTATAATTCCCTTTCTTCCTTCTTTCTTTCTTTCTTTCTTTCTTTCTTTCTTTCTTTCTTTCTTTCTTTCTTTCTTTCTTTCTTTCCTTCCTTCCTTCCTTCCTTCCTTCCTTCCTTCCTTCCTTCCTTCCTTCCTTCCTTTTTTCCTTTCTTTTTCCCTTCCCCCCTTTTCTCTTTTCTTTTGTCAGTTTCAGGGCTTGAACTAAGGGCCTAAGTTCTGTCCCTGAGCTCTTTTGCTCAAGGTTAGCACTCTACCACTTTGAGCCACAGATACACTTCCTTTTGCTGGTGGTTCATTGGAGATAAGAGTCTTATTGGCTATCTTGCCTGGGCTGTCTTTGAACCTCGATACTCAGATCTCAGCCATCTGAGTAGCTAGGATGAGAAGCATGAGACACCAGCATCCAGCCAAACTGTTATTATTACACCTCTCAAACATAACTGTGTCAAAAGAGTGCCTTCCAAATTGTACCTCACCTTTGCAGCTCAGATGGTTTGGCTATGCTTTAGATAAATACCCATGGCCCTATGGATTTGGACCAGCCAGAGTTGGAACTTCCATGTCTTTCCACACTGCACTAATTATCCCCAGCAATATTTACTGTTTATCTATCTTCAAATTTTAATGACAGAGAATGCCTGCCCCCATTGTGATTTAAGGCACAAACACTCCCCTTGACAAATATTCTGATCAACTTAATACTGCCCAGAGTAATGCTTAGATGCTTTTTTGGCAGAACTGAGATTTGAACTCAGGGTCTTGCATTTGACAGGCAGGTACTCTATCACTTGAGTCACACCTCCAACTCTGGTACACAGATTCCTAAAAGGTTCACCTCTTCATTCCTTTCAGGTTTTCGGTAGAAAGCAATCACTACTTCTTAATTTATTCTTTTTTTTTTGTCTGTGTGTGCCACTATTGGGGCTTGAACTTGGAACTTGAGCATTGACCCTGAGGGTATTTTTTGCTCAACGTTGGCATGCTACCATTTGAGCCAAAGCTCTGCATCCAGTTTTCTTCTGGTTCATTAGAGAAAAGAGTCTTACAGACTTTCCTGCCTGGGATGTCTTTAAACTATGATCATAAAATCTCAGCCTCCTGAACAGCTAGGTTAAAGGTGTGAGCTACTGGTGCCTAACTATGTTCTTATAATAAGAAATTCTAGGCTGGACGCTAGCGGCTCATGCCTGTAATCCTAGCTTCTCAGGAGGCTGAGATCTGAGAATCGTGGTTTAGAGCCAGCCCAGGAAGGAAAGTCCTTGAGACTCTTATCTTCAATGAACCAGCAGAAAACCAGAGTGTTGCTGTGGCTCTAAGTGGTAGAGTGCTAGCTAGCCTTGAACAAAAGAGCTTAGAGACAGAGCCTGGGCCTTGAGTTCAAGCCCCTTCACTGACCGCCCCCCCAAAAAAAAAAAAGAAGAGAAAAAGAAAGGAAGGAAGGAAGGAAGGAAGGAAGGAAGGAAGGAAGGAAGGAAGGAAGGAAGGAAGGAAGGGAGAGAGAAAGAAAGATGGAAGGAAGGGAAGGGTAGGGAAGGGAAGGGAGTTAGGGAGGGAGGAAGGAAGCAAGCAAGCTAGGAAGTTTTCACATAGGTTCTGAAGCCTCTCCTGTTCTTGTCTCTGCTCTGGGATTGCACTCTATTTCTCTGAACCAGAGGAATGCCTATTCTCTCCTCTCCTATTCTCCTCTCTGCTTCTGCTCTCCTTGGATTTAGGAGTATTTCTGGAGTGTTCTCTGCCCCTGGCTGAGCAGGTCAACACAGCCCTCTGCTTTCTCAAGGTGATCTCAACCCCTCAGTGCCTCAGATTAAGAAAGGAGAAGATGAGAGAACAGAGGCACCTCTCAGGAGCTAAGATTCCCTATCAGAAGGGGATGGGGTTTAGACTACACAAGGCCAAAGGCCCTCACTTGCTCTCCCAGGCTCTCCCATGACTATCACCACACCTAGCTATTCACTCATAAAAACTTGGCAGTCAAGAATGATGCATGGTGGGAGAAGTAGATGTTTACCTGGGCTTTGGGCTGGTCTTGTCCTCCCAGGAAGGCCACATGGAGGGCCACATCTCTCACCTCACAGAAGAACATGATGGCGTCCTTCCTGGAGCAGCATTTCGAGCTCCTCTACTCTCATCTCTAGTGTGAGCAAGCCAGAAGAAGGGTTTTCTTTAGAGGCTGGCTAGCAGAGGCCATGCTTCCATCATATCCTAGATCTTGGCAAAGCCATTACTCCAAAGACAATGTTCTATGTCCCATCTTACAGTCCATAAGTCTATTTATAGGTAAGAATAGAAATGAATATTATCTTCTGCGAACCGTGGCTTATGTCTGTCATCCTAGATACTCAGGAAGATGAGGTCTGAGGTTCCTGGTTCAAAACCAGACCAGGCAGGAAAGTCTGTGAGACTCTTATGTCCATTGAACCACCAAAAGAGCCAGAAGTGGAACTGTGGTTCAAGTGGTAGAATGCAAGCCTTGAGTGAGGAAGCTCAGGGTCATTATCTAGGGCATGAGTTCAAGTCCTCATACTAGAATCAATATAGATAGATAGATAGATAGATAGATAGATAGATAGATAGATAGATAGATAGATAGATAGATAGATAGATAGACAGACAGACAGACAGACAGACAACAGACAGACAGACAGACAGACAGACAGACAGACAGACAGACAGATAGATAGATAGATAGATAGATAGATAGATAGATAGATAGATAGATAGATAGATAGATAGATAGATAGATAGATAGATAGATAGATAGATAGATAGATAGATGAAAAATTGAAAATTAGAGATAGACATTGTAACCTGGCATGTACTTCCTTTGCAGTTCACTCTTCATTCTGGCAATAGGGAGTGATTGAATACTTAGGAGGAAGGAAGGGAGGATGCTGTAGAAACTGGAGTCTGGCAACCATGCTCAGCTTATGACTGGAAGGTGCATGGAGACCAGAGGCAAAGAAGCAGGCAGGAGGTTGCATCATCTTCTCTCCCAGGACTCTGTAACAAGGCATTGATTTAAGGCAGCACATAGCTGCCACTGTTGGGAGAAAACAGAGGGGGAAAAACAGATGTGAGAGAATTCCAAATTCTTTCTTCAGATTTTTTTAAGTGGGCTAAAATTTAATGTGAGAGTTAGGCACTGGTGGCTCACACCTGTAATCCTAACTACTCAAGAGACTGAGACCTGAGGACCATGGTTCCAAGCTAATACTGGCAGGAAAGTTTGTGAGACTCACTTATCTCAGATTCACAACCCAAAAGGTGAGAAGTGGAGCTGTGGCAAGCACTAGCCTTGAGTTAAAAAAATGAAGGGACAAGGCGGAGGCTTTGAGTTCAAGCCCTGAGACTGGCACACAGAAAGAAAGATGATGAGGAAGAACAAGAGAAGGAGAAGAAAATGAGGAGGAAGAGGAGGAGGAGAAGACAAAAGAGGGGAAGAAGGAGCAGGGAGTAAGAGAGAAGAGGAAGGAGAGAAAGGTGGGATGAGGAGGGAGGAGGAGAAAGAAGGAGGAGGAGGAGAAAGAAGAAGGAGGAAGGAGAAAGAAGGAAAGAAGAGAAAGGAAACAGGAAGAGGAAGGAGGAGGAGGAAGAGAAAATGAGGAAGAGGAAAAACAAAGAAGGAAGGAAAGAATGAAGGAGGGATGGGAGAAGGGAGGGAAGGGAAGGAAGAAAAGCTAGGAAGGGAAGGAGGGAGGAAAGGAAGAAAGGAAGAGAGGAAGGGAGGGAGCTATGAAGGGGGAAGGGAGGAAGGGAAGAAAGGAAGAAAGGGAGGAGAATGCTTTGTCTCATTTTCTTTACTAGACCCACTATAAATCAACAATCAGTGTTGTGGGGCTGATCTGTGACCCTACAGTCTTGCAGGAGCGCCTCCTCTCTGTCATGAGAAGACCCTGTAGGATGTCAAATCTTCTGCTGATAAAGGTAGAAATCCAGCTTGCAGGTTTCTACCCTAGGGGAGCTGTGCATGGTGCAGTCCCTCTGTCTCACAGCTTCAGACTCAGCCTGAGTGTTATTACTGCCCATATATTTACCTTCCCATAGGGTCAATGTGCTGATGGAGGTGGTTTTGCAGGGCTGTGGAAACCCCATTTCTACTTCACATGATGATAGAGATGAGGAGACCTCCTAAGAGCATGCACGCTACTATCATTACCTGAAGAACTCAATAAATGCTTTGCACCACTTGGAGGGAAGGCAAGGACTATAAAACTCACCCCACAGCTCAGCCATCAAGGTTTCAAAAATGAGTGTGGGGTCACAAAAGAAGGTTGAGAAAGGCCTGACTTTTGTACTCCTCACTTTCACTCAATATCCCCTAATAGCTCAATCCCTTCATAAAGAGAATTCCAACAAGTAAGAGCTAATTCAGAGATTAGAACCATGATTGCATCTATTATTGTTTTTATTTTGTGCTTGTCCTGGGGCTTGAACTCAGGGCCTGGCTAATATCCTTGGTCATGTTTTTTTGTTTTGTTTTCTTTCCTTTTTGGTCAATCATGGGTCTTGAACTCAGGGCCTGGATGCTGTCTCTAAGCTCTTTTTGCTCAAGGCTAGCGCTCTACCACTTTGTGACACAGCACCACTTCCAGTTTTGTGGTGGTTCATGAATCCCATCGACTTTCTTACCAGGGCTGGCTTTGAACTGCAATCCTCAGATCTCAGCCTCCTCAGTAGCTAGAATTACAAGCATAAGCCCCCAGGGCATGGCTGACCAACATAATTTTGAAGACCTGAGTTCTGTCCATTTCATTTCCATATAACTAACCTTAGTCTGGTGTCTAATTCCATGTGATTCCTAAGTAAAATACAAATTAGAATTCATAACAGCTTATGCTGTTAGCTCCAGGCTATATATTTGGAAAGCTGGCTTCATGAATCTTTTTATCCTAGAACTCAGAAATCACAATGATGGCCTGGAAATAATAACAAGATACAGAGGACAAGCTGACACTTTTGTTCACAGTGTGTTTAATTCTATTCAGGAGAATGGGATAAAAATCCTAGAAAAAGCCATGCACCGGTGGCTCATGTCTATAACCCTAACTACTGAGGAGGCAGAGATCTGAGGATCATGATTCAAAACCAGCCCAGGCAAGAAAGTCTGTGAGACTCTTATCTCCAATAAACCACTAGAAAAACAGGAAGTGGTGCTGTGGTTCAAGTGGTAGAGTGCTAGCCTTAAGCTGAAGAGTACAAGGACAGCGCCCAAGCCCAGAGTTAAGGACCCATGACTGGCAAAAAAAAAAAAAAAAAATCCTAGCCATCATCCCTTCTCCCTCTATCTAAAGTTCCTGGCCTGTTTCCTGGTCCTCATGTGATTTCACATGGTAGTTCTTAATCTACCTGCTTAGTACTCAGAATGTTTTATATCAGAGATGCAGAAAGTGAGATCGCTGTGGTATGAGTGCACACACACACACACACACACACACACACACACACACACACACACACGAGTTCACACGCTCAACACGTTATCCCCATCCTCTCAGTGTTAGAAGGTGGTGACTTGGGGAGGTGTTTATGCCAGGAAGGCCATGACCTTGTGGAGAGATTAATGCTGTCAGAAAGGAATCTAAGGGGAGTCTAACCCCTGGTGTCCATGTTCAGCAAGTGTCCATCCCCTTCCAGAAGATGCTGTGTTCCAAGCACCATGTTGGAAGCCAACTGTAGCATCATCTGACAATTGAGCCTCTGACAACTGGGCCATGAACTAATCTCCATTTTCAAGGCAACAAAACACAAGTTTCTCTTGTTAATATAGTGTCTAGCTTCTGGTATTTTGTTATAGTCATACCAATGGACTAAGACGACAAATATGGGTCCCAGAGCCATGGGGTACACTGTGGAGGCTTTCCTAAATATCTAACAATGTGCAAGTGGATTTGGAGCTGGATACAGGGCCCAAGCTATTAGGCACTGGGTTCTGCGAGAATAAAGTGGTAGGGAGGGAAAACAAATGTGTTCTCAGCAGATGTAGTCAGGACTTAAAATCAGCTGAAATGGACCCTCAGTTAGACATCCTGAGCAAAGTGTGAGAAAGAAACAAGAGGAAAGGCCAGCCTTGCTGTGAACTTGCAAAGATGCTGGGTGAATTCTGTCCCTCTCCTCGGATGCTGTAGAAGGCAGAATGTGTGGGGTAATGCTCTGGAATCAGGCAGGAGAAATCTCTCCAGGCAGCATAGGTTCAGGAACCTATGTGGCTTCTCTGAACAGCTTCTTGTAAAATGCAAGAAGAGAGGAATTATCAAATGATCTGAAGCCCAGAATTTACACTCAGGAGGGAATGAGCATGGAAAGATCTGGAAAGTTCAGAGACAGTCCATGTAAAGAGTCATAAAAGCATGTTCAAGCTGAGCACTAGTGGCTCATACTTGTAATCCTAGCTACTCAGGGAAGCTGAGATCTGAGGATCACAGTTCAAAGCAAGTCTGGGTATACAAATCTATGAGACTCTTAGCTTCATCTAATCAGCCAAAAAGCAAAGCCAGAAGTGGAGATGTGGAAGTGGCGCTGTAGCTCAAGTCGTAGAGTGCTAGCCTCGAGCTGAAGAGCTGAGGGACAGCACCCAGGCCCGAGTTCAAGCCCCACGACTGACAAAAAAAAAATTGCTTCAGAAGTGGAGATGTGGCCCAAGTGTTAGAGCACCAGTCCTGATCATAAAAGCTAAACAAGAGCTCAAAGTCCTCAATTCAAGTCTTAGTACCCATGCAAAGAGCCAGAAAGGGGGGTGTGGCTCCAGTGGCAGAGCACCAGCCTTGAGCAAAACAGCTAAATGAGAGCACAAAGTCTTGAGTTCAAGCCCCAAGACCAGCATGCACACATGCGTGGATACAAGTGTGCGTGCACACACACACACACACACACACATACACATACATACACAAAGTGTGCTGAGAAAAGCAAAGTTGTAACCAAGTAACCATATGGAGATTAGCAAAAGATAGAAACAAGCTTCTAGAAGGCATGCCAGAGATTTCTAGGGTTACCTATCCCCTCACAGGCTCAGAGTACCTGTGGGACCTACTGGGCTCATTACCCAGAGTTTTTCTAGTTTCTGATCCCCACTTTCTGCCACAGAACTCCTCTGCCATACCCCCAGCTCTGGCTCCAAGGGCCAAGATTTGCCTCAGGCCACCACAATGCAAGCCTTGTTTGTAAAATGTCCACATACAGTGAATTCCAAGGCAATCTGAAGGTAGGAGCTATGGAGGCATGGCTTCCTCTGGCCAGATTTCAAAGGATGCTTGCAAAAGCCTTGAGGACCAGGCAGGGTCCTACTTCAGGGACAGAGCTGCTATAGAGAGCAGGCTGTGACACTGGAGTCTTATCAAGATCTCTGCTAGGACAATATTGAGAGGACTGATGGAAAACCGGCCACACACACACACACACACACACACACACACACACACACACACACACACACACACACACACACACACAAACAAGCATAGAGCTTCAATGTACAGCCTCAACCTAAAGAAGTCATAGGCATGAAATTTCAGCATGAGCAGAAACTTGAGCATGACCAAGGAAAGTCTTCCTGAGGCCTTGAGTGTCCATGAAATGGAATTTCATTAAGATGACTCATCTCCAGCCTTGAGATTTAATGTTGCTTACTCTGTTGGATTTGGGAGACTTAATGGCTATTCCTTTCTTCTGTTCTATGTAGCCCTCTAGAAATGGGGATGTCTATTCTATGCCAATCCGCCGTTGTGTTTTAAAAATATACATTGGGTTCCGCTGGCATACAACCTCAGAAGGAGCATGATTTAAAGCTGGTCTGTATGTGACTTAGGTCATACTAGGGATTTTAGACTTTAAAGTTGATGCTGGAATAAGTGGCGAAATTTACTTTTTTTGTAGGTGGAGGGATAGGGAATACTAGGATGAAGTTAATGTATCTATTTTGTTTTCTTGGGGTTTTTATTTTTGGTCATGGGGCATGAACTCTAGGTCCAGACACTGTCCCTCAGCTCTTCAGCTCAAGGCAAGCACTTTATCACTTGAGCCACAGCACCACTTTTGGTTTTCTGGTGGTTAATTGGAGATAAGAATCTCATGGACTTTCCTGCCTGCGCTGCCTTTGAACCATGATCATCAGATCTCAGCTTTCTGAGTAGCCAGGATTGCAAGTGTGAGCCACTGGAGCCAGGTGAGTTAATGTGTTTTGCAAGTAGAAAAGACATGGTTTAGGGGCACACATGAGTGCCATTGTATGAATGTCTGCCTTACAAAATATGTGTCTCCCTCTACCCTCCCCAGTGCAAGGGTGGGGGGGAGAGGAGGCCGTCACCTGTTAGGAACCATTTGACCATAAAGGCTGCCATTATTAAGGGACATGACAGAGTAGAAAGTTATATGCTAGACAAAGAGACAGTCTAAGATTGAGGATTCATTTTAGCACTTTATTGTCCAACATTGAAATTAATATTTTATGTTTGTTTAACTTCATTTATAGATATAATTGATTGCTGGCCACTAATATCTCATTTCTGTAATCCTAGCTACTCAAGAGGCTGAGACCTCTTGCTGTTCAAAGCCAGTCTGGACAGAAAAGACTGTGCAATTCTTATCTCCAATTAACCAGTAAAAAAAGGGCCAGAAGTGAGGCTGTGGCTCAAGTGGTAGAGCACCAGCTTTGTGAGTAAAAGACAAAGGACAGTGCCCAGGTCCTGAGTTCAAGTCCCATAACTGGCACCAGGAATAAACAAATTTTTTAAATGTCTTAAATATATAGTGATAGAAAAGCAAGAGGACAAGAGTGGGAAAAGAAAGAGGACAAGGCCAATGGGACTGGAGAAGAACACAGAGATTGCTAAGCATGAACTCCATTGTTTGAATGGGCAAACAAACAGCCAGGAGACAGAAACAAGGTCACAGAGCTGATGGAGATTCTAGTCTAGCCCATGCTGTCTCCCGTCTCAGTGCAACTGCATTATGGTCAGTTACAGTGCAACCCTGCTGTGCTCAGGACAGGCAGCAAGCCCTATCTCTTCTGTGTACATGCAGACTTCCAGGTTGTGTAGGTTAAGGACCTGGATGGTAAAGTGGATTTTCAGTTCCTGGGTGTCTGGAAAGGAACTCACCAAGGCTAAGTTTATTTCTGCATAAGAATGCACCATCAGTCAAAAAGCTGGCAAGCAACTGCACAGAGCAGGCAGGCTGGCTGCTCCCTTTTTATCCCAGATCCAGGAGGCCCCACCCCTCTGCTCCCATTGGCTGAGCTCAGGCTCATAATGTGGAAAGAGAAGTAGATGTAATTAAAATTCAAGGAGCTTCTCAGGTGCTGAGGAAAAGGAAGTTTGTAAGGAAAGTGTACATAACAAGGGCCAAGCCACCTGGCCAAAGCAGGGACACTTCAGAAAAAACACCTGTAAACCTAGCTACTCAGGAGGCTGAGATCTGAGGATCACAGTTCAAAGCAAGCCTGGACAGGAAAGTCCATGAGAATCTTTATCTCTAATAAACCACCAGAAAACCAGAAGTGGCGTTATGGCTCAAGTGGTAGAGCTCTCGCCTTGAGCTGAAGAGCTCAGAGACAGCACCCAGGCTCAGAGTTAAAGACCCATAGTGGACAAAATGGAAAAAGAAAAGAAAAATCGCTCAATATTAACAGAAATGAAGAAAACTCCTTTGATAGAAAAGACTTTTTCTCACATTAGTGCTAATAGCACATGTCTCTAATTCTAGCCACTCAAGAGGCTGAGATCTGAGGATCAAGGTTGAAAACCAGCCAGGGCAGACAAATCCATGGAAAATTTCTCTCTAATTAACCAGAAAAAGGTCAAAATTGGAGGGGTCAGTCGAATGGTGGGTAAAGCACTAGTCTAGAGCAAAACAAGCTAAGCAAGAGCATGAGGTTCAGAGTTCAAGCCTTATTGCCAGCATAAGCATATTTCTATGTCTGCACATTTAATAGATCTTTGGAGGAGAGAAGGGTGAAGGGCAAAGTCTGAGTTGCAAGTAGCCTGCTTCATGCTTTAACAAAGCCTGGTCCTTGGTCCTATGTGTGTGGATGTCCTTGAGCTGCAGGATGAAGTGGGCCACAATGGTCACCTGTGTGTACAGACGTGTGGTGCACGCCATAGGAACTGCATTGCTTCTGCCCTTCTACGTGATGTCTCTGCATTTCCAAAAGATCAGAAACAAAGGGAAGATGACAGGAGCAGAGAGAGAGAGAGAGAGAGAGAGAGAGAGAGAGAGAGAGAGAGAGAGAGAGAGAGAGAGAGAGAGAGAGAGAGAGAAAGAGAGAGAGAGAGAGAGAGAGAGAGAGAGAGAGAGAGAGAGAGAGAGAGAGAGAGAGAGAGAGAGAGAGAGAGGAAGAGCGAGCACTGCAGAAACAATGCCTGAGATGCAGAACATTAAAAGGCAAGTCATATAAACCAGCAAACCTGCACCACCATAGCCATAAAACACCCACGCCTGCCATCATACACAGCCATGCGCCCCACCTGGCCGCACTGCTCCAAATTCTGAACCAGGCTGTTCTAGAGCCCATGTTATAGTTCCATGGAGAGTGTGAACCCATACTTAGCCAGAACCTGATTGCTTTCCTCCTCCTCCTCCTCCCCTCCCTCCTCCTGCAACCCAGGGTAGGCCCCACATGCTGAGATGGGAAGGAAAGAGGAAAGCAGCCTTGGTCTGTCACCTTTATGATTTTCCTAGACAACAGGACAACAGCACTTGGAATTTCCTACCATCCATCTATCCTCTCTACCAACCACCTTCTCCCACCTGGGCCACATCCCTTCTCACATGGCCAGGGCCTCCTCTGCCCACGAGCTGCTCCTCCCAGGTTCACTGCTATTTCTTCGGTCCTGACCCTTCTGCAGCTCCTTTCCCCAGCAGCTACAACAACCACACAGCACCCAGAAGACCTGGTTTTACTTAGCACTTAGGGACTGTCGTGAGCACCTTGCTGAGGGCTACACCTGCACTGCCTTCAGTAATGTATGACAGGTACTATGGTTCCAGTGCTGTAGCATTGACAATCAGTAAACCAAGACAGCTAGAAGGAGATCGAGGCGTGTAAGTGAATGGTCAGACTCTGTTCCCTTTTGTGCAGGTTTGCATTTTAACCAGAATCACAATTATCTTCTTTGGGGAAAAATAAATAAATAAGTAAATAAATCTTATGGTGGAATTTTTAATTTATACTAGTGAACTGACAAGGATCTATTGACCAAAGGGATCTCTCTGGGCTCCTTGAAAGCAGTGCTAGAACCATCTGAGCCCCAGGAAATATCTACTTCTTGCTGAATGGAGCCCCTGAACATCATCCTACAAAATTAAATTGGCCAAGATCCATTTGATCTTACAGAAACTGTTCTGGCTCCATTCATGGGGGTTGCAAGGTCAGCCATCCATTGTGGATCTAGAAGGGTCTAGAAGGTCTTTATCACAGGAATGTTATGAAGTGAGGAGTGGACATGAGGTGGTGGAATGGAGGGGTGTGGAACAGGTGACATGAAGGGCAGGCAGGCTCAGCCACTGGCTGGTTGTGTGTGTCACACTAAGCGAATGGCCTCACTCAATGAAACCTCTTTGCTTTCTCTGAAAAATTGGGAATCATAATGGTCTCCTCCCTCTGGAGGAGTCATGAGCATTGAACGAACTAGTGACTGAGAATATGAGAACACCCTTTTGAAATTGTAAGGTTATATGTATATGTGTGTGTTTCTGAAGTGTATAGAGTTATTAAATTTTTTTGTCGGTCATGGGGCTTGAACTCTGTGCCTGGGTGCTGTCCCTCAGCTCTTCAGTTAAAGTCTAGCACTTACCACTTGAGCCACAGCCACTCTGGATTTTCTGGTGGTTAATTGGAGACAAGAGTCACGGACATTCCTGCTTTGACTGTCTTCAAACTGTGATCTTCAGATCTCAGCCTCCTGAGTAGCTAGGATTATAGTGGTGCCTGGCAGAAAATAAGTTTGTTTGTTTAAGAAAAGCATTTGCTCCTTTAGCCTAGAAATTCTAGCACTAAGAAATCACCCTGTAGAAAGAATCACATGTGCTTTCATTACTGAGCTACCACTGTGCTATTTCAGATCCTTTTTAAAAGGCAAAAAAAATAAAACAACAAAAACTAACCTGGAAACCTCATAAACTGTCCAACTAGATAAATATATCATGGAGCTAGCTGGGTGCCTGTGGCTAATGCCTGTTTTCTGAGCTACTCAAGAGGGTAAGAAGTAAGACTCGTAGTTCCAAGCTAGCCAGAGCAGAAAAGTTCTTGAGGCTTTTATCTCCAATTAATCACCAAAAAGCCAGATGTATAGCTCTGGCTTGAGTTGTGCTATGCCAGAATTGAGCAGAACAGTCAAGCAAAAGCTCATTCTCTGAGTTAAAGCCCTACTACCAGCACACACACACACACATGCACCCACATACACGAAAGAAAGACCCATGACCAGCAAAAAAAAAAAAGAAGAAGAAGAATCTCAGATTTGTCTGTCAGGGCTGGTTTTGAACCTTGATCCTCAGACCTCAGCTTCCTAAGTAGCTGGGATTACAGGTGTGAGCCAGCGGCACCTGGCCTAAACGTCCATCTTTCTTTTTCTATCATTTTTGTCAGTTGTGAGGTTTGAACTTAGAGCCTGAGTGCTGTACCTGAGCTTTTAGTCTCAAGTCTAGCACTCTACCACTTGAGCCACAGCTCCCCTTCCAGTTTTCTAGTGGTTAATTGGAGATAAGAGTCTCGTTGATTTTCCTGCCTGGTTTCCAACCACAATCCTCAGATCCTTAGTCTTCAGAGTAACTAGGATTATAGGTGGGAGCCACCATTGCCTAGCCTAAACGTGTTTTTGTTGTTGTTGGTGGTGGTGGTCATGGGGCTTGAACTCTGGGCATGGACTCTGTACCTGAGCTCTTCAGCTCACAGCAAATGCTCTACCACTTGGGCCACAGTGCCACTTATGGATTTTTGCTGATTAATTGTAGATAAGAGTCTCTTGGACTTTCCTTCCTGGGGTGGCTTTGAATCATGATCCTCAGATCTCAGCCTACTGAGTAGCTAAGATTACAGGCATGTGCCCGGCCTAACCATTTCTTAATATGGGTCTTGGTAAAAACTATTCAAAGCCAAGTATGGTGGTATGTGCTGGTAATCAGGAGAATCAGAAGTTCCAGGCCAGTCTGGGCTATATAGTGAGACACTGTTTCAAAATCAAAACAAACATTAAGGAACAGTATATAGGTGAAACTATTCTTGTAGCCATCTTTGGAAAATACACCTAGCCACTTAGCAATGTGGGTTTCAGAGAAAGCACTAGTGATGGCAGCTTCATTTTGCTGTCTGAAGTGTCTGCCTGTTGAGGGGCTTGGATGGTGGTGGTCATGGTGGTGGTGGTGTGAGTTTGTGTGTGTGGTGTGTGTGTGTGTGTGTGTGTGTGTGTTTGTGTGTGTGTGTGTGTATGCGTGCGTGCGTGCGTGCTTGCGTGCGTGCGTGCATGCACACACTCATGCCAGTCCTGGGGGTTGAACAGAGTCTAGGTGCTGTCCCTGTTTTTTCCACTCAAAGCTGTTACTCTACCACTTGAGCTCCATTTTGCCTTTTTTGGGTTAATTGGAAATGTCACAGACTTTTCTACCTTGGCTGGCTTTAACCTGTGATCCTCATATCTCAGTCTCCTGAGTAGCAAGGTTAATAGATGGGAGCCACCAGCACCTGGCTTCCTCTCCTGTTCTTTGAAACAGGGTCTTGCTATGGAGTTCCAGGTGGCCTGGAACTTATAATTCTCCTGCTTCTGCCTTATGAATGCTGGGATTACAGACACACACCACCTTGCCTGGCTCTCTGTTCAGGAAGACATGTGATAAGCCTACCTGCCTGCCTGCCTGCCTGCCTGCCTGCCTTCTTTCCTTCCTTCCTTCCTTCCTTCCTTCCTTCCTTCCTTCCTTCCTTCCTTCCTTCCTTCCTTCCTTCCTTCCTTCCTTCCTTCCTTCCTTCTTTCCTTCCTTCCTTCCTTCCTTCTTTCCTTCCTTCCTTCCTTCCTTCCTTCCTTCCTTCCTTCCTATCTTCCTTTCTTCCTTTTTTCCTTCTTTCCTTCTCCTTTTACTTGGGGTCTTGTGCTCTTTCTGAGCCTTTTTGCTCAAGGCTGGTGCACTACCACTTGATCCACAGCTCTGCTTCCACTAGTTTACTGAGTAATTGTGGATAAGTGTCTTTCAGGATTTTTCTGCCCAAGCTGGCTTTGAACTGCGATCCTCAGAGCCCAACCTCCTGAATAGTTAGGATTACAGGTATGAGCCACCAGCATCTCCAGGTTTTCTCAATAATTCATGGACTTGGTTGGAGGGCATTTCTTGGTAAATGTCTTATCTCCGTCCCGTGACCACCATAGCATAATTTTAAAAATTATTCTTTTTGTTTCTTTTCCTTTTTTTTTTGTCTGCCCTCAGGCTTGGAGCCAAGGCTTGGGTGCTGTCTCCAGATGTCTTGGGTGCTGTCTCCAGATGTCTTTTGTTCAAGGTGAGCATTCTACCACTTGAGCCACAGTACCACTTCTGGCTTTTTTTTGGTCAGTTGTGGGGCCTGAAATCTGGGTCTGGGCACTTTCCCTTGAGCTCTTCAGCTCAAGGCTGGCACTCTACCACTTGAGCCATAGCACCATTTCCAGCTTTCTCTGCTTATGTGTTGCTGAAGAATTGAACCCAGGTGAGCCACAGCACCACTTCTGGTTTTCTGGAAAATATGAGATAAGAGTCTTATGCACTTTCCTGCCTGGGCTGGCTTTGAACCGTGATCCTCAGATCACAGCCTCCTGAGTAGCTAGGATTACAGGTGTGAGCCACGAGCACCCAGCTTTAATTTGGCTTTTTCAGGTAAGTTCTCATAGTTTTATCCAACTGATCTATGGACCGTGACCCTCCCATTACCTCCTCCCAAATAGCTGGGCTCCACCAGCGATACACCAGAACCTTTCCTAGAGCCCTTATCATTTTAGGTTTCCAATATAAGTTTTTGAAAATAACTGAAGCCCATTTCTTTTAGATGTCTTCTTTAGTTCAAATTTCATACTGTTTACACGAGACTACCCTCAAATTTGCTATGCCGGCCAAGATATTTGTGTTGCCACATAGACAGCTTTCAGGCTATAATCTAAAACATACGTTGCACAACGGAATCTATTTCTTCATTGATGTCCTGAGCACAAGCAGACAGGCAAAGCAAATGCCTGACGATGTGCTTTCCCCTCATCTTGTTCCTGCCTGGGTCAGCATCTGACCTTCAGCATATACAGGCTCCCCACAGTCTGCACAGCAGCATTGCTTCCTGGTCCTGCCTGTGGCCCCTTTGCCATAGCAGAACTAACTTGTAGCTTAAAGTCCAAAACCTGCCCAGGAACTCATCTCATAGAGGAGTTACCAGTAGGAGTCAGGGTAGGGTAGACCATGTTTCCTGAGTATATAATGGCTGCTGCTAATATTCTTTCTCGAAGAGGATGCTATAATATTGCTGTGAGAGTAGAGCCTCTACATTTGTGGAAGTAGGATGTAGTTAGAAAAAAAAAGGGGAGGAAAAGAACTCAGGATTTAATAGATAAAAAGTGAATGTAAATGTGGGAAGGTAGCTCAGTGGTAGAGTGCATGCCTTGCATGCATGAGGCCGTGGGTTTGATTGCTCAGTACTACATAAGCAGACAACGCCAGAAGTGGCTCAAGTGGTACAGCGTTAGTCTTGAGCTGAAGAGCTGAGGGACAGCGCCCAGGCCCAGAGTTCAGGCCCCACAACCAAAAAAAAAAAAAAGTGAATATAATTTCCTTTTACTGAACTTGTACACTAATGACCTGGGGCAAAACTTAACCGCTCTGCTTTGCTTTCTCTGTTTAGCAATTGGTGACTTTTGATTCACAATGAAACTGCAGAACATCAGTGAAATAATGGATGAGAAAGCTGCGTGCACATTCAGAGTGCAGCAGGGTAGCAGGCATTCATTCAGAATTGCGGAAGTATACAGAACATAAGAACTTTCACTTTTACTTGTGCATACTCAAGGAAATGATCCTCAGTTAAGATTTTTTTTTAATCAAACGACATTCTGAAAGAGTCAGGAAAATATTGAGGAAATATAGAGACAAGAGGCAGTGTGGGATGGGGATTTAGCTTAGTGGAAGTGCACTTGCCTAACAGTAAGGTCCTCAGCTCTGAAAGAAGGAAGTGGTTTGCTTGTCTGTCCCTGGATGTCAGCTTCTTGCTCCCCCTCAGGGGTAAGTAGCTCCATGGTGCCCCAGCCTTGCTTTGCAGAATTTCCACACATAGTGTATGCAGTGTGAACCTGTGTTGAGTCAACTTCATCTTAGAATTCTTCTATGCATCAGGACATAGGGTATTGTTAGCTATGTGCTTACATAAGTCAGCTTTCTTAATCCCAGAGAGGTCAGCAGATCAGAGACTGCTTTTGAAAAATGCTCTTGACATATGAGGATTCTAAGATACTCACATGTATTGATCCTGCCAAAATGTTGTCCCTGCACAGAAATCAAAAGGGTTATCATTCTGTGGGCACCTGCGAGGTTTCCCATTTGGTTTCTCCCTAGCTCTCAGTGGGCACTCCACAATCTGGTGACAAAAAGACTAGTGGTAATTCGTGACAGAATCCTGAGCAAGCAGCCCAATTAAAGAGTAATGCAGCCCATGTCTTCCCTGGGTCTTTCAAGCACACACTTCCCTGGGAAGAGCTTCTGTCTTCAGTCAAAGGAGTGCCCTTTCTGTTTCAAGTATCATCCAAATCCGCATTAATGAAACTGTGGTGGTGTCTGAAGACTATTCACTGATTGAATATAGATTTGCATGGCTACGACGTACCAAGCAATGTTCTAAAAAGACTGTGGTGGGAACCGAGTGTGCACACCAAACACAGACATACACATGCATGCACATACATACACATGTGTGTGCAGTAAATCCACAGAAGTGAATATACAGTAATTGGTCATGAGAAGTGCTAAGGGAAAGGAAGTAAAGAAGAATCAAAACAACAGTTGAAAGGGGTGATATTGATGAAGATATATTGTATTCCTAAACTGCTGAGTTAGATAGCAACTCCTTTGTATAACTCCTTAAAGATAATAAATAAAAGAATACATTGCTTTTAAAAGTAAAAGCAAAGAGTTGCCTGGTACTGTTATCTCACCCCTGTACTCCTGACAACTCATGAGGCTGAGATCTAAGGATCCAGGTTCAAAGTCCTTGACAGATAAAGTCAATGAGACTCAAAGGACTAAGCATCATCCATAAACAAAAGAGCCAAACAAGAGCAAGAGGCCATAAGTTCAAGACTCAGCTCAAGTACAAAAAAGGGGAAGAAAAAGCAGGGAGGGAAGGGAAGAAAGGAAGGAGTGAGCACTTATTAAAGGCGAGTTTACAGAAAAAAAAATAAGATATTAAGTGTGTATTCATGTGGTTCCTCTATGGTGGATATAGTAATTACCATAATTGCTATAATCTTTACAGAAGATAGACCAACTAACTAATGTGACAAATAAGCAGAAGGCAGGCTAATGATAGTAAGTTATATATATTGATCATTAGATATTATACCAAACAATTCACCATTTATCCCCTGGACTATGGGGAAGAGCTAACACTCTACTGAGAACAATGAAACTGTACAGCCTGGAGTTACCAGTCAGTGACAGAGCCCAATACCACTCAGGGTTTCTAAAAGTCGCCTTTGGCTACAAACTCAGGGTCACTATCAGACAGATCTATCCCTCTAAGAAAGGTAAGGAGGTTCTTATTTTCAACCAGACTTGTAAAGAGATTTTCAAAATTTAATCTATCTCTTTGCTTCAGACTATAGGGAATCATTTGGGGAGCAAGCACCCAGCATTCCACAGCTCTTAACTCTTCCTTGTACCTCTGTGTCTAAGACAAAAGAAGGAATTACAATTTATGAAGACAAGAAAGGCAAGACAAACCTGTGGAATGACTCAAGTATGAGTTCAGGGGAAAAGACGCTCAGGCTCCTTAGACCAAGGTTACTATCAAAGATTCGGGGAGAACCTAAACCAAGCCTCTCCTGTATGCTCTGCACAAGTCAGCCTGGATGGCAAACCCAGCAGCAAAAACTGCCGAGGTCCTAGGGAATGTCAAGTGAGTGGAAGTCAGGAGAGCAACAGGAAAGCTTGCCCCTCAGCAGCAGAGAAGAGCAAAGCAAAGCTCTCAAATTCCACCCTAGGCCCAGGCAATTTAATTATATTTTAATTATTTATAACTTGCTGTATTCCAGAACTGCTCTGATAAACTAGGTGTAGGAGAGAACGGGAAAGTAGAAAGGTATGGATAGCAGCATACAATGGAGACAGGAATGGAGTTAATACAGAAATGCACAATTAGTACCACAAAATGACCTCTGTATTCCAAGGGGAGGTGGGATAGGGTAGGAATTTCGCTTGACACTGGCTTCTAGCCAATCAAACCATGATACAGATCACAGAGTCCAGAAGAGAAAATAGCTTGCTGTCTTCATACAGAAAGCATTGTTACACCATGCCTCCACTCCCCACAAAGCAATCCCTCCCAAATGTGACCACAGTGGAGAAAGATATCCGTCCTCTACTATGAAGGGAAGACAGGATGCAGTGGACAGAACACGAATCCTTCTCTAGATGGATGATCATGTGTTGGAGACCTGAAACCTGCCTGAGAATGCTCTGGCCTTTTTCAAACACCTGATTAAGCCATGACAAATAGCCGTTCTTGGGAATTCCAAGGTGTACATTTAGATTACTTCCTAAAACAGGCTGGGCCGGTCAATTACCGAAACCGGTGGACCAAAAAGACCCTGCCCTGACTTCACCGTAAAGAAATTTCCGTCCGCCCCTCCCTTCCATACAGTACTTCCCCTTCTTTGCCAATAAATGAGACCTTGACGCGACTCAGACTGACCCTGTATTTCTTTATGCGCTTGGTCTCGATCCTCTCTCGCCCCCCTTGGTTCTTTTAGGAGGTGCCCTCTCGGATCCCCCACCAAATTACCTGGCCTGCTGGATGGGTCAAGTGGCGCCCAACGTGGGGCCCGAGACACGGTGACCTACCGGACAGCGGACAAACAAGGAGCTCCTGACACGCGAGGTAGAGACGTCCGGACCGCATCTCTCGTCCACCCCGGAAAGGTCTTGAGGTAAAGATTGCTGTCAACTAACCATGGGAGAGAGTCTGTCTAAAGAAGGTCTTTTCTTTAAGGAAATGAAAAGTAGTCTTAGGGAGAGAGGAATTAGAGTTAAGTAAAAGGACTTGCATAATTTTTTTTTGTTTTGTGGAGGAAAAATGTCCATGGTTAGTATTACATGGGCCAGGAATTCACCCTCTTACATGGAATAAAGTGGGAAAGGACATTAACAAACTCCTCAGGGACGGAGAGAAGGTTCCTGAAGCCTTTTTTAGTTTTTATGGGGTCATTAGGGACATCTTGAAGGATGTGGAGGGAGATAGACAGTTTTCTCATCTTTTAGCTCTTGCAGAGGATGCCCTTTCCTGTCCCTCGGCTGAGCATGAGTCTTGCTCTAAGGACATTTTGCCACCCGCCCCCCTAACAAATGAGACTCAGTCACAAAAGGGGACGTCAAGACCGGAGGAGGCGGCCGATACTGTGGCTTCGCCCTCCCCATCCCTTATTGATGAGCCTATCCCCACTAAGTTGCCCCCCCTTTATTGAGGCCATCTCCTCCAAATAAATCATTAAAAAATAAGGCACTCTATCCTGTAATTCCTCAAAATGTCCCTGACGATGATTGGCTTGGCCCTTCACAGCAGGCCAGCCTCGAGACGGAGGCTGCCAAATATGAGGAGGAAAAATACGGGCCCCACCCTCAATATCAGTCCCAAGTTTTTATAGCAGACCGGGGACATCACAGACAACTCCACTGGCCCTCTCCACCCCTATATGGGCCATGTCCCCCCAGCGCTCCAAGCACCCCCCCAAACGATTCAGTTCCTCTTACCCAGATTCCAGGGGTAGAAGGACTCTTAAAAACTAAAGACTCCCTGTTAAGACAGGTCTCCTCTTTAAAAGATGTCCTTTCCATAAAAAGGGAATTAAGAGATCTCACCCAACAAATACAGGAATTACAGACTGACCTTACAGGAGAAGCTGGCTTTGTTTTGCCTTGTGTGGGTTCCTTACCCAGAGCACAGGCCAGGCCAAGGATAAGTAAAAGTAATAAGACACCAACTTCGGTGTCACTCTCTTTTCCAGTAATGGCCCGATCTGGTACTCAGGGGAATCAGGCAGACACCACCCAGGGTGATAACTCAGAGGATGAAGATGCTGAACAAGGGACCTCGGCCTCTGAGGGAGAGGGGGAGGAATTAGAGGAGGAATGAGGGGGAGGTAATGTGGGCTAGGCCATATATAAAAAATTAAAAATTAAACATCTAAAAGACTTACATTCAGCAGTAAAAAAATTATGGTATTAATGCACCCTTCACCCTTTCTATACTTGAAGGACTGGGCCAAGGAGGCAGCCTGCTGCCTCACAAGTGGGTTAAAGTGGTTCAGTCAGTCCTGACTAGAAGCCAGTTCTTAACCTGGAAGGCTGAATTTATAGATAAGGCAGAGGCTCAGGCTATCATAAACAAAAAACATGTTCAGATGGCCATTACCATCTGAAGTTGCTTCTTTTTCTGTTTGCAGTCCTTCGACTGCCACACAGCGCCTGTCTGGTTTACTGTTTCTGTTTAGTGTTAATTGTCTCTGTTGTCTGTCTTGTTGTCCTTAAAGGGAAGGGGCGGCAACTAACAACCCCCTTAAGTCTGACTTTAGATCACTGGAAAAAAGTTACAGCACGAGCCCAGATTGTCAGGTTTTAGGAACTTGCTTGTTTGTCAATTATGAAATTGCCACTGACCACCTGCGAGTGGCCCCAGTTAGATCTCAGCCTTGGGCCTTGGTTCAGGGGCTCTGAGCATGGGGGAGAACCTGTCAGTCTGAGGTGAGTAGGGGTGTTGAGTCCCCTAGTAAGTAAATGGTGGTGAGATGTCGCCCCATTCACTGAGACCTGATTTTGTCTTTGTGGCCACTTGTTTGTCTTGTTTAGTGTGTGTGTTCGTTTTATGTTTTCTGAAGTAGGGAAGATTTGGGTGACTATGGCAGGCTCACTCAGCAGACTCTGGATTCAGCTTGCTGAATGAGAACAGCACAGTGATTCAAAAGACTAATTAGTGAATTGCCTTGCTAGATAAGCAAACTCTGGGAAAATGAAGCCCAACAAAGGTACCTGGTTTAAAAGAAATACTGTCTTAAATTTTTGTTTAAAAACTTTAGAAGGTGTATGTACAACTGATTTTGATTTTTGCGCGCTTTAAGATCTGTGTGAGTGTTTTGTGTGTGTCTGTGAACGTGTTCAAAGATAAAAATTGTCAGCATGCTGTAACAATTGGGT
Source organism: Dipodomys merriami (assembly GCF_024711535.1). Lineage (NCBI taxonomy): Eukaryota > Metazoa > Chordata > Mammalia > Rodentia > Heteromyidae > Dipodomys > Dipodomys merriami. The sequence continues at coordinate 32,881 of NW_027202727.1, read as the reverse complement.
GAGTTTAAATTTAAAATTCAAAAAGTTATGAGGTTTGGACATTGACAAAAAAAATCTTCGCATTGTTTTAAATGGCTTTGTAAAGATTCTTTAACTTGCAAATTAGAAAATCTGGTATTTAAAACTAATATTTTAAAATGCATAAGACATTTTATACTGTAATCAAGTTGTCTGGCTTAACAAAAATGCATTGGCTGTTTGGGATCTAGTTCCCTTGGCTAAAATTTGGGGATAAGTATTAGAAATTTAAATGTAAAGGTTAGTTTAACACTGTCAATGATGTTACTTGTTCTGTCTGTCTAAAAACTGTGTATTTCATTCGAGAACCAAGAGAAGAGATGGGGAAAAACTTAGAAGCCAACAGAAGACCTATCTTTAGGGGTGAGGGGTGAACAAGCAGAAGTGCAGTTCAGCTTGTCATGCATGGTGGAACAGGCCCTGGGAGGAGTCCACGCATGGTAAAAGAGGGCAAGCTGACGCAAACGCAGTTCATCTGACCCTAAAGAGTCAGATTGGGTGTGTGGCCATTCCATAGAAGGGGCTGGGTGGCCCATCTTTGTTCTCTCTTTTCTCTGCAGATAGACACTGAAAACATGATGGTTAAAATGAGTGATGTGATGATCTGATTAGTATTGCTAAAACCTCCACTTGGATGTGTTAACATTAAAATTAGGAAGGCATTAAAAGAGGGCTAAAAAGTTATTTATATAATGTGGCTTACTTTCAATTTTGTTCCACAATTAGGATGCTTTTAAAAGTTATAAAGTTGTTAAGTCTAGCTTCGTGATATAGTGAAGGTGACTGTAATTCTTGCATTAAGGAAAAATTGTCATTTGAGTTTAAAAATCTTAATGTGTGTCTGTTTTAAAACAAGAGGCAATGAGTGACACTTGGCCTCAAGATTTCAAGGGATCTTTTCAAAATGCAAATAAAAACTAAAGTATAAAATATTAAAGGTAATTAATAAGAGGTTTAAAAAATAGAAATGGATTTTTGGATATAAAGTTTAAATGTAAAATTGTTTTTAACATTGGCCTCAATGTGCACAAAGGAAAAATTAGGATTACCAAATAATTGCTATTCTAGTTTGCTCTTATAGGTTTTTTTTTTTAACAGTTTCCAGCAAGCTCAGAGCAAAGCACAGAGGATTCTTACAAGTTTGTTAGATGTAACTTTGGCTTTTAATAAGTTTCAGGTAAGAGCATTCTTAAAAGCTACTTCTATGTTGACCACCTTGTTGCTTTTAATTGGAGTAAAATGGCCTTTTGTAAGACTCATTGATCTGCAAACTGGTTCAAAGCCAGCCCGGGCACAAAAAGGTTCCTGTGAGACTGTCACCTCTATTCAGCCAGCAGAGTACTAGCCCTGGACTAAAGAGTCAGGGGACAGTACTCAAGCCCCAAGCTCGAGACTCACAGTGGCAGAGTACTAGCCCTGGACTGAAGAGTTAGGGGACAGCATTCAAGCCCTGAGTCTGGGACTCAAAGTGGCAGAGTGCTAGCCTTGAGCTGTAGAGCTGAGGTACAGTGCTCAGGCCCCGAGTTCAAGTCCAGAGACCAGCTAAAGGGAAATGCCAATGAGGCATTTATCCCAATGTGGAGAAGACACTCCTGGGACGAAAGCAATGGAGGAGCATCCAGAGGCAGTAAAGCCACTGCTTGGATGGCAGAAATGTCAGATCCTAGAGTCATTTGTGCGTGGCCCTTCAAAACAGGTCAAAGCCAGGAGGTCATAGGAAGATAGTTTGGAAGCATGCCTAATGTTCATGACTACCTTGTAAGGGACAAGAACTTGCCAGTCCTCTGTGATAGTGAAAAGCTAATGTTATAAAATGTGGGGGATAGTTTAAATCTCAACCCCTTTATGTACCAAAAGCTCTAATTAGCAGTAATATTGAAATATTGAGCTGACACCAGCTACATGAAATTCATCTGCTCAGGAAAAAGTTTGTAAACCTGAGAGTGTGTTTCTATTGATATCTGTCTAAAGGCCTGCAAAGGTAACTTAAGCATCTTAGGCATTGTTGGGATCATTAGAGGTCACATTCCTAAGCCATCTAGGAAGATGCTTTTGCAAACTAGAGTGCTAAACAAGCTACACTGCTGTAGCCAGAGAAAAGGTCTGTGCAGTTGTCAAAAGTTAAAATATTGTTCTTAATGACATCTAACCCTGATGGCCTCTTTGTAAAATAGGCTAAGGTTATAAGTTCCTGGCTAGGTAAGATCAATGCCCCTAAAGTCAGCTTGAAGAAGTTACAGAAAATGGACCTTCGCCCTTCTACCCCCAATTTAAGATCAAGGGTCCAGAGTCAGTTTTGGAAAAATGAGGCAAGATAGATAAAAAAAAAAGGCACAAAGAATAGTGTTAACTGTTGTAGGTGTTCAAGGTGTGAAGACTGCATCTGTCAGAGATGGCTACAAGACTAAGCCTTCTGAGCCTTCTGTGTCTATTTTACAAAAATATCTGGTTAGTAAAAAAAAAAAAAAAAAAGAGTTGTGATTTTGGTAAATTGTCCTGGGCTATTGTTTAAAGATCTTAAAAACCAGCAGGATCAAAGCCTGCCAAGCCTATGCAATGTATCCTTAACCAGTCTCTGTAGGAATTTACAGCCCAGCATGAGGTGTGACAGTCCCTTGGAGCCACTGAGAGACCCTGCTGTTGCTGCTGCTGCTGCTGCTGCATACCCTAATGGGTAAAGTTCAACGATGGCCTGACAGCCACCTGGAGAAACTCCTGCCTGATTCCATCACCTGAGTTGGCTTCCTGGTTGACTGCTGCTAAATCTAAGATATTGTGGGACATTCTTTTGGGTGATATCCAGAAACCCTCTATTCCCACAGTGGATACTGGGGACAAGAATATCACTGGCTTGCTTGCCTTAGGCACTTCAGTGCATAGTGACTGGAAATCCACTCTATGGTCACAGCCTAGTTTGGCTCTGGTATGGTAATAACCTGAGTGTGTTGTCAGTGGAGGTAATACTCTTAGCCTTAAAATCTAGCAAGCTTCTGCATCACAGTGGTGCCTTAAGGCTGTTCTAAGATAAAGGTTCCACAAGCCAAAGGAAAATTGGGCAGTTTTAAACTACAGCCACGAAGATGCTCAAAAAATCGTAAAAAAAGAGGGTAGTAAAGAAAGCCTTGAAAAAAAAATGTAAGGGGCTCTGGTACTGTTATTTTTGTTACAATCGGACCTTGTATACTCAACAGACTGGTGTCTTTTGTAAAAGAAAAAGATCAGCGCAGTCCTTCTATTAGTTCTGAGATCCAAATACCAAGCATTGAGAACAACTGACACCCCACAAGATAATATAGAGACACCCCTACGACTGAGATAAGAACCCCCTAAATTTTAAGATTAAAATTAGCCCAAAGAAAAATGGGGGAATAAAAAATTAAAAATTAGAGTTACATTTTACAATTGCTAACTGCTGGTTTTGCTTCTGTAAACTTGTTTGCGCTAGCACTGACCCTTCCCCTCCCTGGAGATATATAAAAAGTTTCAGAGTCTAGATGTTGGCCCTGGGACAAGCTCTGTAGTCGTAATTAAAGGGCTAACAAGTAAATTCCCCAAATGGCTAAATGGGACCCAAGATAAGAAACAAGGAGTATGTTCCTCCGCATTCCTGTGTAAAAACTCCCGATTTAGGGGGCTCAAGATAAGGGCCATTTGATGAGCCCAGCAGACTAGGCCAAGTGTTAATCACAAGCCTGTAACACTGTAGATTCCCTAACCCTTACCTCCCAGAGTGACTACCTCAGTTTGATCATCCGCGCTAATTGTTTTATTGCAAAGAGTGTTATAAACTTCCCCAGGTAGTATGACATTGATGTTGGGATATCCTCCTTTTCCCTGTGCAACAATGTTATTAATGTTTCTGCCTCCCTATACTCACAACAGAGCCAGGTTTTTGTTTGTGGCAATAATATGGCCTACACTGTACTTCCACAAAATTGGACAGGGCTCTGTATTCCAGCTATTTTGCTCCCAGACATTGACTTGATTTCCGGAGATGAGCCAGTACCCATTCCTGCCTTTGATTATTTTGTTCCCTGACATAAAAGGGTGGTACAATTTATTCCCCTACTGATAGGACTTGGAGTGGCTGGTACTTTAGGCACTGGGACTGCAGGATTAGCCACTGCTGTCTCCTCATACTCCAAGCTTTCACAACAATTAGCTGATGATATTACTAAAGTTTATCAGTCTGTTAAAGATCTTCAGGATCAGTTAGATTCATTAGCTGAGGTGGCTTTACAAAATCGCAGAGGTTTAGATCTTTTAACTGCTGACAGAGGTGGCATTTGCTTAACTTTACAGGAAAAGTGCTGTTTTTATGCCAATAAGTCTGGCATTGTAAGAGATTGAGTTAGAAAACATCAGGAGGAGATTGAAAGACGGCGACATGAGTTTTTGAGCGCCCTATTTGGGCTGCTTGGGGGGGGACTTTTACCCTATGTTCTTCCCCTCCTGGGTCCCCTTGTTGGATTACTTTTGCTAATTTCCTTTGGCCCTTGGGCTTTTCAACGGCTAACTCAGTTTATTAAAAACCAGATCGATTTGACCCTTACCAAAACCGTTTCAGTACACTACCATTGAGTGGAAACCCAAGAACAGGCTGTTGAGGCAGAGCAAGGGCTCAGGTTCAGCGCCTCACGGTCCCGACCTCCCCCCCACCCCCCGGGCTAGCTAGAGAGTACTCAATGACGGGATTAGTATGGGGCCTGCGCTGGAGGCACAATGTACAGAGGTCGTCGAGACCTGCTCAACATGGCACGTTGCCAGAAGCAGGAGGCACCGCATATAGCCTAAGACAGTGGTTCTCTCAGCCGGGCCAAAAGTCAACTCTGGCCATTTTAATAAAAGGAGGGGGAATTGTTGGAGACCTGAAACCTGCCTGAGAATGCTCTGGCCTTTTTCAAACACCTGATTAAGCCATGACAAATAGCCGTTTTTGGAAATTCCAAGGTGTACATTTAGATTACTTCCTAAAACAGGCTGGGCCGGTCAATTACCAAAACCGGTGGACCAAAAAGACCCTGCCCTGACTTCACCGTAAAGAAATTTCCGTCTGCCCCTCCCTTCCATACAGTACTTCCCCTTCTTTCCTTATAAAAACCTAAGTTTCTTTGCCAATAAATGAGACCTTGGCGCGACTCAGACTGACTCTGTTTTTCTTTATGCGCTTGGTCTCGATCCTCTCTCACCCCCCTTGGTTCTTTTAGGAGGTGCCCTCTCGGATCCCCCACCAAATTACCTGGCCTGCTGGACGGGTCAATCATGCTCGTTACACTTAGAACTTTGCATGTAGATCTTTTCCCAGGCCAGGACTATGCAGGAGGCTTTGCCCTCAAGACTCAGGCAGTGGGGTGCAGTTAGAAGCCCCCAGTCAGCCACATGACCACAAAGGTGGACAGTTGCTGCTAAGCTGTGAGGTTCAGTGGATAGCGGGTATCTCATGCATTTATGACTTCCGATGCTTTCAACTTATAGTGTGTTTATTGTAACAGTAAATCCATTTGTGAGCTAACCGAATATCCCCGTTCCCAAACTGCCTTATCTGTATCTGGAAATAACTCACTCATGTTTTCTCTTCCTACTCCTCTTCTGCTTCCTCTCTTTTCTACTTCTTCCTCTTCTTCTAATATTCCTCTTCCTTTCCTCCTCTTCTCCCTCCTTTCCATCTCTTCTTCCTCCTCCTCCTCCCTTTCTCCTCTTCCTCCTCCTCCTGCTGCTGCTTCTCCTCCTCCTCTTCCTCCTTCTTTTCCTTTCCTTCCTCCTCTTCCTCCTCCTCCTCCTTCTACTTCTCTTGCAGTGTAGGAGATTGAATTCAGGGTCTTATGTTTGCTGGGTAAGACCTCTATCACTTGAGCCACACCCCCAATTCCTTTTGCTTTTAGTTTCTTTTATTAGATAAGGTCTCTTCTTTTGCCCAGGCTGACTGTAGATCCTAATCCTACAACCTTCACCTGCCAAGTAGCTTGGATTACAGGCATGTGTCATGATACATGGTGAATTAGTGGGTTTTCTCATCCAGATCTTACCAATGAAGGCAGAAAGCATGTGTCTTCTTTTCCATAGTGGCCACGGCATGCAGCTGGTACCAGCAGTAACAAGAACTTAACAAATATTCATTAGACCATGACGAGACAAAAAACAGATTCAAAACACAAAAGATAAGGCTGTGATGAGCACTGGCCCAGTGGTGGTGGCCAGCTTACCCAGGATGAGGCTCTGAGGTCAAACCCAAGGCCTGTCCACACTGCTCTCATTCTGCTCCAAGGATTCTGTCATGTTTAGCTGATTGACCTTCCTCCTGGAACTAAAGCATACCATCCACATCCTCAACTGGAACCAACAAGAGCTGGAAATTAAGCTTAACTCTACACTCATTCAAGTTTCAAAGCCAAATTCTAGAAAGCTCTGATCTTTTTATTTTTTAAGTAGGTAGCCTGGATCTAGGCTTCTTTTCTACCTGAATATTTTAGAAGAGTTCAATAGATCAGTTCAACATTCATTTATCTTGGACTGTCATTTTTATCTATCTTTTATACAGGTTTATACAATTCAAAGGAATTATAATGCTCATATTATTTCCTCATTGGTTAATAAATCATTAAGAAGTTAGTTTGACGGGACTTTTTAAGATGGGGGGATCAACCTTTATTGAAGTTGTTAAAAGCAGATTTTCCTCTTAAACACTGAGGTAAGTTTTTGTTCAGTTTTGTTTTGTTTTGTTTTGTTTTTACAGAGTGAAACCTAAATATACAAACACACCATTGCCTCCTAATTTCTATTGTTTGAAGTCTTTGATTAAATACAATTCCCTGTATAGCTTATCTGAGTTCCCACGGGTAGTACCTAAGATTGCATTGACCATTCAAAGCCATTCAGCAAGTAAGATATGAAAAGCCTGGGACACTTTTCAGCAAATAGTGAAAGAGCATTCAAAGTTTTGGTCCTCCACAGCCACAAAGAGATATAGGGTATACTTACAGAATGGCTGAGTCTACTCCCAGCAGGCTATACCCATCATGGTGGCCTTTCCTCCCACCTTGATAAAGATCTTTCACCTCACAAGTGGCTCCAGAACTCAGGTAATGAATCTTTGAAACGAAGTTGTTTGGAGACAATAACTATTATCTTCTAGGAGTCAACAAACTAGCTGTCAGCCAGCCTTACATTTGGATACTCGTGAAAAGACACAATATGACAGTTCACCAGTTTGTGTGATAAGAGGAAACTAACTTACAGCAAACAGTCCATGCCAGTTAAGAAGTCACTGGCACTATCAGACAGAGGGAGCAGAAGAGCCCAAATCATTGTCAATGATCAGTTTCCACTGTGCACTTTCTCACCCTCATTTTGCTCATGAGCTATAAACAGGGAAACTTCTGCAAGTGAACCAGTCAGCAACCATCCCAAAGCCTCAGAATGGAGGAGAAGAGAACTGATCTAATACATTCCAACAATAAATTCCTACATGTGTTACTCCAAACCCATGCCAAATCTATCCATTTCATGAGGGCATAATCTGTAAAAGATTTCCATGGTTGAATGTTTCAACTCAGTACTTTTGCTGCTCTGACACTGAGACTTGTCCCATTGTAACATAAGATGGCCATGTACAGAGAACAAGGTCTGGAGCTCAGGCCGCCTGGCCCTCCTCTGTTCACTACTCAGGGTTGAATCTTCTGTACCTTATTCTCTGAATCAGGAAATCAGGAGCGGAACCTCTCTTCTGAAGTTGTATTTAATCACATATGTGCACACATGAACACATGCCAACACACACACACACACACACACACACACACACACACACACACACACTGCTCTAAAGAGTATGTACAGTTTGCCTACTTAAGAAATAATTCATAAACACTCTTGAATCCCCCAAAAGGAGTATAGTGAAGTATCCCCCAAATGAAAGGTACAAGGAAAGAAGTTTCTAGAAGCAAAAGAAGAGCCTATTGATTAAAAAATTTATGATCAAACTAAAGGGAAGGAACCAAGGACAGCCAGAAAGGAAACCCACAGTTCATAGAAAATGAAGAGTGTAAGCCACAGAATCAGAGAAGAGAATGTAGCAAAGGGCAGGGGGGTTGGCTGAGTGGTTGAAACTTCTAGAATGAAAGGTTCTGGACAGGAATGGAGCCTGGCATGGACTCAAGCTCCAGGCATACCCAGGCATTGGTGGAGATCCGGATTCCCTAGAGAAGACAATCTGGTTGGACATAACCCGTTGTTCTCTGAGAGATAGAGAAGCTCCAATATGAGCAGCGGTGCTCACCACAGTGACCCAGGGCCCAGTGGCAGGATGCCTGCCCCATGCCCTGACAATTCCCACCTAGGAGTGTGTCTGCCCTGCCTCGGGGCCAGTTCAGGCCTGCCATTGTACACAACAGCCCTTGTTTCCTCCTCTAACAAGCAGCTCAATATCCAACCTCCATGGGAACCTAGTCCTAGAGGCACACCTAGTCCTAGAGGCACAGGCACAATGGAGGGGAAGGCTGCCCAGGCAAGCATTTGGAAAGGAGCTGAGATCACAGCAGGCAAATCAGCCATGAGGGTGTGTCTGCAAGGAATCCTTAGCTGGGTTTTGGAAAGAGGCCAGTGCAGGTGGGCGGGGCACTTCCATAACCAATTTGAATATCTAATAAAGCTGCCTGTGGTGGATAGATGGCTTCTGATTTGACATCTGCAGCAGAATAAGGGGCTGCAAATTCAATGAATAGTCTCTGGTCAGAGAAACAAGGTCAAAAGCTTAAGTTTCTGTACTTCCAGTGGTTCCTTGTATCTCCAGTAAGTATACTAAATTAAAAGACATCCTAGAGTTTTCTCTCCTTCCCTTACCTCCTAAAGGCATTTGTGGTCCCTATGGAGTTTGCAACCTCCTGTAAGGCAGTCTACACTTCTCAAACTCCTTGCTTCAGCTGCAACATTTAGGCATCATGTCTATGATCCTAGGTACTCAGGGAACTCAGAACTGGAGGATCACCAATTGAGGAGGGAAGGGGAGAAGAGGGGAGAAGAGGGGAGGGAAGAAGAGGGGAGGGGGAGAATAAAGGAGAGGAGAGGAGGGGAGAAGAGGAGAGGAGAGGAAGGGAGGGAGAGGAGAGAAGGGGAGAGGAGAGGAGAGAGGAGAGGAAAAGAGAGGGGAGGGGGGAAAGGAAGGAAGGAAACCCTTATCTCTCTTCCTCGTTCTTCACAGGCTGAGTGGACATCTTTCTGTGGCCAGTGGGCCAGAGCACAAAGCCTCAGCAGTCCAAAGACTGGAGCACCTCTGGAGTTTTCAGCTCACTTTCCCAGAGCCTGCTGACCCCCACCCGCCCTGCTCCCGTCAGGTTCTGGGATGTCTTTTCTATTGCCAAGCCTTGTGAGATGTCCTGGATGGGTTACAGTAATGTCCATCTCCACATGAGCGATTTAGAAGACAAATGGAATCAGCAACTTAAGGCTTGCTTGGGGCTGCAGGTGAAAGGAAATATAAAGCATAATCATATCTGCAGAGAAAATAATTCCTATACATAGGAGGTTTAGACAAGAAGCTTGTTAGCCACAAGGAAAAGTGAACTTGGCAGCCCCAGAAGAGAGCCCCTGGCCTTCACCTTACAAAGGACTGCATACCTAGCAAAGACAAGGCAGGTAGGGGTCATACTTGACCCCTACATGCTGGCGTTGTCCCTATATTACTTAGGTGAGTACAAATTCAACATTGTGCCTCAGACCATGGCAACGAGGATTAAAATGAGCCATGAAGTGTCTGGCTCAAAATAAATCAAAATACAGGACACAGAAAGTGCTGGAAAGATGTTTCTTGCCCTTCCTCCTCCTCCTCTTCCTTTTAATCATAAGTAGAATTGTGCTGCGTATAATGAGAGAGACTTTGGTCAATGATGACCACGTGTGCAACACTGGCCCAGGAAGGAAATGCCATCCAATGGCAGCGCAGCATCTCAGTGTGTGTAAGTACCCGGATGGCCGCACACCAGAGGGCCTGGCACACAACACATCTCTCCACATCTGTGTGCACCACTGCATGGTACTTGGTGGTGCAGCTAAGTCACTGAAATTTAGAACTTGAAGGATTGTTTTTTGTCTGTCATGGGTCTTGAACTCTGGGCCTGGGCACTGTCCCTCAGCTCTTCAGCTCAAGGTGAGCACTTTACCACTTGAGCCACAGTACCACTTCTAGTTTTCTGGTGGTTTATTGGAGATACGAGTCTCATGGACTTTCCTCCCAGGCTGACTTTAAACTGCAATCCTCAGATTTCAACCTCCTGAGAAGCTAGGATGACAGGCATGAGCTACTGGCACCTAGCTTGGAAGGAATTTTTTTAAGTCAACTGTACTAAAATACTCACAAGGAAACTAAAACCAGTATTTATTTCATTTAGTCATTCATTTATTCATATATCCCAAAAGTATTGCCACACCCATAGCTCACACCTGTAATCCTAACTATTCAAGAGGCTGAGATCTGAGGATCATGGTTTGAAGGCAGCCCAGGCAGGAAAGCCCACACATGACTCAACTGGTAGAGCACCAGCCTTGAGAACAAAAAACAAACAAACAAACAAAAAACCAAGTGACAGAGTTCCCATGCTGAGTTCAAGCCCAAATACTGGCAAACAATGAATACTAAATTAGTGAACAAATAATAATTTCAGCTCTCGGTGCCTCAATAACTTCGAAAGTAAATTAGGAAAGTTGTCTGAGGTTCCCTCAAAGATTTGTTACACAATGGTAGCTCTCTGCTTGCCTCTGAAATACTTATCCAATTCCTGATCCTTCAAAACACACATTGTACTCACTGAAGTTCCCCAAGAAAGAACAAATTAATGCCTATTCATCATCCATCCAAGAGAGCCAAGCCAGATTTCTGTTGCTATCACTCAGACTGTAAGAAAATACAATACTCCCTCTAGCCCCAGAAGCCAACAGCGAGACTTACTGTGCACGGAACCATTTCAACTAATTACAAGCCTCTTGGCTCAGGTGAGCCATGGCAAGATGCCTGCAAACCAGTTGATTAGCATGAAGGAGTTGAGGAGGACACATGCCTTGTAGTGTTCAATAGGACCGATGATTGTAACCCCAGGGGATTGGCTCTGGACCCCCACCTCTTCAATGACGCCCACCCTCATAGGCAATGATACCTCATTTGTATGCAACGCTACAATTTAAATCAGCTCTGGTCAGTTATAATGCCTGGTATGGTATAATGCTGTATAATTAGTCTTTTATCATGTTTTTAATTTTTAATGCTTCAAATTAATCTTAATGCACCCTTCCCCCCCCCCACCCCCACCCTGCTAATGCAGGCTGGAAGGGAACAAGAGCAGCGTCCCTCATTTATGAAACGGTCATCGTGATGTAATCACCATCCCCTTCAAGAACATTGTCACATGGGGCATCTACATAATTGAGTCCCATACCAACTCTTTTACGTGGCCTTTGTTCTTTCCACTTTCATGGTTAGAAAAAGTGAAACCCAAAGGCTTGGAGTGACATCCCCAAATCAGAAAACTACAGGCGTGGCCACAAGTCCAAGGTAAGTGCCTCCTCCCAGATGCATGGAGGAGTTCCTCTAAGCGAACATCTTGAGCAAAGCCAACCAACCCTTACCATGCGGCTGTGCTTCTCTGTCCAGGGCTGTGGATGGCTTTTACGTTTGTAAATGGTTCAAGGAAATTAAAAGGTAATCTCAGGACAAATGAATAGTAGTTACTTCAGCCTCTGGAAATGAAGTCTAACTAGGACCCAGTCACACTCCTCTATTGATGGAATTAGCTAAGGAAACTTGTCCATTATGAGGATGGTATCCAGCCATTGCAAAAACAATCTATGGAACCTAAAATACGTACTGTCTCTCTCTTAGAGAAAAATAATCATAATAAAGATGATTGATCCCTAAGTGATTAATTATGCAGGTCTTTTAAGAGCAAGGTATTTCATTGGAGAGGGCCAGGGAAAAAGAAGGAAGGCAGGCAGGACAAAGGTGCTTCAAAATAAGAGACATGGGTAGGAAAAAAATCCATGAGGCTCTTATCTCTAATTAACCAGCAAAAAGCTGGATGTGGACCTGTCCTGATAAATAAATGAATGAACAATTTAGAAAGAAAAACCAAATTATGCAACGAGGGTTATGGAGTAACCTCGGCTCTTGGAGCCTCCAGGCAGAGAATTTCCTCATCTACACAGGAGCCCTGCTGTCCTGAGCTCACAGAAGAGAGAAAATGGGGGTTGTGAGCAACCTCCCTGCTCACCTCTCACACTGGCTGTGCTCACTGCCAGGGAGGCAAGACACCTTGATTTTGTTTCTGTTATTATTAGTATTGTTGTTGTTGTTGTTGTTATTATCTTTAAGTAATCGACAAATGGATTTCAACCCAACATGTCAGTTTATGAGCCCAGTACATCTTAATGTCACCTCTCTCACCATTCTCCTCCATCCCAATCCCACCCATCCCCTCAATTTTCCTGAGTATTCTGGAGTATTATGGCTACATTCTCTAACTCTTCCTCTCTTCATTCATCTGCCCCTCCCCTTGACCTCATTCCTGCCCCTGTTAAACTTCAAGTGCCAGATCTGTCACCTGCACAAGGACAGCCATCTCAGGTCCCCACGTGGCTCCATTGGCTCTTTTTCTCTTCTCACATCTCATCGGGTTGAGCTCAGATGAAAATATCCTCCCAGCCACCTCAGTCAACCCTCACCTTTGACTCCTCAACTAGTACTGTGCTATGCTGGGGACATACAGGTGTGGCCTGGATGGGTGGCTTCTGAGGGAGAGCTTCACCAGGATGGACTCTACAGAAAGAGCCACAGGCAGACAGGCTGCAGCTTGCTGAGGTGGGTCCTGCCATCCATCTCGCTGAGAAGCCAAATAAACACAGTATATATTTCTCTCTCTCTTCTCTCTCCCTCTCCCTCGCTCTCTCTGCCAGTAGGGGAGGAGCCAGTCAATGACACACACCATCAGCATCTATGTACAATTCTGGATTAAGTGAAAAATTGAGGCTTTCCTAAAACAACAAAGAAAAGCTTTGCTTGCTGGAATCCATGGAGGAGGGGGGGGTGGGTGCCAAAAACTAAAAAAAAAAAAAAATCAGAGCAGCAATCCAGGCAGAAAGAAATGGAGCTGCTGGGTGCCCAAATCCCAGCTTCCTGTGGAGAGCTGTGGGGGGCAGCCCAGCCCCCCAACTCACCCTCTGCCCTGGGTCCCTAGTTAGACAAAGAGCGCAGTGTGTATCTTACAGGAAAAAGAAGAAAAAGATCCTTGCCATTTGTGCAGTAGGTGAAATGTGGAAAATTTGACCTCAGGAAATGAATAGCCCCGCAAAAATGCAACAGGATTAGTCTTTAGAGTGATGTGCCCCCCTCCCCACCCGTCGCTGTCCTCAGCCCTGCCTGGGAAAGTCCTTTATTATCAGTAGAATAATGTCTTGTGCCAAATGAAAGGTCGTTTCAGGTCATCTTGGAGATGAAAGGCCCCCCTAAACATGTTTTTGAAGGTGCTGGAATTGGCGAGTTTGCATACCTGTGCAGAGAGAGAGAGAGAAAGAGAAAGAGAGAGAGAAAGGGGGGTGAGTGGAGAGAGAGGGGTGGGACCAGCATTCTAACAAGAACTTACCAATGCCAGAAAGATGCAAGAAATGTTTCAAAAAGCCAAATGTTGTTTATCATTGTGTGATTCCCAGAGGGGTAAGTAGAATTTCTAATTGTTCTCCTCCATCCACAATTTCGGGGGGGGGAGAGGGGTGGAGGGAGGGAGGGAGCAGAGAGGGAGGAAAGAGGGAGGAGAAGAGAAGGAGGAAAGAGAGAGGAGAGAGGGAGGAAAGAGGGAGGAAAGAGGGAGGACAGGGGAGAGAGGGAGGAGAGAGGGAGGAGCTCCTATTGACATTGCAAAAGCTCATGTTCTGGAAACAAATGCTATGTATTTGAGGGGGACCGTTGGGTTCTGACTGGTCTCTGCCCAGGTGTAGGAGAAGGGGGTAGAACAGAGCCTAGAATGGATGAGATATGGGGGTGAAAGCTTGAGAACCATCCTGGTATGGAGGTGCTGTTTACATGTCTCTACAGCCAGCACAGATTTCTTTGTTTGGAGATTAGGGAAGAAAGAAGAGGAAAACAAAAAGAAAAAAGAAAAAAGAAAAACCTTGCATGCATTTGTTTTCTTTTGCTGTCTACTGGTAAGGGATGGCCTTGGTTGTTGTTTTTGTTGTTGTGTTTTGATTTTTAAATCTACCAAAGAAGATGCATTTTCCTCCTTCGGGTTTTTAATTCAATGCCATTTCAATAAATACAGTTGGCAGTCTCTGAATTCTTGCCAAGTACAATTTTACCCCCTTTCTTTTTGTTCCCAATGCTACTTTTCAATGTCCTGATTTTCCTCACCATTTTCCCTCTAAGAAACAAAGACTCTACCACCTCCAATACCACAGATGCCAACAGTATTCCACCAAGGAGTGGGAGGTTTGGGTCATAAATCGTTTAGTGCCAGATTCCAGAAGTCTCTACATGAACATCCCTCCATCAATTCTGTACCCCATGGTAGCCTCTGCGTCTCCTCCTCCCCCTAATAGACAAGTTTCACCTTCCACCCCTACTCTTAACACACCCACCAACAATCCAGACAGGAAAGACCCATCACAGAGATAGATCTCTTATTCAACCTGTCCTGGAGAACAACTGGACAATGGACATATGCAGGGTGCAGTCATCTCCATGAACAACCCCTGCTAGACACAGCCATCCTGCAATGCCTCCACACATCCCTCAACACACTTGTCTCACTCCATCATAAAAGTAAATCTGACCCTGTGGGTCAGCCCCTGTATGGTGCTGACTTACCCCAACTTTCCTTGGCCCTGTTCATGGAAAGATGTCACAGGACAGTTCTAGGCAGCTACAAGGGCATCCCAAGGGCATAGCCTCTAAACCTGGCTCTAAATGAAGACTTCATGAGCAACATTAGTTTTGATGTTTCAACATCATCAAAAGAGAAACATGGGAAGGTGACAGAGCATGTTCTCAGGCTAGCTATTGACAATATTCTAGTCTATTTCTGATTATAGTCACCAAATCTACCATTTTTTTTATTGATTTGACCATTTTAGTAAATGATATGTGTTAAGTCTACAAATATGGAGCACCAGGCCAACGGCCATGCATAGGGGCTTGGTCTGCATTGGTGCACTAGGGTGGCATCGTTCCTCAATCAGTGTAAGTTACATCCACATCTCCAGATTTGTTTCCATGAACTATACTAGAAAAATGCATCTTAACCAAAGACAGATATATGCTATCATAGATACAAGATCATATGTAGTGTGTGATACAGACTATATATCATTGTATGATTCAATTCATACAGAGCTAAAGGCATAAAAATAACTTAAATGGATATTGTTCAAAATGGTGGTCATTCTGGAAGGTAGCACCTTGGAAAGACCTTAACTTATAAGACACTTTTTGGAGTGCTGAAAGCATTCCATTTCCTGATGGGAGTGGTATGTATAGGGGGACTCATGTGTATAATATTTTGCCATTAGATTTTATACTTTCCAGTATGTGAGTCATTCCTCACCAAAAAGAAAAAAAAATCTACCAAGTAAGTTCAGTGATCATTGGTGACTTATTTAAAATCCAATATTTTTGCCAACTTCAAAAAAAAATCTGTAGGGAACAGAAAATGGATTCTTTGCCCTGTTCATTATGAGAACAAAATCAAATGTGAATAATTTAGTGACAGGTTGAGGTTTGACATCTCAGAGCATTTGGGGCCTAAATTTTTCAGAAGCTCTCTGTTTCACAGTTCCCCTTGGCACTCCAGGGCTTCACACCATCAGAATTCAGATATCTGCACTTGGCAATTTTATATGTGGATGTCTACACATCACGTTCTAACAGCACATCAAAACTCGTTATGTTGGAAGCATGTTCGTTATCTCAAAATAGCCACCTTCTTAACCACCTGCCTCCACCGAATTCCTTCACCTTGTTCTATTTTTGTGTCAGAGAATTTCTCCTCTTCTCATTACCCGCTTGGAAATTTGTCTTTGAGTAACTCAGCTGTGCTTTCATACTGACTTTCCACATCTCTCACATCCTTCTCTTGGCCACCCCTCCTATGAGCGTATTAGCAATGAACACATAATTAGTGTTCTGGTTCCTGTCTCTGCCTCCACAGCACCACCGAGGAAATCTTCCCTCTGTGCTCCTGATAGTCCTCTGCTGCTGCAGCACAAAACCCGTCCTCCATGTGATGTTCAAGGCTTCCTCTAGCCTCCTCTCCCCACACCTCCACCACAACCCTACTGTCAATTCCTGTGCTGGTGAGGTGCATACTCCTCCCCCACCAC
This sequence comes from Dipodomys merriami, assembly GCF_024711535.1. Lineage (NCBI taxonomy): Eukaryota > Metazoa > Chordata > Mammalia > Rodentia > Heteromyidae > Dipodomys > Dipodomys merriami. Next base: position 16,510 of record NW_027202727.1, on the reverse strand, counting down.
CTGCTTGTGCCTTGAATCCTTCCTGTTGGGTCTTCGTCCGTCCCACAAGACGGACGGGGTCCGAGGAAAGGTATGTGCTGCGCTAGCCCGTTCCCTAGTCTCCCTCAGATCAGGAGACAATCAGACACAGCAGGGAGCCAAATCCAGCAGGTAGAAAAACTCGTTTATTAACAGAGAGCAGCCCCTATTTAAAGACAAAGAGGGTGGGTGGTATGGTAAGGGAGGAAGAGGAACCAATCACTGTCAAGGTCACACCCTATCATTCACCTGAGCCTTCACGGGCTGGTTAGGTACTGATCAGAAGATCAATTGGGGTCTGCCCACTCTACTCTCTCCCAGAGCCATCTTGGCTGGCCATGTGCTCTTCAGTAAATTAGGCTCTGCCCACTCAACCCCCTCCCAGCACCATCTGTGCTGCCCATGTGCTCCACACTTCCTTTCTATGACATCCAAATATTGCATACCCCCTAACGACAAAACATTCACCGTCCCCCTGAGATGATTTCTGGGAAATGGCTTTCCCCATTGAAATGCCTGTGTGGTTCTATGAGTGGTCAGGCAGGTAATTCTCACCTATGCCAATGTCTCCCAGTGTTCGCTGCCCCTTTTATATTGTGGTTTTGTTATCAGTGTTGGCACACATCAGTTTATAAATACAATGCATCTTGATCATGCCAACCCTTCATCATTCTCTCCCAACCCTCCCAGAACCAGCCCTGTTCTCAATTCTTGGTTTCACAGAATACGTGTTAAGTATTATGGTTGCCTTCCTCTCTCCATTCATCCACCCTCCCTCCCCTTGACGTTCTCATACCTTTAAAGTGCCAGTTTCCTGGTATTCATTTTGTTGGACTATGAGTTTGTTTTCCAGAGGAACTTTACCATCCGAATTCTCCCCTGCAAATACCATACTTCAGTTAATACATCTGTTTACACTTGCATACAAACTGTGTCTGTTTACTTGTACACTTATGAATTAGTTTCTCATTTCCATGTGTGAGAGGCCTTGTCTTCACAAAGTAAAATAAAAAAATTCCAAGTTGATGAACTCCAAAGCCAAGTGTTATTTTTCTCTATAACTCAAGTGTCTCAATGAAGATCTGCTCAGAAGTAGAATTCACAAATTACTAAGTTTTAAACATCGGCAGGGAATCTATGTTATGTTTGCATTGCATTTAAATTGTCCTTACTAGGATGTATACCAACAAAAGAATGATGACCCTTTATGTTTGCACAGGCTTATGCCCCACTTATACTATCTCCTGATTCCCCTACCTTTCAAGTGAAGACAGGAGCTTTTATTGGGGCCATTTCTTAACAGAGCAAAGCCATATTCTGGAGACAGACAGTCCAGTTCCCTTTGGAACAAAGTGGTGAGTGCAGAAACAAAGTTTTCCAACTCTGGCAGACCTGAAGTCAATGCCAGTTCATGTGATTACCTACCTCTGAATTACTTCTTGTGTAAGAAGATGGGGCTGCAGAGGTGCCCACCTCCTATGTGTTGTGAAGATGATTTGAGGAAATGCCAGGCATCAGGTGCTGTGCAGAGGAAAATGTCATCAGTGGCACAACTCCCATGCTGTACCCAGAACCTCCCCCTACACAGCCTCCCCCCAAGCCCCCACCTAGCCCCCACTGCTCCCATGGGGCCCCTTCCTACACCACTAGCCACCACCACGCCCCCCAATCCCCACCGCGTGGGACTCCCCACTCCCTGCTGGCCAGTCACCCCCTGACCTGGGCTGCCCTCCAGCTGGGCTAGACACCCCTCCACCACTAATGGGATCCTGGCTGCACAAGGCCTCTGCCGGCTCTGCAGGCCCGGGCGACAGCGCCCTCCAGCAGCCGCTTGCGGAGCAGCACCTGCTGCCCTGTCCAGGGGTTGCAGGCCCGGAGCCTGGCCGGGCAGCTTCTCCTGTCAGCGGCCCCTCCAGGCAGTGTCCCCACCTGACCAGGCACAGGGCCTCGCCCGGCCTCCCTGCCGGTGCCAAGGGCCCTCCTCGCAGGATGCTCTGAGATGAGGGTGAAGTTGGTCCAGTCTGCCTCTAACTGAGAGCCTCCTGGACCACGAGGACCGCCAGGACCGTGGAGTGGTGGGCGTTGGGTGCAGTCAGGGTGGGGGCCAAGGCTGGGCTGGGCCCTCCCACCCTTGGCCCTGCTGACCCAGCGACCCCACGACCCTGGCCCTGCAAAGGGCAGCGGGTGACCCACAAGCTTTGTGCTCTGCTCCCTGGAGAGCCACGGAAGGGCGGCCGGGAGCACAAGGCAACGTTCACACCCAGCACTCACACCACAAACACTATCACACACCACACATGGTCACGATCACACCACAAACCAGAAACACCACACATGCTTTCACACACATTCAATCACACCACACACACTACACGCTCACACTCATTCAATCACACCACACACACGCTCACACTCACACACCATACACCACACTCACACCACATACTCTCACACTCACACTCAATCACACCACACATAAGACATACGCTCACACTCAATCACACCACACACATGCTCACACTAACACCACACTCCCACCAAACACACCACACACGCTCACACTCAATCACCACCAACTACACTCACACCATACACGTTCATACTCATAATCACACTACACACACCACACACGCTCAATCACACCACCCCCACATCACACACACCACTCACAACACACATGGTCATACTCATACCACACACCACACACCATACATGCTCACTCACACACCATACACGCTCACTCAATCATACCACCCACACCACACCTACACCACACTCATACATTACACACACTCACACTCAGTCATATCACACTCACACCACAGACACACTCAGTCATACCACACACACATCACTCACGCTCACACTCACACCATACACCACACTCATACCACACACTCTCACACTCACATTCAATCACACCACACACACCACATATGCTCACACTCAATCACACCACACACACGCTCACACTAACACCACACTCACACCATACACACCACACATAATCACACCACCCACACCGCACACCACCCACACTCACACTCACACACACACCACACACTCACACAACCCCCCGGTCTGTCACCTGGAATTGTAAGATGTTAATGGAACAAAAGCACAGAACGCAAAGGCTGACATGGCAAACACATGCTCAGTCACCTATAGACCTGATACCAGTTGGATCTATAGGTGACTTTGAAGCTCTCGAATGCAACCGTCGTAGACAGATGATCTCATAGAATAAAATGTTGTTTCAAGGTACAATTTTATCTATTTAGACAGATGCTTTCACATCCATGTCAAGACACTCATGATGGGAAATGTGTCCATTAAACATCTAATAACTTTTCCCACACATGTAACAGTGCTGGGTACATAAAACATGGACTTTCTTTATTCACAGAGTGAATATAATAGTTTGTGGCAATTACAGATTAAAAAGTACAAAAGAATTATATAATACATTTTAACAATGAAAAGATAACATAGCATGTAAAAAGTTCTCAAAGGTGAGAAAAAGCAGATTTGTCAAAATGGGGAAAAAAAAAAGGGTAAATTTAAGGATTAAAGAATGTTCAGCTGGGTGCCAGTGGTTCACGCCAGTAATCCTAGCTAGTCAGAAGGTTGAGATCTGAGTATTGCAGTTCAAAGCCATCTTGGACAGGAAAGGCTGTGAGATTCTTATCTCCAATAAACCACTCAGAAAACCAGAAGTGGCCCTGTGGTTCAAGTGGTAGAGCACTAGTCTTGATATGTAGAACTAAGGGTCAGAGTTCAAACCCTACGACCAAAAAAAAAGAATGTTCAATTTGTTGCTACGTCCATTTTTAGGTTTATTCATGTTCTTCCCTATTTTTAGTATCTCAAGTCTTAATAAGTGGACTTTTATTGATGAGTGAGAAGCTAAACTTCATAAAGACCACCTCTCATAATTCTTTGGCCCTATTAGAAAAACCGGCATGATGATTATACATAATAAGAATTCTGGGACTTCCATGTGACATGTGACAGTATTTACATAGTTTGAGTGTAAGTAGCAAAATAGAGAAAAACATGTTTAAAATAGCATCAATACCAGGACAGGAAAAAAAAAAAATGAAGAGAAACACAGTAATTCCTATTGCAGGAAAAAAAAATACACAAATTGGGCAAAAAAAAGTGTCAGGGGCTGGGAAGGTGGCTCAGTGGTAGAGCATTTGTCTTGCATGCCTGAGGCCCTGGGTTTGATTCCTCAGCACCACATAAGCAAAAAGAAAATATCCGGTGTTGTGGCTCAAGTGATAGATCGCTAGCCTTGAGCTGAAGAGCTGAGGGACAGTGCTCAGGCCCAGAGTTCAGGCCCCATGACCAGACCCAACAAAAGAAAAATTAAAGAGAAAAAGAAAATTTGATACACACTATAAAAATCCTGAACTGAAGCTGGGCGCCAGTGGCTCACATCTGTAATCCTAGCTACTCAGGAGGCTGAGATCTGAGGATCACGGTTCAAAGACAGCCCGGGCAGGAAAGTCCATGAGACTCTTATCCCCAATAAAACCACTAGAAAACTGGAAATGGTGCTGTGGCTCAAGCAGTAGAGCGCACTCACCTTGAGCTGAAGAGCTCAGGGACAGCAACCAAGCCCAGAGTTCAAGCCCCACGACCGACCCCTCCAAAAAATATCCTGAACTGAACATAGCATATATGTATATATGTGAAATAACATGGCAAAATTCCTTTGTGTAATACACACTTAAAAAATGAATGATAGGAAAGTAATATAGGCTCTTCTGGGTGATCAGGTACTAGCAGGAGGGAAGAAGGCCAAGGAGAGGGCAAATTAAGTACTTTACACACATATGAAAATAGAATAAAACTTATTTTCAATTATTTGTATGAATGTATGGAAATGTCTGAGAGTTAATATAGTAGAAGCCAGGCACGGGTGGCTCACGCCTGTCATCCCAGCTACTCAAGACGCTGAGATCTGAGGATCGAGGTTCAAAGCCAGCCTGGGCAAGGAAAGTCCCTGAGACTCTATCAACAATTAACTACCAGAAAACTGGAAGTGGTGCTGTGGCTCAAGTGGTAGAGCTCTAGTGTTAAGCTGAAGAGCTCAGGGATGGTTCATAGGCCCAGAGTTCAAGTCCCACAACTGACAAAAGAAAGAAAGAAAGAAAAAAAAAAGACAGTACATTTGGCTTTAAATCTAATATATTAAACTTTATTCTTAGGAGTAAATAACCAAGCATTTCTCAGTTTTCTGAGGTCTCTTTATCAGTGTAATAATTTCAGTAGTTTATCTAGACATAAGTCAAGGTTTATCCCATAAATAAGAACACAATTTAATCCAAAATTACTGACTCTTAAATGCCATCTTATTTTCCTATAGCTATGATGGTATTTTTTCCTCCAAGACTGAATAAATAATACTAAACTAAGTGGGTATCCAATGACTCACCTGTGCACTTGAAAATTTCACTTTTGGATTGTTATCTATCTCCCATAAGCCTTCATTGAAACCTTTTTGTTTATTTGGTTTGCCATACTTTTCCTTATTTTCTGAGTAAGGAAATATAACCTTTGGTCCTAAAAAAGCACTAAAACAGATGAAGATAATAAGTGCAATGCAACCTCAAATAAATATATACATATTACATTACTAAAATAACACTATTATGTGATGCATTTTATAAAATAAAATTAAAGGGAAGACAAGGATATAAAGCATGAATTCATTTCAATGAACACAATCTCACCAAGACATGAGACGGCTCTAAGTACTAGCAGAACAAATGTTGGAAAAGTTTTTTGGGAGGAGTACATGTGCAGATATTAGGGGTTGAACTCAGAGCTTCCCACTATTGCTTAGCTTTTTCACTCAAGGCTATAGTCACTCTACTACAGCCATAGTTCCACTTCCAGCTTGGAACACAAGAGAGCCACACAGACTTTTCTTCCCAGGCTGGCTTAGAATTTTGATCCTTATATCTCAGGCTGAATAGCTAGGAGTATAGGTGTGAAACACCAGTTACCTGGCTTCTAAAAGATTTTTAGGTTCCGTTTCTTTGCAGAACAATAAATGTTTTCTGTTTAGGGGTAGGGATAAGGTAAACTATATTTTATTCCAAATACTACTTTTTTTTTCATTTACAGTACTAAGGATTGAATCCAGGGTCTCACCGAAACAAGTCAAGCACTAAACCACAGAACTACATGTCAATCTGATATACTTTATTAATTCAGCAATGAGTTCCTAGATTCATAACACTATCTCATGTACATAAACTTTTCTTTTAGTACTGATCCTAGGCCTTGAACTCAGAGCCTGGGTGCTGTCCCTGAACTTTTGTGCCCAAGGCTACAGTTTTAAGCCACTTGAGACATAGCTCCACTGGTTACTGGAAATGAGATTCTCATGAACTTTTCTGCACAGACTGGCTAAGAACCTCAATTCTCAGATCTCAGCCTCATGAGGCCATTAGAGGCAGGAATCACCAGCACCTGGTCTCATTCAGTTTAATTGAACAGGCTTTTCAGGCCCAGAGTTCAAGCCCCATGAACGACAAAAAAAAAAACAAAACAAAACCAAAAAAAAAAACCAATTTCTCCCCCAAACTGGACAAAGCCAGGCTGGGGAGAAAAAAAATGTCACCAAGTCTGAATAACCAGCAAAGAGATGGTCTGGAAGCATGGTTCAAGTGGTAGAGAACCAGCCAAGCAAACGAACCAAGCTCAACGCCTCAAAGCTCAAGCTCAAACTCTAGTATTGTGAAAAAAACAGAAAGTATCTAATTTAAACATCATTATATAATTCTAATTAAATGTGAACAGATTTTCATGTCAGTAATTATTTAATACATTTTGCTAAATGGATCTATCAATCTATTGTTTGAGCACTTTTTCTGTGCCAATAATGAGGGCTTGAACTCAAGGCAAGGCTTCATACACTTGCTGTCTTTTTTCTGCTCATAGCTGGTGTTCTATCACTTGAGTAACACATTCCAATCTGCTTTTCTGCTGGTTAATTGGGATTCCCAAGCACTTTTCTTTGGGCTTCAAACCAAGATACTCAGATCTCAGTTCTCCTAAGTAGCCAGGAGGCTGCAATATTTTAAGAGTCTGGGACCAGTGGCTCATGCCTGTAATCTAGATACTCAGGAGGCTCAGTCTGAGGATGTTGGTTTGAAGCCAGCCAGGCCGAAAAGTCCAAGGGACTCTCTGATTAACCAGCAAAATCCTGGAAGTGCAGGTGTGGCTCAAGAAGTAGAACACACTAGGCCAGTGAAAAAGCCAAGCAAGAGTATAAGACCTTGAATTCAATATTCAGCATCAGCACACAAAAAATAAAATAAATATTGTAACAGTAAATATACTGCTCAATGTTTGATCTACACAATCAATTCCAAGTATAGGTGGGGTAAAGGATATGTTCAAGACTGATAAGTCAAAAACAAAGCTGATAAAAAAGAACTGTCCATGGGGGTACAATCCCCTGAGATTCCTGAATAGTACATAAATAAGCCTAGAGACCGCACCACTAGTTACCAAGGAACACCTTATGGTGGCTATGATTATGGTTTTCTCTTAGAAATGTTCCATTTTCAAATGGCCTACAAAAAGTGTTTTATATGCAAAATGGAAATAGGACATAATCTTAATTACATTTTGATAGCAAATACAAAAAAATTGTGAAGCCAGGAACCCATGAATCACACCTGTAATCTAGCTATTCAGGAGGCTCAAGCAGAAAGGCCATGAAACACTTATCTGCAATTAACTTTCAAAAAGGTAGAAGTGAAACTGTGGCTCAAGTAGCAGAGCACCAGCCTTGCACCAAAAACAAAAACACTAAAGGAAAATGCCTAGGCCCTGAGTTCAAGTGCTGGTACCAGCTCCACAAAGAGAGGAAACAAAAACACTAAAGGAAAATGCCTAGGCCCTGAGTTCAAGTGCTGGTACCAGCTCCACAAAGGGAGGAAAGGTAAGATGGAAAGAAGGGAGGGGAGGGAGAGAGGAAAGGGAGAGAGAAAGGACAGAATGAAGGAAGGAAAATTGTGAAAGTTCAGAGGAAAAAAACCATCAGAACACAACAGGTTTAGAAATTCTAAAATATAAAAATATTATTCTTTCTCTTTAGTGGTTACATTGTAGAACTTTCCTTTTATTATTTGCTTTTTAAAAACAATGAAAAAATTAAGCAGTAAATCCCAAATCTAACAGTAAACTTATGTGGATTGAATTTCTTTTGCAAATACATAGAAAAGCAGTTATGTCTCTGATTTTACCTTTTTACTAAACAGTATGGATGCCCATAAGAAAGTCCACACAAAGTCACCACAAACTTAGAACTTTTAAGTCAAACCAAAGGGGGCATAATCAAAATATGAAGGCCTATCAGAGACAAGGACATCAAGATCAAGTCATTTACCTTTGTTAAGTAGTATTTTCTAAACAAAACGTTTCATTTTCAACTTATCAACTCTAACTTGCCGCTTCATTTACCTATTATAAAATCACAAAATATGAAACAGAAATCTTAAAAAGGATGTTTACTAAAATTTTATAACAGTCACGAGTGATTCACACCTGTAATCCTAACATGTTGGGAGGGTAAGATCTGAGGATCATGGGTAAAAGCCCATGAGACTTTTACAATTAACTGCCAAAAATTCAGAATTGGAACTACAGCTCAAATGGTAAAGTACAAGCCATGAGCAAAAAGAGAGAGAGAGAGAGAGAGAGAGAGAGAGAGAGAGAGAGAGAGAGAGAGAGAGAGAGAGAGAGAGAGAGAGAGAGAGAGAGAAGAGAGAGAGAGAGAGAGAGAGAGAGAGAGAGAGAGAGAGAGAGAGAGAGAGAGAGAGAGAGAGAGAGAGAGAGAGAAAATCAGAGACATCAGAGACAGTGTCCAAGCCCTGAGTGCAAGGCCCAGGGTTGGCTCAATAAATAAATAGATGCTATGATAGTAAAAGGTAGAATGTTGGGGAAAGAAGACCAGCAGAAGGAGAAAGGATAAGCTGGGTGCTGGGGGCTCATGCCTGTAATCCTACATACTCAGGAGGCTGAGCTCTGAGGATTACGGTTCAAAGCCAGCCTGGGCCAGAAAGTCCATGATTCTCTAATCTCCAATAAATCAGCAAAAAATTGGAGTAACACTGTGGCTCCAGTGGCAGAACACTAGCCTTGAGTTGAAGAGTTGAGGGACAGAGCCCGGGCCCAGAGTTCAAGTCCCACAACTGACCCTCTCTCCAAAAAAAGTAACATAATTTCAACAATATAAATTATATGCATGTATGAAACTACAACTATGAAACCTCTGTAAATTTACAGTAATTAAAAATTATATGCATACTATACACTACATATACTATATGGTATTTTTAAAGTTTCTAAAGCTGAACATTAATAAAATTAAGAATAAGAGATAAAAGCAGCAATGTTTGGAGAGTTTGGAGTTTGGAGAGTTCAAAGACATTCTCTCAATTAGCAAAACTAGTCAGCAAAATTCAAACTGAGCTGATCTAAACTTAGTAACACTACAATAACAGCCTTAGAAAAAATATGCAATGCTACTATTAATTTATAAATCCCAGCAAGTATTGCTCCCAAAACAAGTCTTTCAAAGCCATACAATTCTTACTAACATTTTATTCAATACATACATAGCATTAGTCCAAGTAATTATTTATAAAAGCACCTTAGCTGTGGCCTAAAGTTCTAAGATAGATGATATCCCTATTTTACATATTCAGAAGGACACAAAGGTATGTAATTTACTGAAGGTCACATAAAATAGGCAAATGCGACTACTGTGATCTACTTGAATTAAATCTTGTGTCAAGTGTTACAAAGCAAATTCATCATCAACCCACGACTTTCCTTTCCCACCTTTTGGGAGGTATTGACTTTGCAAATGTAAATGGTATACTTAAAAGAACACTGATAATAGCTGGGCACCAGAGGCTCCTGCCTATAATCCTGGTTACTAAGTAAGCTGAGAGGATGAGAGCTGAGGATCACAATTTGAAGCCAGACCAACAGGCAAGACTATAAAACTCTGACCTCCAGAAATGAAGCTATGGCTCATGTGGTAGAGTGTTAGCCTTGAATAGAACACCCAGGCCCTGAGTTCAAGCTCTGGGACTAGCACAAAAAAACCCCACTGAAGATCAAAACCATTAAAGGGGTGTGCATGCAGCAGCAGCAGCAGCAGCAGGATCTCTCAGTGGCTCCAAGGGACTGTCACACCTCATGCTGGGCTGTAAATTCCTACACAGACTGGCTAAGGATACATTGCATAGGCTTGGCAGGCTTGGATCCAGCTGGTTTTTAAGACCTTTAAACAATAGCCCAGGACAATTTACCAAAATCACAACTTTTTTTACTAACCAGATATTTTTGTAAACAGACACAGAAGGCTTAGTCTTGTAACTATCTCCAACAGATGCAGTCTCAACACTTGCACACCTGTTAACACTATTTTTTGTGCTTTTTTAAAAAAAATTATTATTATTTTATCTATTTTGCCTCATTTTTCTCAAACTGACTCTGGAATCTTGATCTTAAAAGGGGGTTTATGGGTAAAGGTCCAACTTCTGTAACTTTTCAAGCTGACTTCAAGGGCGTTGATCCTACCTAGCCAGGAACCTATAACCTTAGCCTATTTTACAAAGAGGTTATCAGGGTTAGATGTCATTAAGAACAATATTTTAACTTTTGACAACTGCACAGACCTTTTCTCCAGCTACAGCAGTGTAGCTTGTTTAGCACTCTGGTTTGCAAAAACATCTTTTTGGATGACTTAGGAATGTGATCTCTAGTGACCCTAACAATGCCTGTTACCTTTGCAGGCCTTTAGACATATATCAATGGACTCTCAGGTTTACAAACTTTTTCCTGAGCAGATGAATTTCATGTAGCTGATGTCAACTAAAAAGTTACGGCCAATTAGAGCTTTTGGCACATAAAGGGCTTGAGATATAAACTATTCCCCACATTTTATAACATTAACTTTACTATCACAGGGGACTGGCAAGTTCCTGTCCCTTACAAGGTAGTCATTAGGCATGCTTAAAAACTGTCTTTCCATGACCTCCCGGCTCTGACCAGTTTTGAAGGGCCACACACAAATGACTCTAGGATCTGACATTTCTGCCATCCAAGAAGTGGCTTTCTGCCCCTGGATGCTCCTCCATTGCTCTTGTCCCAGGTGTGTCTTCTTTACACTGTGATAAATTCCTCATTGGCATTTCCCTCAGCGGGTCACTGGACTTGAACTCAGGGCCTGAGTGCTGTCCCTCAGCTCACCAGCTCAAGGCCAGCACTCTGCCACTTTGAGTCCCAAAGTAACTTTGCTTGCTCTTTCAGCACTATGCTGGCTGAGTAGAGGTGACAGTATCACAGGAACCCTTTTCTTCCCGGGCTGGCCTCGAACCAGTTTCAGATCAATGAGTCTTACAAATGGCCATTTTACTCCAATTAAAAGCAACAAGGTGGTCAACATAGAAGTAGCTTTTAAGCATGCTCTTACCTGAAACTTACTAAAAGCCAAAGTTACATCTAACAAACTTGTAAGAATCCTCTGTGCTTTGCTCTAGGCTTGCTGGAAACTGTTAAAAAAAAAAAAAACCTATAAGAGCAAACTAGAATAGCAATTATTTTGGTAATCCTAATTTTTCCTTTGTGCACATTGAGGCCAATGTTAAGAACAATTTTACATTTAAACTTTATATCCAAAAATCCATTCCTAATTTTTTAAAGTCTCTTATTAATCACTTTTAATATTTCATACTTTAGTATTCATTTGCATTTAAAAAAATCTCTTAAAATCTTGAGGTCAAGTTGTCATTCATTGTCTCTTGGCTGCTTGTTTTTATACATTAAAACTTTTAAACTCAAATGACCATTTTTCCTTAATGCAAGCATGACAGTCACCATCACATACCACGAAGCTAGACTTAAAACCTTTATAACTTTTTAAAACATCCTAATTGTAGAACATAATTGAAAGCAAGTCACATTATACAAATAAACTTTTTAACTCTCTTTTTAAGTCCAAGGGACAGTTTTAGCAATACTACAGATCATCACATCACTAATTTTAACCATCATATTTCAGTGTCTATCTACAGGGAAAAGGGACAGAACAAAGATGGGCCACTTGGCTCCTCCTATGGAATGGGCACATACCCAATCTGACTCTTTAGGGTTAGATGAAATGCATTTGTGCGAGCTTGCCCTCTTTCACCATGCGTGGACTCCTCCCAGGGCCTGTCCCACCATGCATGACCAGTTGAACTGCACTTCTGCCTGTCCACTCCTTACCTCTAAAGATAGGTCTTCTAAGTTTTCCCTTTTCTTATCTCTTGGTTCACGAATGAAATACACAGTTTTAGACAAACAGAATAGGTAACATCTTTGACAGTGTTAAACTAACCTTTACATTTAAATTTCTAATATTTATCCCCAAATTTTAGCCAAGGGAACTAAATCCCAAACTGCCAATGCATTTTTGTTAAGCCAGATAACTTGATTACAGTATAAACGGCCTTATTCATTTTAAAATATTAGTTTTAAAAATACCAGATTTTCTAATTTGCAAGTTAAAGAATCTTTAAAAAGCCATTTAAAACAATGTGAAGATTCTTTAAAAATTTGGTAATGTCCAGACCTCATAACCTTTTATATTTTAAATTTAAACTCAACAAATTGTTACAGCATGCTGACAATTCTTATCTTTAAACATGTTCACACACACACACACAAAACACTCACACAGATCTTAAAGCACACAAAAATCAAAATCAGTTGTACATACACTATTTAAAGTTTTTAAACAAAAATTTAAGACAGTATTTCTTTTAAATTAGGTACCTTTGTTGGGCTTCATTTTCCCAGAGCTTGCTTGTTTAGCAAGACAATTCACTAATTAGTCATTTGAATCCCTTCTGTCAGAGGAAGGCTGGGGGTGGGAGGGATCACCTGAAACTAAACTGGCCTGATTTTTACCCAATTTTAGACAAGAGCACTTTACAAATTGTTACATTGTCAGGACTAGCTGAAAAAGTCCAAACCAGTCAAACAGCCTTCAACACCCTCCCTGACAGCAGCCTCCACAAGGAGAAAATGTAGCTTGAGGCTTGAAGGGAATCAAACTAGATCAGCAACCTTCCATGCCTCACAGGGAGGGTGGGCATAGCAGGCCTGTGACCAAGCCCAGCCAGAGGCTGGAACTTTTATTCCCCTAGAGATGTTCAAATAAAAAACACAAACACAAATAAACACAAAAACCAAGGATCCACATTTAAAACTGGTACCAATTCTAAAAAAGAACTAGACAAGACAACAACCAAAGGCTGAGTTTTGGACTAATGGACCCCCAGCTCATCCCTACCAGAACTCTGTGCTGCTCCCACTCAGCAAGCTGAATCCAGAGTCTGCTGAGTGAGCCTGCCACTTTCACTCAGACCTTCCCTACTCCAGGAAACATAGAACAGAAAACACACTGAAGTAAACAAGACAGACAAGTGGCCACAAAGACAAAATCAGGTCTCAGTGAATGGGGTGACATCTCAACTCCACTTATCAGGGGATTCAAACCTCCTCTACTCATTCCAGAGGATTTTTCTTTTAGATTCTTCTGAGATCTCCAGGGAGCACAGGACACATTTCAAAGGGGTTATACCACTCAGGTGTGATTCGCAGCACCCCATTAAATGAATATACCCCCTCTCTTTTACCCCTTTGAAATGAACCAGCAGGAGGTCAAGAGGAGTAAGTTTGCTTTGTCCTTGCCCTATCTCTATAAACAAAAGTAGCCAGACAAATACACCAACGACTAGGAGGGAAAAAGAGTGCTAGCCTTGAACTGAAGAGCTGAGGGACAGCGCCCAGGCCCAGAGTTCAGGCCCCACAACTGGACCGCCCAAAAAAAAAAAAAAAGGGAAAAAGAAATAGGTTAGATACCGACACCACCGGCGTCGCCGTGGATTGGAGATGTCCAAACACTGGATTGCGGCGTCTCCGGGGGGTCGACTGGGCCTGTTAGGAGGGGGGTCAATTATCCCAAAAGGTTGAAAGATTGGGCGCTTAGGAGATTGGTGGGAGTCATCACCCCCCCAGAGGGTGGGTGAAGTCGCCGCTCGCAGTTTCCAGAATGAAGGAATAAAATTTAGACTTAATTATAAGGAGGAAGGGCACTGAGCTGCGGGCCGGTATCCGACAGCGAGTCTGAAAAAGAAATGGGATGAAGAATGGAGTCGGGGGTGTGGTCACTCCAGGCGCTCTGATGTAGGGGCCCTCGTGCGTGCGTCACAAATCACTGATGCAAAGACATCCATCCCTATTGATGCTCTAGCGAGGTCCCCCTAGTTCCACCCAAGTGACAGTCCTAGAGCCTGATCAATCATGGGCTGCACAAAGTGAACAAGTTTGTCAGATAGACTCAAGCAATAAAGAAGGTCAAAAAAGAGGCTGCATAAGCAGGCCAGAAAGCTCGGTAGACACCAGGATGTGACCCAGAGTAGCAACAAAGACCAGTCCCAAAAGCATAAAGTACCTCCTAAGACAATTAAAAACCAGTCATAAATCAACATACCAACACAGAGACACACAATGGATGGTCTTAAAAACTACTCAGCGAGGCTGCCACCCTCAATGAGCAGTTCTAAGCACCAACAAGACTTAATATGAACAGCGAGCATGGCAGACTGCTGGTCGACAGTCTGTTCAGAAGGGCTCTCAGAGAGGACCGGGCACTAGGTGCCAGGCCTCGGGGAGCAGCCCACCAGAGGGTTCAGGGGGACGTCTCCCACTGACTCTGCCGGCAGCCTTAAAGCATGTCCACCAAGGCTATTCGTCAGCCCCAAGACCACACCTGCAGGCTTTCATATGCAAACAGAAGGGCTCTCAGACAGAGAGGACCGGGCACTATGCGCTGGGCCTCGGGGAGCAGCCCACCAGAGTTCAGACAGTCTGTTCAGAAGGGCTCTCAGAAAGAGAAGGACCGGACACTAGGCGCCAGGCCTCGGGGAGCAGCCCACCAAAGGGTTCAGGGGTTGAGGGGATGTCTTCCACTGATCCTGCTGGCACAAATACAAAGCTTGCAAGCAACTCTCAAATTGGTTATAACCAGTATAAATCGGCAATGCCTCAAAACTTACCAGACGTTTCTAGCGACTCAATGATCAAGGTATCTGGGTGGCCTGTAAAGGGGCTTCCGGGCCAATGCACCAAATGTAAAACCCAGAGACTGGAGAGCCCGAAAAGACCACCAGCGACCAAAGATCAATGCAAGCAGCAATGAGTCGTTTATTGACCAGCTCGAGCACGGACCCCTCTGTGCACTAATGTCCGAGTGCAGAGAGAGGCCCCCAAAACAGGGTTACAGCACCTATCTCTGATCCCAAGCCCGGGTAGGGGTCTGGAATGTGTTAAATTCAGCTCCAGATCCGGGAGTGTCTGGGGCTCGAGGGCGGGTAGAATAGCAGCTGCATTCTTCAAGCAGGTCTAATACAAAAATGGCAAATACAGGTCTATCTGGTTTATATATATATATATATATATATATATATATATATATGTGTGTGTGTGTGTGTGTGTATATATAATATATAAAAAATATTATATATCATATATATTATATATTATATTATATATGAATATATATAAATATACACATATTTTATACATTATATATATGATATTTATAATATATACTATATAATGTATGCTATATATAATATATATTATATAATGTATGCTATATATAATATATATTATATATACTATATAATATATATAGCATATATTATATATAGCATATATTATATATAGTATATATAATTTATATATGATACTATATAGTATATATATAATACTATATATATTATATATATACTATATTATATATAATTATATATAATATAACATAATATATATTATACATTATATATAATATAATTATAATATATGTATAATATATAAAAATATATAATATATAAAATATGTGTATATTTATATATAAATATATATTATATATATAAAAATGTAATATATAAAAATATAAAATAAATAAATAAATATATATATATATATATCATGCTTCTCAGCATGTCCTTTGTTCTCAACAGTGGATGGTCCTGTGTTCATAGCCCACAACATTAGCTTTTCACCTGAGCATTTGTTAAAATTCCAGGCTTACTAAATCATAATCTTCATGTTAACAAGTTCCCAGATGGCTCTTATGAATATTCAAGCTTGAAAAACAAGTTGCAGAGGATATTAAAACAGATTGTAAGAACTTACAATCACTTGGATGGGAGCTCCTACACAGCAATGGGAAGGCTGAGGCAGGAGGATAGTTTTGAAGGCCAGCCTGTAATAGATAATGAGACTGTGTCTCAAAAATAAACAAATAAAATCACATATAGACAGATAAGTTGATAAATTGTAATCAATATTAAAAGAATATATAAGAACATAAACAGAACTTTTTGTTACTAAATGACAA